>NC_137892.1:67829787-68272405 GCF_963455335.1 Martes martes | reverse complement strand
AGCCCATAAAGAACATTCATAAGGCAACTGACAAAATTTGAATACCGACTACTATTAGACTATACTACTGTAGTACTGTTAAATGTTCTGATTTTAATCATTGCAAGTAGTTATGTAGGAGAAATGCCTAAATAAAAGGTCAACTTATCAGTATTAATAAACAGTATCTGTGTAAGTTGGGTATCTACCAGTGAACAAGGTCATCTTTCTTCTTCTGGACCCCTGTAAAAAGGAGCACATGCCAGCCATTTGCTGTTATCCAGTATTTGCTACAGGGCTGATGAAATTCATATCTATATTTGGCATGGTTTGAAGAAGAGCCGTCCAATGGACTGTTCCTCCTCAAGCTCTAAGGTACAAAATCAGAGAGCTCAGGAATAAGTTTATGTGTTAGTCTTTACTTTTTTTCCCAACAAAACAAAAGAGTAAGTAAGGGTAGATGAAATGACACACTGATTTTTCTCTGATAATTTTAAGGACAGGAGAAAATAAGTGAGGGTACTGATCAAAGATTGGCAGACCAAGGTCTATGGACCACATTCGGCCTACAGCCTGTTTCTGTACAGCTTTTGATCTAAAAAGAGTTCTTATGTTTTTAAAGGACTATATATAGAAAAGAGCCATATGAGGCCCAAGATTGTTATCCCTACAAAGTGAGTAGTTATCTGGCCCAAACATATCACTGTCTTTCTTGCCAAAGTAGACTCTGATTCAAGCTGGCCAGTTCTACCTCAAGACTTTTTTAAGGAGGAAGTGGTAAGAAATTCACCTCCAATTTTGTTCAAATAAATTTTTTAACAAATGTGAAAACAAACTTTTTTGTGTGTGTGGTGGGAGAAGAGATTAAGTGCAGCTAAAGGCCCCTGATATACATCTCCTGAACCTATTCCTACACCTACCCCGTCCTTCTTCACATGTAAATAATTTCCTGAATTTTATTTTTCATTGTTAAGCATGTTTTTATACTCTTGCATTTTATACACGTATCCCCATAGACATATAAGCTACCACATTGCTTTGCATGTTTTCAAACTACATAAACGTTACACTATATGTATGATTCCTCCTTTTTTTCACTCATTACGCTTTTGAGATGACCAAGCTGAGATGTATGGCTTTAATTCATTCTTTCTAACTGTTGTCCGGAATTCCATTGTGAGAGTCTGGCCTTTGGTTTGTCTTTTAATTTGTTTAATGGTACTAATTTAATTTGTTAATGGTTTATTTGTTAATTTATGGTATATAACTTTTTAATGCATTAAAATTTATCAATCTTTTACTAGTTGTTTGTTTCTTGTTCAAAAAACTCCTCCACAATATCATATTATTTTCCTAAAAGTTTTATGTTTTTGTCACTGAAGTTTTTAATCCACCTGAACAAAATGTGTGTATGTGTGTTTTGAGGTAGGAATTAATTTTTTTTCTACACAGTCAAATGTCCAAGTACCATTTATTAACTAATCTTTCTCCTTTGATGTGTAAAGCAACTCTAGTTTCCATATGTGTACATGTTCATTTCTGGGCTCTCCATTTGGTTCCACTAGTCTAGGACAGCATCTCATTTTTACTTACTGTCGCTTTCTAAGTCATGTTATGTATCTGCTAGACCAATCATTTCATCTCAGTCTTTTTAAAAGTGTCTCAGTTATTCTTGGCCCTTTACACTTTCATTTGCATTTCAGAATCATCTTCTCTGGTTCCACAAAAAAATTCTGCCAAGATTTTGGTTGGACTTGCATTGACTTTATAGAAGAAATCTGAGTTAGTGTCAACTAGTTCAAAACAAATTAAATGAAAAGATGTAGTTGAAAGCCCAGCAGGTAACACACTAGTAAGAAAGTGATTTTTAAAAAATAAATTGCAGCTCAGTTTCCCATAAAATAGGCCACACAAATAGGAACTCTTATTGAGTTCTACATCTGGGGAAAAAACACAGTAAAATAAAATAAATAGTAGGGAATGCTGACAGCGTTAAACTTTATCTTTAGACATTCTGGGCGGCTCTGTGTACTCCAAATATCAGTGCTAAACTCACTGGAAGCAGCCTCTTAATTTCTATTTCAACTCATTAAATGTTTTTCTGTCATGCTCCCAGCGCTCAGAACACACCTATTCTTTCAGTTCTAATCTACATTTTGATAAATGATTCAGTAATATCTTATCAGAGACCAGTTCTGGTGCAGGTTGTTCTTAACCAGCAATCACCTTCTTTGGGCTTCTCCCCTTTCTCCACAGCTGGGATGCAGATGACTTTCTGCTGCCCCCTTCTGGTTTTTGGCCACGGTAAGCTTAGCAACATTATACCTTCAATGAGTTCTCTTTTAGGGTAAGGCAGCACATCTCCCCACCATGTGATAGCCTTTCCATCTGCACGCTACACTATGAGTGTTCATAAGCATCTATTTCTCCCTATCCCTGAGTCCTGATACTCTCTGTACTTTGATGCCCCAGGTTGGGGTGGTGACAATGGTGGGGGGCTATTAGTCTTTGTAACCGAAATTAGAGTTCAAAAGACACTTTCCCTAAGGAAAGAAGTATGGGTGAAGGAATCATCCTTGGTCTTCAAGACATTACAATGTAGGGCAGACAACATTAAAGCTTAAATTTACTGAGTACCAACCTACTTTGTACCAAGACTGTTCTAAGGATCTTATATAACAATTTCTTCAAGTCTCATAACTATCCTAAAGCACAAGCACTATATTAATCCCCATTTTAATGATGAAGAAACTGAGGGACAGAGAATATAAGTAAATCATACAGCTAAAAGACGGCCCCTCTGGGATTCAAATCTAGACAGAGTGGCTCTGGAGGTCATGCTCTTATCCACTATACTAACCTGCTTCTCAAGTAGAGAAAAAATAAGAAATACATACTTCTGACTAGTCAAAAGAAAAAAAAAAGCCACATAGGCACGGCTGAGTAGATAAAAAGAAAATGCTGTAGCAGAGGGTCAGAGACATCACATTCAAATGGTGAAAATCAGGGCAAGTTTATGGATAAGCAGAATTTGGGACAGCTCTTAAAACACAGGTTGCATTTTATCAGAAGGAGATGGGGGGGAAGGGCAAAGATAAGAAAACATTGGGCACACTGAGAGAAGAGCAGTCCCTTCTGGCTAGAGTCTGAAAGCTCTGTGAAAGTGTGTTATCTGTGTTAACTGACAGTACCTGTTATTATCTTAGCAAATGAAGGGCTATCATCAGCTTTATATATGAGATCCACAAATTTCTTATTTTAACAAATAATTTCAGTGTTCTTCAGAACTATCAAAATTCTGCCTGGCTTTCATGAATGAAGACATATGGCCAATGTGAATTTCAGCTCTCGGTAGCATCCATCACTGAGCCACGTTAACAGCCAGCGTGTCATAAATATACTGTTTAGGTGCTGTACTGGCCTAGAGCCGGAAGGCCTGGTTTTACATCCCAGCCTTGGCCATTACTAGCTATGAAATGTGGTACCACTGGTCTTAAAATCAGTAATACTACTAAAAAGAAGAAGAGAATAGATCTCGAAATATAAAAAACATAACTGGAAATCCATCATGAAAATGACTGCAGCATGGGCACTAAAGAGAATTCACATCAAATACTTCTAGTTTCTCAAGTGTCCTTTTGCCTAGACACATGGCATCCAAAAATTCTAAGGAATTCACTTGCTACTGGCCTCAAAACTCGATATGAAATCAGCTAAAACTTCAGTTTTCACAAAGGTCTTCTTGAAGCTTCTGTTTATCTACTCATCTCTCCCTTAAATACTGTATCAGCTCCTGAAAAGATTTCTTAATTGTATCTTTAAATCAAACGCCTTACATACAAAATTGTGAAGACACTCTATTTAATAAACATTAATATGTTATAGTCAGGCCATTCTCTTGGCCCTACAGCTGTAATTTCTGCTACCTTGATAATGACTTCGCAGTTATGAAAAAGCCAAGAAACTGATTTTTTTTTTTTTTTGGATCAAAGGACTTTATACTGTGGGAAAAACCAACTTGGGATGTATCTTTTTATATGAAGCTGTAGAAAATTTTTAGGTTTAATTCAGAGGGTTCATCAGCTATCAGAATAGATCTATTTTAGTTCTCTCCTTTTAAATCCCACATACATGCAAGGCATCAAAAAAGGTACTTTGTGGGCTCTACAGAAAAAGATAATAGGAAAATATCAAATACATTATTAAAAAACCCAGCTCCCTGGAAAACAAGAGTGAATACGCAACTTCTCATACCAAAAAATTTACTAAAAGTATTTATAAATGAGATAGTAAATGAAACCTGTCACCCAAATCTAGATGAGATTAAGAGATCTCCTTACACTTTCTGTTATTCACATCCATTAGTTTTTCTTGTGTATATTCATAGTTAATGTGGCTGAAACTTCAACTTCAGTGTTTATGTAAATAAAGTTCTGAGTAAGAAAATAAACAAAGACCTGAATGTCAGGCTTTCAAAGCCAGGTTTCTAGTGGTAAGGTCTAACTTCTAGATCAGTGAGATTGAGAAACAGAATTTTAGCTATGTATCATGCCTTGGGAAGCATCCAAGGTCATTTGCTCATCTTGGAAGCTGATGTCCAGAGTTAGTTCATTAACTGGCTCTAAGTTACAGATCAAAGTGGAAACTAAATTGGTCCTAAAAATCCATGTCATCTGACTATTTCCTGCCAGCCTGACTCCTTCAGTGTCATTTCAGCACTTTTTTTTCATGATTATGCATTTTTTACAGTTGTTTCCCTGTATATGCTAGGTTTTTTCTGGGTTTAATTAATTTTATGTCACTCCATAATGAGGTACTGGAGTATCCACTGAGTCTTTATCTTCCGCTTTATTACCTAGACTGCCTTAGGACAAAAGAACCAGCACAATGAGAGAGACTAGTTAACTGATGAGCAGCTTCTTTATCAGAATCGAGGCCTTCATCTGCAGCTAGGGCTTGGATTTGACACATGGCTCTGAAGAAATTGCTTAGTCTTCCCAAGTCCCAATTTCACATATCTGGAAAGTTAGTAACTCTTCAGAGACGCCTACTCTAAAATTTCCCAGCTAGCACCAGGACATCAGGGAGACCCTAATGTAGGCATGTATCGGTAGCTGTTCTTCCGCCAAAGGTCTGTGACCAGTTGCTCTCAAATAGCTTGCAAGTGGTCAGTAGGTGTAAGAGGTGACACGGCAAACTTTGAAATCTGTAGGTACACGATGAAAAGGCAAAAGAAAAACCCACCACCTTGCTGGCTTCTAAATCTGCTTCCAGTTCAAAACTTCCATCAATGGACTAGCCATTCTCTCATTAACTGAGGTTCAATTTTCAGCTCATATTTGACCCTTCTTGTTTTCTATCTTTATATTCAATCCATTATTAATCCTATTGATTTTTCCCCACCTATGTGCAAAACATTTCTCTCTTCATTTCCACGGTCAACTACCATGGATCAGGCCTTTATCACCTTATGCAGACAATTAACTTCCCCCAACATTTTCCGTTTTCAATCCAAAACTTCCTGTTACTAATATCCCTGATATACCTTTATTATAATACACACTTCTCGGGACACTACCAATAACAATGTTGAGTTATTTTTAAAAAATAATACAGTAAAAAGTAGTAAGTAATATACATCTGTGACACAAAATTCAGAAGGTACGAGACAGAATTCAGTCAATAGTCACCCAGGTCTTTAAAAAAAAAAAGTCACCCAGTTCTCCTCTCCCAAAGAAATCACTATTACCAGTTTTTAAGTGTATACACATATCATTCCAGAGACAGTCTATGCATATACACACATATATCCACATATATATAAAAGCACATAAACATATTGCATACATAGAATCCATGGCGGTAATACAACAAAAAGTTCTATACCTTGTTTTTTTTCACTGAATGCACTTTATAATTTGTCCCATCAGAAATATGAATAAAGTTTTCATTCTTTCTAATGCCCTGTATTCTACGGTAAATTGACTATTCTCTAATGCAGAGCCATTAACAGTAAGAAACTCTCCCAGCCCTGTGGTAAGGATCCACAAATAAGAACTAAATAAAGCACTCAGTAATATTAAAGTATGGATGTGTTTTTTAAAAAAATAAAGGCTCCAAGAGTCATTTACCTCCCCTGGCCTTTTACTCTTTTCTTAACAATGTTCAAATATTAATGACACCTGGTAATACACCAGCAGAAAAATCTCTAATTTCATTTTACTGCTGAAATATACAATCTTTATGCCCTCAAAGGAAAATTATTATTGCTTAAACTCCAAATAAGCTCCCACCTTTCCCTCTTTCAACAGGCAGACAGATTCTTACAACATAGGCCCGGGATAGTGCACTCACCTTCCAAGGAAACACTAGGGTATTTCTGTTTAGTGAAAAATGAAGCTATTTTGGTTCATCCTTTTTTAGACTGGCTGCCAATCTGGGACCTGGAGACATGCAGGCTGCCATCTGCCTCACCCCAGCTGTTCCTGACCTACCATCCGTCTCCAACCAGGGACGCCTAGTATCTGCCAGGTCAGTTAAGCAACTCACGAAAGATGCTTGAAGCCAAGGTACAGTGTGGATGGATGTGTTGGCAGCATACAGCCTGCCACACAACCTTGACTTTGTCTCATTAATGGGTGGCATGCCATTTTCATGACAACACAGAGCTGTATTCTGAGAAAAACAGACCTTCTCATGAAGCTCTGCAACTGCCTCTTCTTACTGAATGACAATTAATTCAGCATTCCCCATATTTTTGTTAAAAAACCAAAAGGCTACTTTATTTTTTAAAATGTATTTATTTACTTTAGAGCCAGAGCTCAAGAGCGCATGAGTTGGGGGAGGGAAGGAGGAGAGGGAGAAAGAATCCTCCAGCAGATTTCCTGCTGAGCAAGGAGCCAACCTGGGCCAAGATCCAGAGAAGATGGGGCGCCTGGGTGGCTCAGTGGGTTAAGCCTCTGCCTTCGGCTCAGGTCATGGTCTCGGGGTCCTGGGATCGAGTCCTGCATCGGGTTCTCTGCTCAGCAGGGAGCCTGCTTCCCCCCCACCTCTCTGCCTACTTGTGATCTCTGTCTGTCAAATAAATAAATAAAATCTTAAAAAAATAAAAATAAGAAAAAAAAAATCCTGAGAAGATGACCTGAGCCGAAATCAAGAGTCAGACGCTTAACTGAGTGAGTAACCCAGGCACCCCTAAAAGGCTACTTTAAAAAAATGTTATATTTTAAAAATAGAGAGAATATGTTATACACATTAGAAATTTCTATCACTTTGCCTTCAGGAATGACCATTATGTTGCAGATCAAATTATCAGTTCTGATTACTGACATTCTGATAAAAAAAGGAACAAGTCTCATTTCATGCATGTCTAAATTGCCGTGATCCCAAAAGTACTTGAAAGTCTGAATAAGACTTTAAAGATGTAATGTGCAAACATCCTTGGTAAAGAAGAGGATACCACATGGAAAGAAGCAATTTTTAAGGCTTAAGGTTGCATTCAATTAATGCAATAATCAAATACCGATATGGGAATTGTTAAAGCTTGTTAGAACCATGAAAACAATAGCTTTTACTGGTGCCACAATTTTACCGATGACAGTTTTGTCTCCTGAAGATGGAGACACAGAGCCTGCCTCAGGGATCATCTGTATGCACATAGGCAACACACATAGATTTGGGGGGTCCTGAGCTCAGAACTATTGATTAGGTGGCCCAAGAGATGCTCTCCACAAAATGATAAAGGAAAACTCTAGGTAACTTGCTATAATACTGACCTCAAGTTCAAAGAACCTAAAAGGGAATCTCTCGTGAAAAAAAAGCTAAGATCTTAGTTTTTAGAAACCAAGTACCACCAAGGACCCACAGATTACAAGAAATATAAGGAATTTCCTTCTATCTCTTCATTTTCATTTTCTCATGCTCTACCATGCTCTATACTCTGGTCTCCATGGAATCCCTTCCATCTCTGCTTCCTTGGAAAAGAAAACGATAGCTCCCTCTGGGATCCTTATTGATAATATCTTGCACTGGGAAAACGCTGTATTTTTATAGTATTGGTCTCTGTTCACATTCCAACCTTGTGGCTCCCTTTTTCTGTGTGGGACAGGCAGTGGCTTACATGCACATCATCTACGTTGACTGTTCTCAGTGAATCTCTATGCCTTCGTCTCTGCATCAGTAAAACAAAGATGCAAATCTAATTCTTAGGAATGCTCTAAATCTATAGTATTATAAATTTAGTACAGCAAAGATAGGAAGACTTCTTCCTTCAAAAACCAAAGGAGAGGGTATAGGAATAGGAAGCAGAAATTAATCCTATGCCCAAAGGAAAAACAGTTTTGCTCAACTCTTTTTAACACTAACATGGGACATATAACTCTCCCTTTTTTCCAAAGATTTTATTTATTTATTTGACAGAACAAAAGTAGGCAGACAGGCAGGCAGAGGGAGAGGAAGAAACAGGCTCCCCGCTGAGCAGGGAGCCCGATGTGGGGCTCAATCCCAGAACCCTGGGATCATGACCTGAGCCAAAGGCAGCCGCTTACCCGACTGAGCCACCCAGGTGCCCCATAAAACTCTTTTTAATAAACATTGAGCATGACTCAGCAGTCAGCTTCTTATGCCCAGCATCAGATGCCCACTGAGTGGTCCTTTCCTCTCAGCAGCCATCAGCTGTGGGGTTACCTTTCTCCTCGGTGCCTCAAAACCTCTGCTGCTACAGCTGGGCAGTCTCGTGGCTTCTCCCTCATCAAGCCAGAAGGGCTAGTGTTCCTGTTCCTGCAGAAGTGTTCCTGTTCCTGCCGCATGCCACCCCCGCACTGGTCTCCTGCCAACAGCATCTAGGGGCCTGTCCTCTTCTCCTCACCTTCCCTTCACCTTCTTCCGGCTCAGCGGGGAAGCTCAGAAGGCAGGCTGTATTTAAGCTTTCATTTGGAAAACAGCACACCTATCAGCCATATGTTTGTCTTACTCTATAAAGTCTAAACTAAAATAAGAAAATAAAGCCTTCTTTGTAGGAAGGAAAAAACAAAGACCTAGCAAACTTCAAAAGGCCTGGGGGAAGCAGCAGGACTAATCCAAGCAAAGGACCTTTTTTCAAACACGATCTCATAGCAGGGTTCTTGACATTTCTTTGTGGCAAAGAACTCTCTGGAACTCTGCAAGCTCCTAAGCCCCTTCCCAGAACAATGTTTTACATGCATAAAATAAGAGCACACAGGATCACAAAGGAAACCAATTATAGTGAAATACAATTATCAAAATATTAAAAAATGCTTAAGATGTGGGAGCATGTGCTTCTCTAGCAGTAGTTTAATTCCAATTTAATTTCTAAGCATTGATGAGCATAATTTAAGACAGCTGCTACAAACATAATGCTATTTGAAAAACCTATGTTTATTAGTGAGAAAGACACAGATGCTGCTTATAATACTGTGATCTGTTGCCTGTATTCATAATGAAAGGAAATGCTAAATATTACTGAGAGATTAGTGAAAAAATAACAGTTTTATTCTAAGTTCACAGACCTCTCTGAATTCTCTCTGCAGACCCTGATCGATAAAGCAGCTGGAGACACAGCTTCTCCAGCTTAAACAGAAGGAGAGGTCTGGTGGCAACAGTGCTTGGCTTCTCCCTCACTGCCTCTACCTCCTGCACCCATACCCCCAAACCCCTCTGAGAAGCCAGCTTCAGGGCTTCTGGGAAGACTGCTTGAAAACCACGCAAAAAGAGGGCTACTATTCCACAAATACTTGCTGAGAATATTCCTGTGATAGCAGTCCTATGCCTATTTCCCACTCTCCTGGGCATAGCTGTACATATTTGGTAAATACAGTATATAGAGGATCAGGTCCTTCTTACCTCATTTTATTCTTTTTCACTCTTTTATTCTCCTGTTTTAACCCTTTGTTTTGTTATAGCCCAACAGCTCTTAGCATGCCTTATTTTCTTACTTCTTAGCTGTTGGGTTTTGTTTATTGTACTTCATCTCTAGCTCACACTATTTCTTTGTTAATGCATCATTTCCCTTTCCTTGTTTTGTTTTTTAAGTGAATGGTGGGGGAAAAGTTGATCATCGGGTTGTAGGCCCCCAGTGAACAGATCACAACCCAAAGAGGGAGGTTTGGAAATTCTCCCTCCTGCTCTCTCAACAGCAGCCTTTCTAACTCTCCTTAAAAGATCCCTGGGACTCTTAATCTTGAAGCCCCTAAACTTTTAAACCTGTGTCCTTCAGGAGATTCAAAAGCTAAAATTCTCTCCTGGGACGACAGGATGATAACCAGCAGGCATGTTTGTCGGCAGCACCCTGAACTGCTGGAACTTGGAATACTTACTTGTGCACCTGATGGGATGGCAGATGCTCATTAGCTTGCCACTGATCACTGTAGGGTCAAAATTTCTTTGGCCCTAATACTCTTATCATAATCACTGTGGAGGATCTGATCACTAGAATAGGAGGGGATGTGGCAGCTATGCTCCACTTGCTGAGCGTGGTCTGCACTGGCTAAGGCAGTGAAAGAGCTGAGCTAATGACAGAGGTGGCCGCCCAAAGTTCTATTGTGGGCCTTATTCTCAAAGACAGTACTGCCTGGGGAATGAGAAATCCTTAGGGCAGTCGAGCAAGAAGCTGTCAGTTGTACAGGATTAAGAAATCTCTTCAACATTTCCTCACCCTAGACTTGTGATTCGACCTTTCCTCTAAGATGCCTAAAATCATCCCATCTAGAATGCATGCAGAAGGCCTAGCCAGTGGAAACACCATGGACCCCTGGTGTCTTCAGGATTAACATTCTTGCTATCAATTAATGGAGAGAACCCCCAAGAGTTCATAACATGTAACTTCTAATTTTGCTGAGGCACAACTGTTTTATATATTCTCTAAGGGTGGAAAGCAAGAGTGAGACATTTAGCTAATGGGTGAATCTAGCCAACCTCCATTATCTATATCTTGATGCAGTTTTGGGGGGTTATACCTAGTCCCATATACATATAACAGTAATCTCATGAAGTCACAAAAATGTTTACTTCTTAAAAAAAAAAAAAAGCTAAGAAAAAGAGCCAATCTTCTTGGCAATGGGAGGAGGGAGAATAGAAATCAAAAAGTGGTAAGTCATAGTTAGAAGATTAGTTTTGTTTTTTTACTGAAGTATTGTTGAAATTCAGTATCATATTAGAACATCAGTTTTGATTAAGCAAAGGATGGGACGTCAAATTAAACAGTGGCTCAGATTTAAGATTGGTAAGAGTCTTGTATATGTTCTGTATGGAAACAGGAGAGAGATTTTAGGAAACTTTCAGTAAGACTCCAGGCCAAACATCATGTGAAGAATCACGGATGGTCTTAAAGGCAGGACTTAAATTTCTCAGTTAAACTTTAATGTACGAAGAATGGGACAGTGTTTAACTTACTGGTCACTACACACCAGCACTTGACACAGCCTGGACATGCAGTAGGTGCTCGGTAAATACTTGCTCAACGCTGAGTCACTGAAATCAATTACATGCTACAGAGGTACCTGTAAATTTGGGATGTATTTCTTCCAAGGCTATGGCACTGTGTCCCACAGGATGGTATTCTAAGGAATACTTTCTTTTTAGACATTGTAACTATTTCTGCATTTTGCCATTGACAAAGCAAAAGAACGAGAAGTAGGCAGATGCTAGCCCAATACACCTTCCACCACAGGCAAAAATAACTCTCAAAGGAGCCTCACGGTGCCAAAGAACCACTCAAGAAAGGCAGGGCTTACTCTCATCAAGGAATCCCTTTATATTTATCTTAACGGAGTAGAGGGCACTGGCAATTATGATTTTAGGATTCAGAATTTAAACTTATTTATTTTTTTTTAAAGATCTTATTTATTCATTTGAGAGAGAGAAAGAGAGAGCACGAGCAGGGGAGCAACAGAGGGAGAAGACAACTCCCCACTGAGCAGGGAGCCCAATGTGGGGCTCAAGCCCAGGACCCTAGGATCATGACCTGAGTCAAAGGCAGATACTTAACCAACTGAGAAACCCAGGTGCCCCAAGAATTTAAACTTATGACATCATTAAAGGCAAATAAGATTTAAAAAGTGTGAAATCTAATCTGCTTAAGATTTACATTTCAACAGAAAACACCAAAAAGGTGGTAGAACTTACCCAATTCAGAAAGAAAAAAAAAGGGGCTCATTACCATGTAGTAAAATCATGTGAAAAAAATTTGAATAAATTTTCACCGATATAAGGAAAACTTTAAAAACTGAACCCAGATGGAAAAAATAAAATACTCTCTTAAAGCAAAGTAAGATCAAATGGCAAATTTTAATGTAATGCTTACTAGAAAACATTTTAAGTTTCAACTGGAGTCTATTTTTGAAACGTAGCAACTGGAACGAACCATAAATCAGATTTTTAAAACACAATAAAGAATCAAAGTAAAGAGTTATAGGGTATCATTTTTTACATATCTGATTAATGAAAAACCAAATATCAGAGTAAATCATAATTTATTTGATATCCCCTTATTTAATAAGCTTTAGGTTATTCATGTCTTTTGCTACTATAGATGGTACTGTACTGAACATGCTTCTTTTTCTTTGTACACATGGGTGTGTATCTATAGTTCACAGTGGAATTATTCACAGCTGTGAGAAAGAATGAAGTAAATGTGGTAATGTACAAAAAGTTTTAAAATGTAGTGTTAATTAAAAATAGATGAATAGTGCAAACAGACTGTATTTCCAACCAAATAAGTAAGGGAGAGAAGAAGAAGATATATAAAATTTTTCACCTATCAGACTGACAAAAAATCCAGAAATATAAAAATTCCTGTTGACCAAGTTGTAAAAACAGGCCTTTCTCACAGACTGCCGGCAGGTATGTTAGTTGGTGAACTCTCAGTGGAAAGTAATTTGGCAAGAGCTATTATAATTACAAATATATATAATTATGAGAATTACATGCAAAATTACAAGTGTACAAGGTTGTTAATTACTCCATTGCACCTAATATAAAGAGAGAGAGCAAACAACCTCAAGCTTCTATCTACAACGGGGAATTGATTTAAA
Organism: Martes martes; assembly: GCF_963455335.1. Lineage (NCBI taxonomy): Eukaryota > Metazoa > Chordata > Mammalia > Carnivora > Mustelidae > Martes > Martes martes. Next base: position 68,259,377 of record NC_137892.1, on the reverse strand, counting down.
TAGTATATTCAAAATATGGAATACGATGCAGTTATAAGAAACGAGGAAGCTATCTATACACTGATATGGAAATATCTTCAAAATGGGAACTTAAAAAGCAAGGTGCTAAACATATAATACCTACCACCTTTTGTAAGAGAATATACAAACCAAACAGAATAAAAAACTTACTTATAAAGGTAATACTCTGCATGGTCTACCTCTTCTCGAGAGGAAATGTTGTCCACAAACTAAAAGATAGAAAAGTAAACTTTGGTTAAATACAGATTATGCCATATACTGGATCTAATTCACAAACTGACCTTAAAAAAGGTAAGACACCCATTTTACTGGACCACTGTTTGCATGGTATGACTTCATCCTTGAAACCCTTTTATACTAAGGCCAAGAATATACGCTGGCTTCTCTCTTCCTACGTGCAGATCAACCCTGGTTAGATAAACTGAAAACCAAACATGAAACTTGCTCAGAACAAGAGAGAGCTCCTCTTACTATGTGTATAATTAGCTATCAGTATCACCCTTTATCTTTAAACCCTGATATTTTCTCTATTCCAAGTTCCCAATGTGAGAACACCGTTTTCCTACTCTGGTTTTGTACTCTGGTTCAGAGTCAACCTGTGATCCTTGCACCAACAAAGTCTTCCTTTGAACCACAAAATCCCTGTGTGTGCCCCTTAACTCTAAAGTAAAGAAACAGAAAAGAATTATTCCAAGAATGGGTTCTACCCTAACACAGACACAGAGGCAAAAAGGATGGAGTAGGAGAAAATGCATGTTGTGAATATAATTAAAGCCTCATAAAGAGGAAGAGAGTAAAAAGTAGAAGACTTTCTAAAAATGTCTAGGACTTACGGATTTTATTTAGAAATCTCATTAAGGAGCAGAGAAAATACGCTTCAAACACAGGACTGAAAGTTGAGAACTAGCTCTCCTGATTGCTTGCTGTGTGGCAGAGACAGATGGCACAGTTGTTCTGGAACTTAGCTGCTCCATCTGCATAACTAGAATAAAGGCACCTGCACTGAAGAGTGTAAGGCCCCAGTGAGAAAACGTACATGAAAGCCTGTTAAGCTCTGAAGTGCTGCTTACACAAATATCAGGCATTATGGCATACAGAAATTATATCCATCACGTAAGAGATGAGCAATGGCTTTTCAGTTCCCCTCTGAAAATGATGAGTCTACACAACTTAGGTTATGACCTAGTTAAAACTATTTCCCCACTAAAAGGAAAATATCAAAAGGGAGAAAGAAAGGACCCAGACCAAAAAGGATGAGTTTCTTTACTTCTCCTCATTTAGACTTAAGAACATCTTGAATTTTATGGTGCCATTAATTTCAACAAAGAATTTTCACAACTAAGATTTCATTTTGGCATTGCATTAGGCCTGTAGGGTGATACTACTGATCCTACACTGGAAATGAGGAGATTGAGAGGAGCCCAGTAGATAATGTCACAAAGTAAATTCATGATAAAGAAAAGATCTCTTTGAGGGAGGCAACTGAAAAGCAGTTGGATGTCACAGAAATCTGGGTTTGAAGCTCACTTTTTCACTTATGAACTGTGTGAACTTGAGAAAGTTATCAACCAGTCTGAGTCTTACATGTAAAATGCAGTTTACAGTGCTAATCTCAAATAGCCACTATAAGAATGAACAGAGATAATGTATGTTAAGAAACGAGTAAAATGGCTAGCATAGGTGTTCAGTAATGGTTACTATCAATGGCTATTCCCGATTCCCAGCCTAATATTATTCTCCACTCCACTGCACTGCAGATAATTTAACATTAACAATATCCTTTCTTTTACAGACTTCCTCAAGTATCAAAATTACTTCCAATATTAACAAATGAATACTATTACTTTGAAGGGTGTACCAACTTAAAAAAATCATGATATCACAAAACAGAATATCATATTCTGGAAAAATAAAAATAAATCAGACACATAAAAATGATCAGTGATATCAGAGTCTGGTAAATTTATTACCTTTTATTTCGGTTGTAGAAATTTGCTACTTTACCACAAAACACTTTTAGTAACCACAAAAACATACCATACTCCGGAGAAATATTTCCTATGAAGTCTTTATCTATACAGCCTCATCTATATAAAGAGCCTCTTGTCCTCCCTTTTTGAAAATATACATGTTTAAGTTTTCTTACCCGTGATATTGTTAGAGAACTAACAGGCAACTTTCTCTCATATGTTTTATCCATTAAAGATGCTAGATCAGCTGTGAAGACAAAGAAGGAAAAAGAACCTTGTTAAATATACATATTTCTTAAGAAAAATCTAACAGATACAACTCCTGCCAGATGGCTGCCAATACTGTAAAGTTACTATTAAAACAGATGCTCTTCCTTGCTCTTTTTAGAAATCATTTTTGTATAAATTAAAGAGGATAAAGGACCATTAGTAATATTTTAAAAAATGATTTATTTAATTGGAGTAAGGAATATTTTAAAAATCTTACCATGTTTTCAGCTTTTAAAAAATAGATCAATATCTCAGCTCAGGTCTCAACCTCAGGGTCGTGAGTTCAACCCCTGCGTTGGGCTCCAAGCTGGGTGTGGAGCTTACTTAAAAAAAATAAAAATAAAATATCTATCAATAGGGGCACCTGGGTGTCTCAGTGGGTTAAAGCCTCTGCTTCAGCCCAGGTCATGATCCCAGGGTCCTGGGATGGAGCCTTGTATCGGGCTCTCTGCTCAGCGGGAAGCCTGCTTCTCCCCCACTCCCACCCCCGCCTGCCTCTGCCTACTTGTGATCTCTGTCTGTCAAATAAATAAAATCTTAAAAAAAAAAATCGATCAATAAAGTATCTTTGGAAGGAAGCACAGGGAAGTGTTATCATTGACAGACTCCAGGGAAAGGAATTAGACAGTAGGGACCCAAGGAAAGAAGACAGTTCATTGCTTACATGTTTATTCCTTTTGCATTTTGAACCAGGGAGCTATATCAGCGATTCAAAAATTTAAAGACTGGAATTTATAATGACTTTTACACATTTTCTGAACAAATCAGAGAAGCACTCTGTCTACATTTAATGACTTTTGGACTGAACTATTCCTATTCTGGTTCCTTTAAGCAAAATATTCACAGAAATATGTGGCATTCCTGAGATTACACTATCTCAGAGTCTAAAAGTCTCAAATACTAAACAACATACTCTCCAAAAGGATTATTTCACACCTTCCCATTGCTTCTCAAACTTACAATATGCTCTTTCCCCCTCTTCCCTCCTCTCAGCTCAAGACTTTGTGTCTTATTTTCCTGAGTATAAAATATAAGCAATCAAGAGAATTTCATCCCCCTACCATCAGGTTTCCAGGCTACCAGGATCTGTGCACATAGACTCTGCCTTCTATTTTTTAACAAAGGATGAACTTTATTAAACAAACAAAAAATCAAAATGATAAAAATCTCCCTTGACTTCATATCTCCTTCCAGCTTCTCCTCTGTTCTGTTCCCCTCAGCAGCAAGAGTTCTTAAAATAGTCCTCCTTGATACATCTGCTCAGTCCCTGGGTGATCTCATGAGCTCTCTCTCTCCCACAGCTTTAATCATCATCTACGGATTATTTGCTCCTCACGTACATGCTTACCCTGACTTCTGCCTGTAAGTTCAGACTTGTGTTTCCAACTTCAGAGGGGACATCTCCCTCTGGAAGTCTAATACGTATCTAAACATGGCATGTCCTCTTAATTCTCAACCTCAAACCTGTTTTCCCCCAAGCATTCCCCTCTCAGTAAATGGCCACTACATTTGCTGGCTTATTCAGGTAAAAAAATCTAGGCATTATCCTAAACCCCATTCTTTTTCATTCTATAACCAACTGTCAGCAAATCCTATGGGATCTAGATGAAATATATATTTTTCACCATTAGCACTACTAACCTCTCACCTCCTGATTAGTCATCTTAACTGCTAATTAACTACTACTAACTACTGCCCCCACCCTTACGATCTAACCTTCACACAGCAGTTTGAGTAAGCCTTTTAAAAGATAAATCAGATCCTGCCATTTACTTTTCTCAAGCAGCCAACAGCTTGCTATCATACATGGAATAAAATCCAAAATATTTTCTATGATCTACAAATGCCTACATAAGTTAGTCTGTGTGTGTGTGTGTGTTTCTGTCTTTTATACTTAGAAGTAAAATCCATGAAGGCAAGGACTTAATTCACTGATGTATTCTCCGTCCCTAGAACAGTTTTTATAAATGGAACTCAATAAATATCTTTAAAAAATTAATAAAAGGCATAGACCTGCACCCCTGGGGCTAATAATACATTATATGTTCATTAAAAAATAAAAAATATTAAATTTTTAAAAATTAAAAAATAAATTATAAATTAATAAAAGGAAGAAAGGAAGGGAAAGAGAGAGGGAGGGAAGGGCAAGAAGAAGGAAGGAGAAAGAAGTAATTGAATTTCCAAGATTTTTACTCCCTGGTAGAAGAAATTTGTGTCAAGTAAAAAGAAGACAGAGGTAGTCAATCTGCAAGTATCTGTTGAAGACTTTTTGCTGTGCATTTAACCATTTTTTCCTTCTTTCCTTTTCCTAGGGCAATGCTCTCAATGACTCAGTAGCTACTGTGAGAAAGCAACACTAAATCCTGAAAACCTGAAATGATGTAAAAGTGATTGTTTCTTATGATTATCTTAAAGAAACTGACACCAGGTGATTAAAGAATACACACACACACACACACACACACACACACACACAAAGAAGTCCCCAAAACCTATTCATATTAAGGCAAATTAATATTGCAAACAGAATGATATTAAACAGGTCTCATGATACCAAATCTTTATGATAAACACTCGATTGAGTTGGCTTCTGTACTGTGGTAACTCAAGATTCCCTTTTAATCCTTCACACCAAGACATCATCAGTCAAGTGAAATTGGTTGGGAGCTTCAAAAAGGCAACAGCTGCAGAGCCAGTATCAGAGGAATAACATTTGCATATTAGAAGTCAGAGAGGGATCTGCTGCTAGGTATTATATGTGACCAATCACCTTATGCGACAGTGTCGGTGTGATGAATGAGGCAGAAAAACTGCACAGAGCAGGGATGGCCAGGAAAGCTCGGGCAGCTGTGGCCTACAGAGGGCCAGCACCCCAGGCTTCTGGACCATGAGCTTTAACAGTCAAAATCACACTTCACATTTCAGTGAAGATGCCCAGGTTTTCTTCTAAGAAATGTGCCGAAGAAGATGCCTTCTTGCCTGTCATTCAGCTCCTCGGGAATATACACTGCAGAGGATGCTTGAGGTCAACAAAAGCTATACAGGAAGATAGATCTTCATCTAACAAAACTTAAAGCTGGACAGACAATCTGAAGTATGTCCAGAAAATGAAATGTATACTAGTATAAAATGTATAGTATTTTATACTAGTATACTAGTATAAAATTTATACTAGTATAAAATGTTCTTCTTGTCTGAAGAAAACAATACCACTGATGATTTAAGGTCATAGAAGATTTTATTAAGGACCCTACACTATTCCAAGTATAGGAGTGTAACCATTCACAAACCTGGCTAAGGATCTGAATCACTTGCAAGACTCGAAAACTTCAGATTCCTAAGTTTCACACACCCAGATAGCAACTCTAATTCTGCAGGCTTCAGGTGAGACCGGGAAATAAAAACTTTTAAACAAAAGCCCTAAGAGACCGCGATGCACCCTTGCAGGAACTAGAATGAATTATGTCTGAGAACTACTATGGAGGCAACACAAAACAAATCTTGGAGGTTGCTCATAAGTTCGAAGAGGGTATTAAACTGAATTCCATTTCCAGAATAAGGTGGAAAATAAAACACCTAAATAAAATATTTTTTAAAAGTTCAAGTACATGACTGTGCTTTAGGTGAGAAATTATTAGATCGTTTTGGTTTTTCATGATTTCGGTGTAAATGTGTATCGCTGTTACACAATCAACACTAACCTTTCTGGGCTTAAGAATATTTGTGCACCTTATCTAATTTATGTAATAAAGAATTAGATACAAGTTATTATTGTACCCTCTAGAAGTGATCAGAAAACAGTCCAAAGCTATGTTTTTGTTTCCCACATTTAAGAAAAACTACAAGCACACATAACCTATGTATAGAAGCAACAGAAGGAAATAGGACAAACTAAGCTAGGAACCATTCTGAATATAGATATTTAGGTTTCCATTTATCTATTTGTCACCAGAAGCTTTAAAATAAATAGTTTCAATAAAGGAAAAATCTAAAGCCAAGCTTTATATACATATACACTAAGAAAATGAGACTAAAGGAGGATGATGTGCACAACTCAGACCCATCTCTAGAACTGCCAGCAGATGATAAATGTGAAGCCTAATAAATAAATAGATGTCAGATATAGATGCAAATATGGAACTGACAAAGTTAGAAAAGCAGGTTTCAGAAAATTTGTTGGGCTTCGAGAACAAAATTTGAAGAATCACTGCAACAAACCAAAGACCTCCCAGCTGAAATGACACAGCAAAACTAAACCTCAGCTAATGGGAGAAGTGCCTGTAAGAGATGACCACAGAGCTTAGTTTCAGCCTGAATTCAAATGTGTCAATGGTGTAATTTTCTTTGAATTTGGAAAGGGAGTTCTTAAAACAAAAACTAAAACCAAAAGGTGTCCTTTACTTTATAATTACTTATAATATGAAAAATTAGAAAAAATATTTAACTCAGTAAGGCTCAGAAATCCAATTCAGCTCATCACCAGGGCCCTTACCCCTAGCAAGATGACCCAACAAGTGAGAGAACTTCCTCTGATGGAATGCATCATCAGGCCTGCCCTCCTACTGACACTCTACTCAGTTCCCCCAAATGGTTTTCTCCTTAGCCCTCTTCACTGTGGGCCCTAGTCTGTAATTAAAAAGCTGCTGGGGGCACCTGGGTGGCTCAGTGGGTTAAGCCGCTGCCTTCGGCTCAGGTCATGATCTCAGGGTCCTGGGATCGAGTCCCGCATCAGGCTCTCTGCTCAGCAGGGAGCCTGCTTCCCCCCCCCCTCCCCGCCCCCCTCTGCCTACTTGTGATCTCTCTCTGTCAAATAAATAAATAAAATCTTAAAAAAAAAAAAAAGCTGCTAACTGGCTAATGCTGTTAACTTGCACCCTATACCTTCTCAACAGATGTGCATGGTTAGTGGAGGAATTTGGACACAATGCTTTAATTCAGTGTTTATTTTAACCAAAGAGAAACCCAGTACAGAAATAGTGTAAAACAGCAATCTTCTGACTGGAGTTGGAAAGCCCAAGAATCCTAGGGATCTATAAAAAGTCCAGTTGGAGAACTAAGGCCCTTTCAATAAAAACATCAACTGTAATGGATTAAAATGTGTGCAATGCTTAACTCCAGGAGTTCATAACGTTATTTTAAAAAATATATCCTCATTGATCATTTTTGGAGGATGGTAGGAGGATGGAAGGATGGTAGGATTATCTTGAAAGCTGCCTCTTCATAAAAACTGTATCTCAGGATAATTGCTGATGAAAAAAATTCTTATAAAAAATTTCTCAGTAATAAATGAGTAAGAAATGATAGAATTAAAATAGTAACATTTTGCAGCTCCTAATGAAATAACAAGTATATAAGCAATGATCATGAATGGCCTTTAATATTACAGAGGGATAACCAAATGCTGTGTACCTCCTGATAAAAGTAAACACTACTTCCTATGAAGTATTCATGACAAAAGAAAAACAAAAAAAGAAACCATGAATCTGATCAAGTCTCCTACTCTAACTGCCAGCTTTATAGGGCATATGGAAGATAGAGGAACATGTAAACACCACCATAAGGATGAAAACAGCAAATCTAGGATGCAGGAAACTCTCAGACAAAAGAACTGTTTTCCTCAACAAATAAATTGCAAGAAAAGAGGAAGAGAAACCTACAGATTAAAAAATAATTAAGAGACATCTCAACACCTTACAACGTATGACTCTTATCTAAGTCCCATTTCAAGAAACCGTAAATTAAAAACAAACAACAACTTATAAGACAACTGGGGAAATTTAAACATTGATGGCATATTTAATGATGTTAAGGAATGACTAATTTTTAAAAATAAGAATGGTATTATGTTTTTTTTTTAAAGCCTATCTTTTAGAGGTAATGTGAAAATACACATAAAATGATCTGCTAACAAAGATGCCAGGTGATGGGAAAGAGGATTGATGAAATAAAACTAGCAAGGAAGTGGTAATTGCTGGAGCCAGGTGAGAGTACACAGGAGGATTCATTATACTATTCTCTCTACTTTTGTATGTTTCTATAAGAAAGATTTTAACAGAGGTAAGAGAAGGGGCCAATAAATGAATTGCACTGTATGGACCTTATATGCATCCTGATTCAACAAAACCATTAAAAAGATTTAGAAGAGTATCCAGGTAATTTGAATACTGTATCTTTCATATATAAATAGTTACTAAAGTTTTAGGTATGATAATGGTATTAAAAATACCCTTGCCTTTGAGACATATATGTTAAAATATTTATATGTGAAATTACATACTATCTGGGATTTGCCTCAAAATAAACCAGAGGGTCCTGATGGGCAGTAGAATTAGAGATCAAGTAAAGATTAGCCATGAGCTGGTAATTGTTGAAGCCAGATGATGGGTATGGGGAATTCCACATTTCAATCACTATACTTTTGTATGTTTGCATTTTCCATTATAAAACATTTTTAAAAAATTTTACCCATCATGTTAGAAGTCCAAATATAATTCCTACCTTTAAGGAGGAAATGGGAGCCACAATAAGGGCTTCTTGAGTGGGAGGAATCTTCTGTTTCTTACATTTCTTGCACTAGTTTGCTTGGCTCATTGATTTATACATTATGGTTTATGCACGTTTCTGTATATATTATTCTGCAACCAAAATGTTTATCTTAAAAAGCAAGAAATCCACTGTTCAGTGCAAGGGAAGACACTACGGTAGGAATGAAGGTTCTACAGCAATCACTGAGAAAGCTGTTTTTCAGCATAAAGGCAACGGCCCTAAGAGTCAGAAAACGGCCTCAGTTTCCTCATCCTTAAGGGGAAATAGAAGCAGCTGCATTCGCTTGCTGTTGTGAGAATTAAATGGGACGGCACCTAGAAAGTGCTTACAAAAGAACTAGCAAGGAATGAAGGTTGCCTTTGATTCTTATGTCAGAGGACCTGCCCTGCATTCATGGCCAGCCTGATCCCTAAAATGCAGTGTACGTACTAAGCAGGACTCCTGGTTTTAATTAAAGAGCTCCGTAGCAATAAATTACTCTCATACTGGGAGCTGGACAGATCCCTATTAGCCCGCCCCCAAGGCTCTTAATAGAAAACCACTAATGAGACTGAACACAGAGGCACCAGAGCCTCACACCCATCAAAGAAAATACCGAACATCGCCTACCCACCCTCGCCGCCCCCAACCTCCGGGGCAAGTACTCCACGCGGAGGCGAAATCAGTTAAGCAGATGGGAGCCTAAGCCCCACACCCACACCCAGGCATCTTCCCTCTTCAACCCCGCTCCACTCCACCCCACGCCCTCCAATGGAGACGCGCGGAGTAAAAGCCCCATATCGCCGCTCCTTCTCCTTCCAATCAGCGAGCTCGCACCAGGTCGCAGCGCCCAATCACAGCGCTCCACATGCTAAAGGCAGCACTCCGCGCAAGCGCGTACGGGGGCGGCTTCCGGAAAGGTCCGCACCCAAACGCCAGGTTCCAAAGACTGCGCAGCGGTCCCGGCAGAGGCGGCGCTGCCACCTACTGCACGATCAACGGCATGCAGCCCCATGCTCAGTAACTGAATTCTCGGGACACACATCTCAACCCACTCAAGGGGTAGGGAGTACATGCAGTAATATCACACAGGCGCGAAAGTTTTAATTACATTTTGTTACACAGCAGAAAAAAAATCTGTTTCAAAGAGCCTCTTTTTTTCACCAAGCAGTTTGAGTTTCAAAACCTTACTCATACCCTAATGTTTTATAAAGGGTTAGAATCAAGGGGCCTAGAAATTCGTTCATTCCACATTTCTGGAGCACCTGTTATATGGTAGGGTATTAACTGAAGCAGGCAGTATCATCATCCCTAATTTATGGCTACAGGAACAAGGTTAAATGACATAGCTCTGAAAGCTGGCTGAGCTAGGGCTCACATCTATGCCCCCCAAGGGCCGACTTTTCACATCAAATGGCGCAACGATGGTATAAAGTGCCGTGAGAATACAGGGTGAGGAAAAAAGTCAATTCTGCCTGGATAGGGATTCAAGATGTACAGAGGGTATTCAAGGACAGTAGTCTTCAGTAAATGGTAGTTGTTACTGCTTTTCCAAGTATACCAATCTTAACAGTTACCTACATTTGATATTTATTTATTGCAGACATACTATACTCATTCTTTGGCAAACAGCTTCTGCTTATTCAGGAATCTATGTAAAAGTTCCCATAAATTTGTCCCCTAATAACAAAGAGCTGACTATATCCTATATCAAGGCACCAAATACAACAGTCTTTTCTAATCTTCCCTTCATGCCTAGGAAAGTGTTAACAATAACTTTCCCAAAATTCTTCATTTTCTCCTCTGCACTTCCACAGCACTACTCTTACAGTTCACGAATGGCATATCAGAACAAGCTGTTGTTGGTTTCATCATTGGACCAGTGGTTCCTAAAAGGAACCCCAGAGGGCAATTAAAATATGAGGGTGTTTTCTGACTATCACAATGACTGCAGGGAGTACTGCATGAGCAGGAGATAGGAAAATTAGATAACTTGCAATGAAGAGACTGTCCAACACATCAAACATTGTCCCTGCTGGGAGCCAGACTTTTAGTATAGAAAGCTGATACAAATATGGCCTACCTAGGGAAGGCAAGGAAGAACTCTGTAGGGATGATTGGAATTGGAGGTCTCAGCATGAACTCATTATTTGTAAAATATGTTCACATAAGCTTATATGCATATATGTGCATATATGTTTATGTGGCTATGTATATATATTTTTCCTAGTTCTAGTCGCTGAATAGGCCAAGAAGCAAAAACTGCACGGTAGCAAGAGGACAACTAGTGCACAGATCTTGGTTTCTAATACCATTCCTTACAAAAAGGAACCAGGACTCCTTGGAGAAATAGTTAATTCCAGGGCTGGAGCAGGAAAGGTACAAGATGAGTCAGGTTGAAAGGACTTCTACCACCCAACACTGGAACAATTTGACCACCCAAATAACAAGGATGGTAATGAATCATTAAAAGAAAAAGAGGAATTCACAATACCCAAGACCATGCTGATAGTAAACAGAGAAAGAAATGGGAGGGAATGGAACGCTCTTATTTACATTATAATACTGAGTACTAGTTACTAAATGTGGAGGTATTAATGAATTGGAAAACCATCATTTTGCAACCACCATAGTAAGAATTGATTCAGGCAAGAAGCTAAATGGATACTAAACTTAGGGGGAAACTTTTGATAAGCAGCAGGACACTGGCATGATATTAAAGTATCTCCCCACAGATTGCCCATTAGTCACAATGGAGAAAAACAGTAACCGTCCAGGGTAAAAATCACACACACTTGACTGGGTGATCAAAGTTAACTACCAGTGAGGGCAGATGGACATCAGGTGTCTCCAGATGAGAAGACATCCTGAGAAGGACACATTACCGATAATATTTTGGCCAGAGGACCGTTTCTTGAATCTAATTAAGAAGAAATACAAGACAAATCCCCAAAGAGGAATATTCTATTAAAAAAAGAGACTGGCTTCTTAAAAAATATCAGGTAGTGTACACCAAAGCACTCAGCTTAAAGGGCTATAAGTTATGTTAACAAACTCTCAAATGGTTAAAAAAAAAAATGTGTGTGTAGAGAATGAGAAAGCAAAAACAAAAGGGTCAAAATAATGACAACTGGTGAATCTGGGCAAAGAGTATATAGATGCTCTTTGTATTACTCTTACAAGTTTTTGTAAGTTTAAATCCATTTACAAATAAAAAATTAAAATATCTGCCCCACGTACCATGGCATCTACGACAGGGCAGGAATTAACACGAATAAAAAAAAAAAAATCAACCTGTTGATAATGGACAGAACTGATTCCATTTTATATATAAACAAAGGCAAAGTACTTTTTTGGGTGAAATCTGAAAATAAGCTGAATCTTCCACAGATGCAACTACCATGTAAACTGAAGAGGGTAATTAGATATGTTCAAAACTTTATTGAGAGTGTTCACCATTTTGTGAATAAAATTGTGTCCCACATGATTATGTCACTCCTGATATTGGACTTTACCAGCATACCACATCTATAGCCATCTGCATTTCTATCTACTCACAGTGATTCTACATTTCAGTGCAAGTACGTAGTTACTTACCTTCAGATTCTCCACAGCTCTGCTTTGCTTATTAGCCCCTGCCTACATAGCCATTCCAGGACATACAAACCAATTTTGCTCTTGCAATAACATCATCAGGGGAGAAAATTATAAGTTCTTTGAAACCCCTCCCCAGCCCAAGCTAGCCATTATAGACAGCTACAAAAGAATGTCTCTCTCCTCCCTCCCCACCACTTATTAGAAGAATCCATAAACATGAGGGTACTTTATTCTTTAATATAAGCCCAAAAAAAGCAGAGAAAGAAATCTGGGGGAGAATATTAGATCAGCACTGGAATTGATCAAAAAATTACATCAGTCCCATAAAACCATCACCAATCGCCTGACTTTATCTATGTCCTCATGATGTTACATATAATGTATATTACATATTTACAAAGTGCTCATAGTGTCAGTGACTTCTTTTAGAGATTTCATTTATTTAGAGATGGGGAGAGGATATGAGGGGAAGGGAAAGAGAATCTAAAGCAGACTCCACGCTGAGTGTGGAGCCAGACGTGGGGATTGATCTCACAACCCTGAGATCATGACCTTAACTGAAACCAAGAGTTAGAGTCAACACTTCACTGACTGAGCCACCCAGGCACCCGTAGGCCTTGTTACTGTAGAAAAGAAAGGCTGCTATCTGTGTAATATGATCTAAAGAACAAGGAAAGGGAAATATAATTAGGAGCCTACTGCCTGAGAAGATGTTAGCCAACTATTTTCCCTAAATGGTTTATATGAGATTATAACACTGCTTTCAAATCTATTACCTGGTAATAAAATAGAAAAGAGTCAGAAAGAGCTCTAAAGACCACAAGTTAAGAAATGACAATAAAAAGGGATGAAAATGTAAAGCGTATCTTTCTCTGCAGATAATATAAAATAGAGACAGCCTGCATGGTAATTAACTATATGACTAAAATGGACAAAAAAAACAAGAAAGAAGAGAACTGTTCACCTAATTTAGGGAGACTAATCAAGGCAAAAATGAAATAGAAATTTGCGGGACAGCAAAAATGATTTTGTCACATGCAAAATAACAGTCTAATTCTTTTTAAGACTCAAAATGTGCTTATCTGAATGGGGTTATCATAAAAGGATCACTTCATAAATACAGCATACGAACATAATGGTAAACATAGAGTGACTGACATGACATATCTAACAGCCCAATAGGTACCTACCGAGGTGACAATGTTCTTTTTCTCTTGCTTCCCACTTGTGACTGTCCACATAAGCTGCAGAAAGCAAGCCTCTTTCACCTGAGGAAAAAGTCAATAATTAACAGGTGTGGCTCCACAATGGGTTCAGTTTATATGTCTTATTAACCATAGTTTGTCATATTTTCAATGTACTAGGTTATATAAAGATTCTAGTATGACATTATAACCAATATCTCAGAGTTCATAACTCAGTTCATGACAACATGCATTCCACTTCTAACAAGCAGAATATACAGAAAAACTGGAAATTTCTACAATAATGTTATGGGTAAGAATGCTGGTAATTTGTTCCTATAACTTTAGGACTAGAAGCCATTTGTTGTCCCTAAATTATAGCCTAAGTGAGCCCTAGAACTCCTTCGTAGAACCCAAATACTTGCTGAACTGTTGATTAACTCATTAATCAAATGCTTTATAATCATTAGTTATTCCTAAAAACATTTCCATCTGACTTGGATCAGCATATTTATCCTTACTTCACATAAAGCAAGGGTATCTTACCCTTGTGGTATATAAGAGAAACCAAGCAAGCCAGAGTTAAGGTAACTCATTAGATGGCATAACTGTATTCCCAGCACCCGGCACAAGGACTGGCATATGGCAACACTTGACAAACATGAGCTTAAGAAACGAATGAGAAAGAATGAGCAGCAACTTAATTAACCAAAACTACAACCTTTCGTGTTTCAAAAGACACCATTAAGAAAGTGAAAGGACAACTCACAGAATGGAGGAAATATTTGCAAATTACTTACCTGATAAGGGACTTATACCCAGAATATGTAAATGGCTCTTACAAATCAAAATTTAAAAAGACAACCCACTGAAAACTGGGCAAAGGGTGTGAACAGACATTTCTTAAAAACAAAAAAGCTCACATAAATTCCCAACAAGTGCATGGGAAGATGTTTAATATGATTTGCCATTATGAAAATACACTGAAATACAACTTGATACTCACTAGAATGACTATAATAAAAAAGAAAATAACAGCTATTTATAAGGATGTAGAGAAACTGGAACCCTCATATATTGTAGGTGACAATGTAAAATGGTTCAGCCACTTTGGAAAAGTTTAGCAGCTCCTCAAAATGTTAATGATGTGGGAAACAAAGACAAAAGAAAAATTATTAAATTTCCTTTCTACCTATAGCCCACTGACAAGTCCTTGAAACAGATAGAGTCACATTTTCCTAAGGACTCAACTGCCTTTATGTTGATACTTTGCTAAGGGCAACAGGCAATCTTAGCCCAACCTCCAGGCCCCTGAAGTCTACTTTCACATATAAAAAATTCCTTTGGAAACTTCCTTTATCCCTACCCCTCAGGATACATGTAGGCAATTATCCCCCAAGATTATGAACCATTGATATACATCTGAAGGATCTCACAAACTGAGTTTTTACTACACAGTAATAAATGACCTTTCCTAACAACAGCTAGCCCCCTCACCATCCTGGCTCGCCCAACTTGAAAGTACATAATGGGCCACTCCTCATGACCCCAGTGCAGCTCTTTCTGCCCTCTAGTCCTCGTACTTTAATAAAACCACCTTTCTGCACCAAAGACGTTTCAAGAATTCAGTCTTGGCCTTCGACTTGGAACCCTAACGTCTTTCCTACATCATTAACATGCAGTTACCATGCAACCCAACAATCTCACTCCTACATATATATCCAGGAGAAATAAAATCAGGTATGCAAACAAAAATTTGTATAGCAATATTTATAATAGCCCCAAAGTGAAAATAATGCAAATATCCAACAACTAATAAAAAGATAAACAAAATGTGATAAATTCTTAAACAGAGTATTATTTGGCAATAAAAAGAAATGAAGTACTGATACAGGCTGCAAATGGATGGACCTTGAAAACTTTGTTAATTGAAAAAGAAGCCAGTCACAAAAGGCCACGTATTACATAACTCCATTTATATGAAATGTCCCTAATAGGCAAATCCGTAGAAACAGCAGATTAGTGGTTGCCTAGAACTGGAGAGGAGATAGTCAGGAAAGCTTGTAGGAAAATCAGGAGTGACTACTAATGACTACAAGGGGTTTTCTGAAGTGATAAAAATGTGGTAAGGTGATGATTGTACAACACTGTGTGTATATATATATTTAAAAAAAAAAAAAGAACCATGGCAATGAATTATTGAAATGGGTGAATTGTAATGATATGTGAGTTGTATCTCAATAAAGCTATTTACAAGGGAAAAAAAAGGAAGGAAGGGATTGCAGGTAAGTATCTCAAGGTCACACAAAGTTCATAACGCGACAGTGTGAAAGCTACCTTATTACCTTAATTAAAGGGAGTTACCCTTCCTTACCATAATTACAGGTCAAAACTTTACTAGAATAATATGCTAAATTTGAGGTCTAGAGCTTAAGCAATGATGCAGTAATATGAAAAAGCTTCCAAAGACTGTCTCAAAGAGGAACTAAGATATTTTTAAAGAAATAATAACTATTAAAAAGTGTCTACACTTCAAGTGGATTATTAAAAAAAATTAGATGCTTGGCATAGTACATTTTCATAGAAACATTTTTCACAGATTTTTTCCCAAGCACACATTTTTCATAGAAATGATGTTATAAATTGTTAGTTACACTCCTAGATTTGCCAAGAAGGATGAATAAAATCCAATGGCATTAGCTGTGTAGCTGCACAAGTCAGGAGTGGGAGACCTGAGATTTGGTCTGAATTTTACCAGCTGGTAGAAAACTAGAGATCCTGCAGTTACAAAAGAAGGAGTTGACCTTGGTGACTGTTAAGGTCCCTTCATGTTCTTACACAGAAGCAGAAGAATAAATTCAGCTAACCCATTCATAATTTATAGCAGCATTTCTTTACAAACTGAATTCCAATTTCTAAAACCAGGAAGCTGTCTCCTTTCTGTGGAAACAAAAGCAGCTCTTCTGTATGTGAGCTCGAGCTAAGGACTATTAAGCTATATAAACTTCAGGATACCAGTGACTTATTCTCTATTATTATTATAATTTCTTACTTACTGTTTCTTCTTCTAGCATATGCTTCTAGCATAAGAAATTACCCTTTCATATTCTGGAGTCAAAAAAGACAACTATGAATGTAAATGTTCAAAGAGTTTCTAATGGGCAGACAAAAAAGCAGGGAAGGTAACGGTGGGGAAAGACAGGAGTCCAATAATGCCCTTTGTGTACAGTTGTTCAAGGGGGGGTCACATGAACTGAAAACAAATGAGGACCAGTAAATCTATAAAAGGCAAACCCAGCAACCCTTATATACATGAACCTTTAAATGTTTGCTTTATAAGAAAGTAACCAATAATCACTTTCCATTTCCACCGAGTATAGAACAAAAGGATATGGATTTAAGGATGAAAAATTTATATCTGGCAAATGGAAAATTTTCCTAGACCAAAAGAAACTGATGATAAATGTAGGAATGAATGGCCAAGTCTAGTAGGCAGAATAATGACTCTCCAAAAGATGTCCATGTCTTTTTTTTTTTTTTAAGATTTTATTTATTTATTTGACAGAGATCACAGGTAGGCAGAGAGGCACTCAGAGAGCGAGGGGTAAGCAGGCTCCCCGCTAAGCGGAGATCCCGACATGGGGCTTGATCCCAGGACCCTGGGATCACTACCCGAGCCGAAGGCAGAGGCTTTAACCCACTGAGCCACCCAGGCACCCCAAGATGTCCACGTCTTAATCTCCACAGCCTGTGAATGTTAGGATACACAGCTCAAGGGTATTGAGGTTAAGATCACCAAAATCAATCAGTGTTAAAATGAGGCGATTGGGGGCGCCTGGGTGGCTCAGTGGGTTAAGGCCTCAGCCTTCGTCTCAGGTCATGATCTCAGGGTCCTGGGATCGAGTCCCGCATCGGGCTCTCTGCTCAGCAGGGAGCCTGCTTCCTCCTCTCTCTCTGTCTGCCTCTCTGCCTGGTTGTGATCTCTCTCTGTCAAATAAATAAATAAAATCTTTAAAAAAAAAATGAGGTGATTATACTGGGTTATCCAGGTGAACCCAATGTAATCACAAGGTCTTTATAAGTGAAAAGGGGGGAAGGAAGGTACTACTGATGAAGGATTATTGGAAGGCAGTAAGGCAGGGACAACCCCACCTGCCCCCCAAGAGGAAACCACCCTTAAAAGGATTTTACATCACTCTGGAAGGAGGCCTCCACCCTTTCCCATAAGATAGATACGTGACCTAAAAATCTGCTTGGATGACAGGTACAGGGGGAATTAATCAGATTGAAACAGCCCACCAACAAGCCCATAAAAAACTCCTGTGGCAACCCCTTTGGGAGCTTGTACTATGACTTTGCTATTGCTCAATAAAACCTGCTTTGCTGCCCACCACTCTGTCTGGTCTAACTCTTCATTTTTGAAATGGCATGACCAAGAATTTTAGGCTCCAGCAGAGAAAAAAAATCCTGCAACACCATGATGTGTGAAGGATGGAGTGATATAAGGCCTTGACTTGCTCATGTTCAAGATGTTTGAAAAAGGGGAGCATCAGCCAAGGCATGTAAGGGGTCTCCCAAAGAAGGAAAAGACATGGAAACAGATTTCCCCCTAGAGACTGCTGGAGAAAACCCATCTTTTTCAACATCTTGACCCTCTGTCGGAATTCTGACCTACAGAACTGTACGATAATACCTGTAAGGTTTTAAACCACCTAATTTGTGGTAATTTGTTACAACAGCAATAGTAAATTACTACACCTTAGGACAAACATTCCATTTTTGTAAGCCTTTTAAAGCAAGATATCTTTATGATATCTTTCTGATACCTTACAAATGACATCATTTAAAAAATCTTTGCATTTCTGTATAGTAGTTGCAAGGTCTGTATATTAACATTAGAATCAAAGATTTCCTTGAAGTCAGAATGTTAAACTGGGTGAACAATGGTAAAGTGGAAAATCTAAATCAGTTTCTTAAACTTTAATGTGTATGTGAACCTTGATAAAAATGAAGGTTCTAATTCAGTAGGTCTTTAGTAGCGACAGAGACTCTATTTCTAACAACTTTCCACGTGATACAGTATTAATCCTCAGACCAGACTGAAGTAGTAAGTGGATAAAACGTTAATAGCCTCCCAGGTTTAGGTCTGTCTGATTAATCCCACTCTGCAAATGCCACCCAATAGTATATATAAACCTTTCTTGAACTTGGTTATCCTTCAGCCAGTTAGCTTTGAGGGCAACCATATTCTCTAAGATAGAACTCTCCACCACCAAAAGAAATATTTTCTCTATTCAATTCTAGAAAAGATACTTCCGAAGACCAGAATTTTGAAGTTTAGTGAGAAGTGACTTAAAAGTCAATCATCTTAACTGCATTCTCAAATCTGGGATGGTCCCTAATGCACTATCTGGCATACTTCTATTACTTGCCTTATAGCTCCCCAGTTCCTGATTTTCAGGACTCCTTGCTTCTATGATCTAACTTAGTGCTTATTCAATAGAACCTAATGATGAAAATGTTCAATTCTGAGCTGTGCAACTGTGGCCACTAATTACACTTCTCTACTAAACACTCAAAATGTGGTTAATGTGACTAAAAAACTCTGAATTTCTTATTTTATTTGTTTGACTAATTTCAATAGCCACATGTAGCTAGTAGTTACTACAATGTAACAACACAGGTATATCCCACTACAAGTTCACCAGTTTAAGAACAAAATGCTAACTGAAAATTCTCTCAGTTCACCCTTATCTAATATTAGATGATTGCCTCAAACACTGGCAACCATGATAGTCTCCCTGATACAGAATCAAGGTCCTGTGTAAATTGAAAAGCATTTATTAAGAGCCATAAAATTAAGCATGCTAGCAAACAGGTACAGCAGCTAATTCTCACAGAGACATCAGGTACCGTACATACCGCTTTACCTAATGTGTGGCACTAAACATTTTCACCTGCTAGGTCAACCAGTTAATCCTCAGAAAACCTGGAGGCCAACAATGACGTTTTCAATTGATATTTAATAGCTGTTCCTAAAGAACTGTGAACAACAGTGTAAGTGTTGGTTTTTAATAGGAGCTAGAGGAAGTATGTTGGAAAGAAGATAAAAGGCACTGGAAACATCAATTGTGATTATTGCATTTTAGTCATATAATCATACACCTATCAGGATTTAGCTTGTATGAATGTCAACTTTTCCTAATGTCTTTGAGCAGATCCATTAAAAACGTTTTGAGTGAGGTGCCATTTACTCAAATATCCAAATACAGTTGACCCTTGAATACCACTCTGAACTGCACCGGTCCACTTAACACAGCTTTGCTTTTTTTTTTTTTTTTTTCCAGTACATACAGTATAGTCCTCTAAAGCTTAGTTCCCTTAAGATTTTAGTAACATTTTCCGTAGCTCACTTTAAGAACACATTATACACTTACATAAAACATAAAAAATAAGTGTTAATGTAGTGTTTATTATGGGTAAGGTCAACAGTAGGCTTAAGTGCGGGGGGAGTCAAAACTTACACAAAATTTTCCAACTGCCTGGCATCATGCCCCTAACCCCTGAGCTGTTCTCGGGTCAACTATACTTGGGAAGTAGCTATTGCCTCTACACGTGGAAAACTGTGGCATAGAAAGGTCACTCAAAAAGTTGTGCCCCAGGTCGTCGGATGAGAAATTAGTACTGAAATTCTTATCCCAAGTGGAGACCAAAAGTCTTAAATTGTGAAGTGGTGAGAAATTGGTTTAGGCCGCCCCTTCAAAGACACTTAAGCAGAGAGGAAAACTTCCTAGCTCTGAAGTGGGAACACCTGGGCTCTTCACGGTCAGCAAAAAGACGACCACCCTAACACACAAACCCTGCAAATCTTACGCAAAAGACCTCATGCCTTAACTTCATCTACTTTGCACACCTCTGGACGGGCTGGCAGTTATTTTGGGTAAGGAGACGGATCCGAGGCCACACTTCCCCTTTGCGCGCTACCTAACGCTCCAAATGGTTTCTCTAGCAACTAGATCCCAGAAGCATTTCCTGTCCTCTTGAAAGCCCACGGTTCCCTTCACTTAAGGAAGAGCTCTCAGTGACAAAAGAAGTAGCCCCACAGAAGCAGAACAGCCACCAACCTGCCAAGAAGAGCGGAGGCAGAGGCACTTTCCGCGCCACAAGAAACCAGCGCCTCACTATGGGGGCAGCCATCTTGGAACATACCAAGAGGACGAACGTCCAGGGATTGCGGGCAGAGGAAGGGGTGGGGTCATAGGCCGACGCTCCGCCCCCCCTCCCCAGCTCCTGTCGTTGGTGTGGCCCGGGACAGCATGGCTGCCACAATTCGCCTTCCGAAGCACGACCTTCTGCAGGCGCTGCGGAGTTCGGTGTATCCTGGGGTGGGAGGCTCAGGCTCCACGTGCTGCTGCTGCCCTCTCGGAGGTATCTGCGGCCTCTGGTCATGAAGGAGGGGAGGAATGGGAAAAAAGGGAGATTGACACCTCAGCAGGCATCACTTGGGGGAAATAACAGCGCCTCCGTCACTCACTGGCCTGGAGCCCCGCAGCTTGCTCTCTCGTCCCCTGGTTGCGTGCGTGTGCAGCCCTGGCCCTCCCTGTGCCTGGGAACCAAAGGACAGCCAGGCTGAGGTCTCGACCTTGGGGCTGTAGTAGTCCCTCGGAAGAGGCGACGCTGTTGTCTGGAAATCCCTCTCTCCCTTGGGTGGACTGTCCTGCAGTTTGGTAGCAGAGGTCTGCCTCTCCGAGTTTCGCGCCCCAGCTCTGCCGCTAATAACCTGAAAGACCTTGTGCAGGTTTCTTCATCTGTAAAATGGTCCCTTAATAAGTTTACGGAAATGATGAACTTTGAATATACTGATAATAAAATACTTAACACTTGGTGTCAGGTATTACTCTATGCATTTTACGTATTTTAATTCCTCTTCTGCTCACAACCCCCAGTGAGGGAGGTTCCGTTCTTTTCTCTACGGAAGTGGAGACAGCAAGGCCAAGTCATTAGCCCAAGGTGGGATTTGCACTCAGGCAGCCCGATAGGACAGCCCTGCTCTAACAGTTCTCTGGGCTGTCTCCCATAAACAGACAACACTTTTTACTGGTAACCTGTTATTGCGGTATAGAGAGGTCTTCAGTGCATGATTCTTTGACCAAGCTCCACTCCATGCACAGGCAAGCATCCGAAAGTAAAAAACGTTTCCCAAACTTTTCTACTAAGCTGTGGTCAGTGATTTCATCATGAGAATACCAACAGTCCAGTTCTGAGAGGCCTTAACTCCTGATTTCACAAATGGCAGAACCGGGAATTACAATGGTCACACTCTAGCTGTTTGCACTACACTATGAGTTTCCACCTAGTTAAACCAAAACTAGACCTACTAGTCTGACGTTTAAACAGTAACCTTTAGTTTTGTGCTTTTGTTTTTTTATTCGCTTGTAATCCCATAACTAGATGGGGAATGTATATTTGTCTTTCACGTCCCAGATTCTTCTCAACCCATCTCCATACAGTTAATCACTAGCTCTTTTCACACACAAAAACGAAACTTGCTGAGAATTTGAATTCTCTGATATTTTAGAGATGTTTACTTTTCCACCAGAGTGACTTACTTTTAGCTGTTCAGATAGATTATTTATATTAGGTGAAGATCAGTTATTAGAGGCAACCAAGTTCTATGCATGTTTTTACTTAGTACAAGGTAGTGAAAGTCATTTTACTTTTTTCATTGTTTTTTAGCTAAAAGATACCTACTTACAGATAGTATTGTGAAATTGGAAGAATTTCAGCACAAGAAGGTGGCTATTGCATATCATCTTCCTGGCACCAAAGGTAATTGAATCTATTTTGTTAATTCTTTCAGTGATGTGTCATTCAGGTTTTTTCTGTCTTTATCACTGTTCAGTCTCCTTCAGTGATCTTTGAGAAAAAATTGACATGGGTTATTCTTAATTTCCTAGTCTATCCCTAAATGTACTTTTCATCTCATTTTCTACTACTATAGTCTACCATCTCCGCTTGTCACTTTTCCCAGGATCGCAAAGAAATGCTAAAATTAGTGTTGGAACCAGTCCTCTCTAGATCCACGCCACCCAGACTAAGGATCAAGGGTCAGCAGCATCTGGGAGTTTCACAGAAATGTGAAACTTGAAGCCCCAGACTGTTAATATGCACAGTAAAGTCTGAGAACTGCTCAAGATGATTGGCTTTTACATTTTTGATGCACCTCTGAGTAAAAAGTACATTTTACATAGTATCTCCAGTATACACATATATCTTCAAACACAAGTGAAATATAGTGAAACAAAACCGTCCCATGTGTGATGCATTTTCTTTCTTTCTTTCTTTTTTTAATGTTTATTTGAGAGAGAGTGAGGGGGAGAGGGGAGCACACTTGATCCAGTGACCCTGAGATTATGACCTTAGCTGAAATTAAGAGTCGGAAGCACAACAGACTGAGCCACCCACGTGCCCCCTTTGATGCATTTTCATATTTTGCTCCTCGGCTAAAAAATTCAATAGACTAAAACAAAGATTTTTTTTTAATTATCAAAATATTAGTCATTATTGAGCCTGGGTGATGGACACATGAGAGCATAATGTTCTATCCCTGTTTTGGGCTATGTTTGAATATTTTTTTTACAAAAAGCTGAAAACACACCACCACACTAGGTCTTACTCCTTTCAGCATCTGGGAAATTTTGTTGAATTCATTCCCTCTCTCCTGCACATTTTTTCCAGTACTTTAAATTCCTTTAAAATGTAACGATATTCTAGTCTCTTTCAGTAACAGTTTAGTTTGTCCCTGCTGACTTCTTCAAATCTCCTTACTCTCCCTTTCAGATGTTTCTGAGCACTTAATACTTACTGCTTCTAGCCCTCCAGAAATCAGTCTTTCCTCACCTCTCCACTAATCATATTGTTACATTATACCACGTGTGGAATGAGAACATAAGCTTTAAAAGTGAGGGAGAATATGTTCATCTTCAGTGTGGGAGACTCAGTCTGTATTTTACCTCACTCTTCTTTTTACCCCTTTACCTTTTGGAGCTTTGTGAAGTTGGCAGAATTAGGGGTTCGTGTCATTTTCTAGTTAAATCCAATTGTCATAGTCATTCTAAGGCTGTGACAGTTGTGCATATGTTCTGAAAGGCAATTAATATAATGAGTGCCAATTTACTCCATGGTCAGATTGATATTTATAAAATCCCATCAACATTTCTTCATTATGAGAACCCACAATCGTCCTCTGTTATACATCACATTGTGTACACAATTCCCTGGCTTCCTTGCTCCTCCATAGTGGACCTTACCCTTTCTGGAGTCCAGTATGATTTCCTGTTAATCTAGTCACAGTTCTCCCCTCACTACCCATCACCCCCATTCTGTGATATTATTTATGCTGATTGTCATACCAAGAATGCTCCCCTCTTCTGAGTTTCTCCGAGTCCTGTCCAGCCCCTTCCTTTCTCTCTGGTACTTCTCCACTCAGATCTGGTCTGTTTCTGCTACCCTGATTTCTTTTTTTCTGTATCATGTATATAGTTGGTCACTTGTCACCACCCCATCATTTTCAGATTGCTTTGTATAAATATATCTTGTTTTCTCAAAAAGACTAAGTTCTTTCAGGGCAGGAACCATAACTAAGCTTTCTCTGTGTTACAAGAACTTAAATCTTGATTATTTGTTTTAAAATGTGAATTAACATCTATTGAAATTTTGGATTCTTAAGGGTTATTAAAAAGTATAAGATGTAAAGTCATCTCATTAAAATTTTTCGTACTAGAAACTGTTTAGAAACAGTTAATAGAATAAATTCACTTAAATCTGACAAGGGACAGAATGAAAATGCGAACAGTGTGTATGATTTACTGGCAGTTACTATATGCTAGGCCCTGTGCTAAATGCTTAACATATATTATCTCAGGATATCCCATGAGGTAGCTCTTATGATCAGCGAACAGTGTGTATGATTTACTGGCAGTTACTATATGCTAGGCCCTGTGCTAAATGCTTAACATATATTATCTCGGGATATCCCATGAGGTAGCTCTTATGATCCTCACTTTACACATGAGAAATCAAGTCTCACAAGCAAGCATCTCCCCGTAGCATACAAGCAGCAGAGAGCCCAGGTCCTTCCATCTGTATGGAAACCTTTAATTGTGATATTGTTCTGCAGATAAAGATTGGAGGGTCCATAGCATTAACCTAAACCAGGTGGGCCTTCCTTTCTTGTAAATTGAGAACAGTGTCTGCCTTAGCTTCCTTGTGTTTTAATGTGTATTGTGCCATTCCTTTAAGCAGCCTTCCTTCAAAGCTCTGCGTCTTGGAGCAAAACCTGTAGACTTCTCTTGGCAGCTCACATGCTTCTTTGGTGCTGACATATCTCACCCCCCATTTTGCTGAGAATCTGGTCCTTTCCTAATGCCAAGAAGCAGTGTTTCCTTTTGGTACTTGTTTCCATAGTCAATTAAATACAAGGCAGGGAACAGAGATAGAGTATAATCACCTTAATATGATTCTGTTACAGAGAGCGTTCATGGCTATTTAGAGGGTAGTTTTTTTTTTAACCCCCTGTGCATTCTGTAGTACTGTGGCATGCTTTCTGACAATGGAGTAGGGAGACCAAGAGAAATGAGCGGTAGAGTTGAACCAAATGAAAGAAACGTGAAATTTTCCTGAACTGTGTGGGTCAACCACTGGGGCAAACCTACCTTCATTGCATATTTTCCTTTCACTCTTCCTGCTAGGTACCCTGCCAGTTAATAGTTTGGATGTCTTGGTTACTTTTTTCTTTTTTTTTAAGTCTCCTATTGGGTCACCTATAGGGGCAGTTCTTTGAGGTAAGCCTCTGGGACATGAGTTTTTAAACTTTAATGTGTGAATCACCAAGGTAGTCAAAATTGCATATTCTTGTGTTCCTACTCCTAGAAATTGTATGTTACAAAGTTCTGAGTGGGCTTTCAGCCTATAGCACAGAGAATTTGCTTCACAGACCTTCTGTGACACTGTTCTTGAGGAGACTAGCCAGTGATGGGAGCTACATGGCCATAAGCCCCTCTAAGTGCCCCTTTGCTGTGTACCAGGATCCAGCTTCCTCTTCTTCTTGAGGTCAGATTCCTGATAGTCCCAGTCAGCCTGAGTGATGACCATTAAACCATGCTTTCTTCCAGCAACCTATCTGAGAAACATGGAAGAGAAATTGACTCAGAACAAGCTCATCTTGAAGGAGGAGTTGAAAACCTTGCTTCATTTGTGCGATTCCAGGGACGATATGGAACTGGTTAAAAATGTCATTTACAGGTGAGGCATTTCCTTAGAATTCTGCCAGTTGTGGTCTCTTCTCACTCTGTTCTTTTGCCTGAACAATCTCATCCATTTAACCAGGTTTCAGCTATCACTTGTGCATTAATGACTTTCAGATCTCTTGTCCACATGCCTGCACTGAGCTCCAGATGTTTATATTCATTTATTAGACGCTTACTGGATTCCTTCTATATGCCAGGTACTGAGGATAGAAAACCAGAATTCATGCCTCAAGAAATCACCAGCCTGATGAACTCTGCTTCTATGTCCCCTTGGTCTTCACATTCAACTTTTACAAATTGCCACTCAGGAGACACCGGGGAACCTCTTTCCCCTAATCTCATTTGCTCTCCTCCTTGATAAGATAACAAATCCCACTGCTTCCACTTCCCTGGTATCTCTCCTCTCTAGCCTTCCTCTCTTTGTCCTCATTACCAGTGCCTTAGTTTAGGCCTCATTTTATCTCACTTGGATCACTTCAGGAGACTTCTGGCTCAGCTCCCTCCTCCTGGCCTATGCTTGTTATGTTTCATTGTCAGTTTCCCATGTCAGGGGAACTCAGGGGTAAGAGCCTGCAGTTGGGAAACCCAGCAAAGGTTTCGCTTACTCAGGAAGTGTATGACCCAAAATCAACAGGCTTCATTTCTGAAATCAAGTTCATGCTTTTTTTTTTTTTTTTAAATTATAATGTATTATTTATTTCAAGGGTACAGGTCTGTGGTTCATCAGTCTTGCATAATGCCCAGCACTCCCCATTGTCCATCATTTAGCCACTCCGTCACCCCCCCCCCTTTTTTCTTAACCATTCTTGAAAGATATATTGCTATACATGGACCTGCATTTATATTGTACACCTATAGAGAGAACTACTAGGTGTTCATATATAGAATACTGGAAGGATATGTACCAAAAGTTAACTGTAGTTCTCTGGCAATTACACATTTTTTTTTGGTCTAAATATGTACTTTTTTGATTTCTCAAACTTGTCTCTTATGGGCATTATCAGTTTTATAATGTGAAAAAATTAATGTTATTTTTAAAAAGGAAAAAAACACAATATTACACTAAATTCATTGAAAGTTTGAAAACTCCAAAAACGTAGAAGAAATGTGTCATAAAGTCTGGTATTTCAGTTGTCTCTTTTTGCACACCAGAACTTAATGGCTTAACAAGACAACTGTTTATTATTTCTCTATCATCTATTACTGTCTTTTCTCTATTATTACTGTGGGTCAGGAGTTGAAGCTGGTTAGCTGGGCAGTCTTTATTGGTGTCAGCTAACGTCACTTGCTGATCCATAGTCAGCTGCTGGCTAGGCTGAGCTAGAAGGTCCAGGAAACTTCACTTGTATTTCTGATGCCTGAGTCCATGTGGCCCTTCTTTCCCCTTGGAATGTCTTCATGAGTCTAGCAGGGCTACACTTGCACCCAGCACAGGTAGAAGCTGCAGGCCTTGTAAAGCTGCCCAGAACTGGCACAGTTTCACTTCTGTCACATCCTCTTGTTCAAGGCAAGTTAGTTTTCCCCCATGCAGGGGGAAAAGCAAGAGTTCCACCTCTGAATGGATCAACCACTGTTGATATTTTTATACATTTTCTCACTGATTTTTAATGTGCAAAGATCATGTGGTTTTTTTTTTTTTTAAAGATTTTATTTATTTATTTGACAGACAGAGATCACAAGTAGGCAGAGAGGCCGGCAGAGAGAGAGGAGGAAGCAGGCTCCCCGCCAAGCAGAGAACCCGATATGGGGCTCAATCCCAGGACCCTGGGATCATGACCTGAGCCGAAGGCAGAGGCTTTAACCCACTGAGCCACCCAGGAACCCCAGATCGTGTGGTTTTGGTAATTTCTAATAATTGTTAAGTATATAATGTTGGTGTTTTCTAGTTAGTATCATAGCGTAACTGTTTTTGCTTGTTAATGATATACTTAGGGATTGGTGTACCTGGGTGGCTCAGACAGTTAAGCATCTGCCTTCGGCTCAGGTCATGATCCCAGTGGAATCAAGCCCTGCATGGGGCTCCCTGCTATGAGGGGAGCCTGCTTCTCCCTCTCCCTCTGCCTGCTGCTCCCCCTGCTTGTGCTTCCCTCTGTCAAATATATACATAAAATCTTAAAAAAAAATGATATCCTTAGGAATTATATTTTAATGGCTTTGTGATATTCCATTATATGTCAGGTGTTTTAATTAATTGTGCCACTATTATTGAATGTCTGCATTGTTTGATTTTTCATCAGTATAAATAAGGCCATGATGAGCAACTCTATGCATAAAGCTTACTCTTTATGTTTTGGATGTGATCAGATTATAGGAACCTTTTAAAACTTATTGATACAAAGTGTCAGATTATTTTCTAGGAGGGTTGTGCTAATTTATAGTCACGGTATTAGGCATCCTAATTCTGTTTCTGTTTCACAAAGTTGAATCATTTGAGACCCTCTGGCTGTTTTACTGTCAGTCTATTTTTACTACCCAAAGCTAATTCGATGCCAACAACTGCTCACTTGCTGTCTCTTTCCTTTACTTGTGGAGATGGAAAAGTGGGAAGATGGGCAGGTCCATGGCCTAACCTGTTCTCTCTCTTGCTGAGACTGGTGAGAACACTGCTGGGGAAGAACAGTAATGAGCCAGAACATAAATTCTTTATTAGTCAAAAATGAGGAGGAACTTAATCCCTCCATAATCTTGGCCACCTGCTGTTGTGTGATTTATAGGGAGATTTTTAGATTCTCTGATTTGAATATTTCTTGCCAAGAAGAGGTAATATATTATCTTTGTGAATTGCTAGCATATTTTTTAGTGTAAATGTCCTCTGAATTGGGAAAACATTTGTTTTTGCATTGTTTTGTTTTTAATCTGGCACAAATTCTTCATGACACTATTTTTGGAATATTTTGATTTTTTAAAAAAGATTTTATTTATTTATTTGACACAGAGAGAGAGAGATCACAAGTAGGCAGAGAGGCAGGCAAAGAGAGGGGGAAGCAGGCTCCCCGCTGAGCAGAGAGCCAGATGCGGGGCTTGATCCCAGGACCCTGGGATCATGACCTGAGCCGAAGGCAGAGGCTTTAACCCACTGAGCCACCCAGGCGCCCCGGAACATTTTGATTTTTAATGGTATTTTCCATGGCATTCCTTACATTTCTTAAGAGCTAACATATATGGAAGGTTTTCTGTGTGCTAGGCATGCCATCTCATTTAATCCTCACAAAAACTCTTTGAATTGAACTTTTATCTTCATTTATAGGTGAAGAAATTGAGGCATAGGGTGGTTAATTAATTTGCTCCTCATTATACAGTTAGCAAAAGAGCTGGGATTTCAACTGTCAGTTTGGAATCAGAGTCTAAAAATCCTTAATCACTATACTGTGTTGCCTTTTAATAACTTAATTTTTTTTCCCTCCAGTATTATTGAAGTATAATTGACAACTAAAAGTCATGTGTATTTAAGGTATGCAACTGAAGTCTTGATATAATTTAATTCCTAACTTGTAGTGAAGCAATGAATATATTTTGTTACTTCTGCAATTCGTTTATGAAATGTATCTTTAAAAGTACATATTCTTGAGGCGCCTGGGTGGCTCAGTCAGTTAAGCATCTGCCTTCAGCTTAGGTCATGATCCCATGGTCCTGGGATCCAGGCCTGTGTTGGGCTCCCTGCTCAGCAGGGTGTCTGCTTCTCTCTCTGCCTCTGTCCTCTCCCCACCCCCCAGCCTCCCCCTGATTGTTCTCTCTCTCTCGCTTGCTCTCTCTCTCTCAAATAAATAAATAAAATCTTCAAAAAAAAAAAAAAAAAGAGGGGGTGCCTGGGTGGCTCAGTGGGTTAAGCCTCTGCCTTCGGCTCAGGTCATGGTCTCAAGGTCCTGGGATCGAGCCCCACATTGGGCTCTCTGCTCAGCAGGGAGCCTGCTTCCCCCTCTCTTTCTGCCTGCCTCTCTGCCTACTTGTGATCTCTTTCTCTGTCAAATAAATAAAATCTTTTTAAAAAAATAAATAAAAGTACATATTGTTATTCTATTTGGCCGTATATATGTTTAGGATACACTATCCATAATGTTACTGTGACTTTCCTCTGTGATTTCAACAGAATGGTCAAAAGTATTCTGTCTTTAAAGTCAGCATCTCCCTGTGGTGTGTGTGATTTATGTACATAATGAGTCTTACTAAAATCTGGTTTACATGTAATCATGAGATACTTATTTTGTCACCAGATTGTCTTGGTGTCTAAAACAGAAAGAGTTGGTTATTGAAAGTCAATTTATGCTGGCAATTTTCAGTTCTGCAGTTCTCACTGGTTGACGGACTGCTTATAGAAATCTCAAGCCATATATAAGATGTCACTGTCTTTGAAATTAGCCTTTTCCTAAAATGAAACTTCAGAATGGTGTTTAATTTGTTTAATTGTTAATTGATGGTAGCTCACATAATGCCTTTGCCTAAGCAGAGAAAAAGAGAGATGGCTCTAAGTTGTAAAGCACATCTGTAGGTTGTCTGCCATCCTATATGGAGAAGTCAGATTTGAGAGGAACGGAGCGTGGCATCACTTCCCTGCTTCCTCTAGATGAGGTCCACACAGAAAACAGTGCCATTGTCATGGGCTTGCTGATGCAAGGTTCCCGTTATTCCCTATGTATCCTAACACTTAGTCAGTCCTAGCAGGTTGTTAACAGATTGAGAAGACAATTACAATGTACATTTTTCCATTATTTTATTTCACATGATTATGTGTGTGGGCCTCTAAAAAACCCTGTTATTTAAATGCCCAGTACACTTCTGCACTCCAGAATTCCTCTGTTTATCCTCATTTCTATACTTTTCGCCCTTCAGACGGAGAGCACCTCAGGCTTTATTTGTTTCCAGTGTTTAGCAGAGTATATTTCACAATGTTTCTTTTCTTTTCCCTGCATCCCACTGTTTGGCTCATTGAATCATTTTGATTACCAGGTACCATGCAGAGAACAGAAATGTGACTTTCAGAGCATATAAATTTGGACCACTTTTCATGAGATTGTGCTATGAGTTGGATCTTGAGGAATCTGCAGTGGAACTCATCAAAGACCAGGTTATTGTCTTCTGATTGCTTTCCCTGTCTATGATTTCCTTGTGCTGATCTTGGGGTGTTTTTAGTGATGTTAGCAAAGGCATCTCTTTCTTACACACATTATTCCTGGGTTAGATTTTCAGAGTAAGGCTGCTGGGCTGAAGGAATCACTGTTTATCTGCATTCTAAGGTGTCCTTGCAGTTCTTGTTATGAAAAGGCCGAAGTCTTTTTAAACAGAGGTATAGGACAGGTGCAGAAAAGCTATATGTACAAATTGCTTTGGGTGTGACCTGGTACTGACCTCCTCTCTGAGAAGTTTTTTGTGGGTGATAGTTTAAGGCTGGCTGCCATCTTAAGATTGCCTTTCCTAACCTTCTCATATGCTTCTCCTGTGTGGTTATATTTTTTACTTCTGGTTGATGGCCACATTATAAAGCGCTTTTCTGTTTTCAGAATCCTTTCACATCTTCTGATTTTCTTTTCCTAAAGCAAAGATAACAATTATTTTTGTAATTATTTATGGAATATTTGCTATGTCCTCACTACTGTGCT
This sequence comes from Martes martes, assembly GCF_963455335.1. Classification (NCBI taxonomy): domain Eukaryota; kingdom Metazoa; phylum Chordata; class Mammalia; order Carnivora; family Mustelidae; genus Martes; species Martes martes. The sequence goes on along the minus strand of NC_137892.1, from coordinate 68,227,908 downwards.
TAAGCATTTTATCTGTTTGATTTGTTTCCCACAGACCCTGCTGAGGTAGATACTGTTAACCTATCCATTGTACAGATGAGGAAACTGGGTCTTAGAGACATGATAAACTCATTCATGGTCAGAAACATTTATTTTAGAGCCAGGGCTGGCCACCTGGGATACTTTTGTATTTTTTAGAACCCTCCAAACTTTTCTTTCTGTCTTGTACTCTTCATCTAAAGTGTTCTATGTGTGGTGGAACTGTTAACTCTTGGCTTGCCCCTCTTTTAAGGACACCCATGGCTTAGAAAAATGACTGTAATATATTAGTAACCAAAGAAAAGGTGGATTTGCAACAGTGTGGATTAGTTTGAACCAACTTTTTCCCTAAAAGACAAATGTACATATTTACATTTTAGTATATATTAAAATTCTGTAAGAATCTAATGAAACCCCTACTGCTTATCTTTAGGGGGTAGAAGTACAGGAAATTCTTACTTTTTACTCTATACCTTTTTGTATTGTTTGACTATTCAGTAATCATGTGTTGTAATTAGAGGGAAATGAAAATTTTACTGTAATGAAAGCCATGAGTGTAATGATAAAAACAAAAAGAAAATGCAACTTTCCTTTTTTTTTTTTTTTAACTTAGACTCATGTCTGAAATTCTCATATACAACCAAGTTTCCTGGAGTAGCAATATAAACTGAATTTGAGTCCAGTGACCTAAAGCCTAATCCTGTGTAACACCACTCTCAATTTAGTGTGTCCCCTACCCAGAATCCTGTGGTGCCGCCAGTGCGGTAGCCACTAGCTGCGTATATCTCTGGAGCCTCCGGACTGTGCCTAGTTCAAATCACATGTGCTATAAGGTGCATGAAGTGCATGATGCATTTCAAATCTTGGTATAAAAAAGAAGAAATGAAGTACTTTATTCATTTTTTTATTGATTACATGTTGAAATTATATTTTGGATTTAGAGGTTTAGGTAACATTATTAAAACTGATTGCATGTATTTTTAATTTTCTTAATGAAGCTACCTGAAAATATAGAACCACATAGATGGCGTACATTGTGGACGGGGCTGCTCTGGTGACTCTCAATCTCACTTAGAGTCAAACTCAGACCCCTGATCATGACTTAGATGCACCTTGTAGTATCTCATTGCCTGCCATCCCTCTTGCCCATTCCACTCTGGACCTTCTTATGCTTTTTAAGACATGCCATACCCATGTCCTCAGACCAGAGTGGTCTACATTCTCATTATTGAGGCTCTCCTTTACTTCACTGAGGTCTTTTCCCAGAAAGCCTTTTCTGACAACCTTCTACCATCTTCTCTTTCCCTTTTTCCTGCTTCATTGTTCTTTATAGCCCTTACTGATAACTTGAAATTACATTTTAACTTTTTTTTTTTTTACAGGTTTTACTCCCATTTTCATTTTTTCCCATGCCAGAATTTAAGCTCTACTAGACCATAAGCCCCACTAGAGTTAGGGCAGGGTTGTGTGTCTTGTTCATCATTTCTTTATTTTCAATCCTTAGAATAGGGTTTGCGTAGTAGATTCTCAAAATAAGAACTTGAGTAGGGTATTTAATGACGTATTTCAGTAACATGTGTTGCATTATCGTGAGTAAAAATGTTGAGAAAAAAAAAGTCAAGAACCACTTTTAGTGAATTATTGCAAAAAGTGAATTACTGTTTATTATTCATTTGCCAAAAGAGAATCATAGCTGTGTAAGACTGTCCTTGCTCAGTTTTCAAGCATACTGACACCTGCCGTTTCATATTAATATGCTGCCACCCACGTTGCAGGACCACCCCATCAGGGTTAATTGGCTTCTTTTCCCCTAAGCAGGTGAGCCATGTTTAATGAACATGTTCTTCAGTGTATTTTTGAAACTCTGAGAACTCTTGCCATACCTCCTATCTCGTTTGGTGTGCCCATTGCCAAAGGCATGACAGCCAAAGAGCGGCAGCCTCTGAATTTTTTTGAAGAATAAATCCTGATACATCAGAAATTTATTAGAGAATTCCGGGGACCAAATGGATAAAGTAAACACAAAAATAAGTCCTAGATAGAGAAGATGGAGTATAAGAGTAAATATTCACTAAATAGTTATAGCTTTTAACCAAACTGGTGGTGTTTTTTTTTTCATTAGCATTTACGAGGTTTCTTCTCAGACTCCACATCATTCAATATTTTGATGGATATGTTATTTATCAAAGGCAAATATTCAAGTAAGTATTGGAATTTATGTTTGCTGAAAAATTCTGTCTTTGCTGGTATAAGTATAGCAGTTGGGAAAAACAATGGACCATGCAAAAATGATGTTTATATTCCTGATGAGTGGCTAAATTATGGAGATTTCATTTTTTGAGGTCTGAAAAACAACTTTATTGCATCTTATGTCATGCCTTAAGCTAAACACCCAGAGTTTACTTACCTTGAAAATATAATAGGTTTTAAAATATTAGTTCTTGCTGTATGACTTGAAATATATATATATATTTTTTTTTTTAATTTAGTTAATTGCTAAATGTCTTTGACAGATAGCTTTTATTGTGGTTCTGGAATGCAATTTTCAGTGGGTGATGCTGAACGGATTAGAACTCTGGGGATCAATAGCCAAGAACTCTGAACTCCTTCCGATGCATTTAACACTGCCCACCCACTTGTCACTTTTCGTAGGTGCATTGGAAGTACTGATAGAGATGAAAAACCAAGATGTGAAGTTCAACAAAGATACCTATGTCCTTGCTTTTGCGATTTGCTACAAACTGGTAAGCCTGTCTTCCCTTAACTTTTAGAGCACTGTGGGTAGTGTTTGAGAGAGAATTTATTATTTTTTTTTTCTCTACAAAGAAAAATTTAGTTCCTCTGAGTCTTTTTTCCATCTGGTACAGATATTTCCATTTTAAATCTGTTCTTTTTTAGAAGGCTCAAGTTAGCCACATCATTCAGTTTTATCACGGGAAAAGCAATTTTATCGTCTTTCACCCTTCTCTGGCAGTTGTTTAGATAGGGAGAACAAGAGGTATGCTGGGTTCAAGCTCTGCTGTAGAGTCAGTCCTCTTGTTATTCAGCTCAAGCTGGACTGCGCTAGACAAGTCTTTTCTGTAGTTCTCACCCATGGAAATCTGACCATCCTTAATCAGTGAACTCAAGGGATACTTTATTGTTATCTGTAAATTTATTGGTGGTTCAAAGTTGGAAGTAATGTCTATCACCCAACATTCTCTAATTGTGTTCTGTTAGTATCACCTATGTGACACTTAGCACTCCCTGATATTATTCTAAGTAGGTGAATGTTTCATCCTCCCCTCTAGAGGTAAGGCTTGAGGCATTTTTGTATGCCAGCACTGAACAGCCCCGGTATACAATTGGTCTTTAATAAATGTATGTGACATTGAAGTGAACTCTTTGATGATGGAAAACATGACTTACAAGTCCATATGTCATTACTGTATCAGGATTGTTTTTTGTACTTAGGAACTATTTCTCCCTCATTGATGGAATGAATCAGTAAATAAAGAATAACTGAAAGAGTGCAGCGGCCAAGGTTCTGTGCATTACTGTAGACACTCATGTCATTTAAACTTTGGAAACTTAACTAAACCTTATTATGGCAAAAATGAAGGAACATCAGGCAAGGTGAATGAACATGGGCCATTAAAACACTTCCCTGATGGACGCTGGGGAGGGTATGTGCTATGGTGAGTGCTGTGAATTGTGTAAAACTGATGATTCACAGACCTGTACCCCTGAAGCAAATAATACAGTATACATTAATAAAAATAAATAAATAAAATAAAACACTTCCCTGAAAAGTGTAGCAATACCAATTTTCCAAAACAAGAGAGGCAGTGGGGTTATAGTGGAAAGAAAACCATCCTGGAAATTGAGAAACTTAGAGTCTAGTCTCAGCTTTAGCATTAACTGGCTTTGAAGTGGTCATTTAATTTATTTGTGAAACGAAAGGGTTGAATTCAAGAGCCGCAAGCTTTTACTATAAAAGGCCAGATAGTAAATGCCTTTAGAGGCCATGTATGGCCTCTACCACATATGGTCTCTCTCAATTGTAATTTGTTTTTGTTTTTACAAACCTTTAAAAATGTGAAAACCATTTTTAGCCATAGGCTAGTCTTGGCCTGAGAGTCTTAGTTTGCTCATTGCTAGATTATTAAGTAATCCTTTCTCTATTTTTTAAAGATTTTATTTATTTATTTGAGAGAGAGAGTGTGTATGTGCGCGCTCGCGTGCAAGTCAGAGCTGGGGCGGGAGGCCGAAGGGGAGGGAGAGGGTCAAGCAAACTCCACTCTGAGTGCAGAACTGGACACAGGGCTCGATATCATGACCTGAGCCGAAACCAAAAGTCAGACACTTACCTGACTGAGCCACCGGGGCACCCTTGTGTCGTCCTTTCCAGTCATACCATTTTCTTTGTCTGTGAAACAGAAGGCCAACCGAATACACGACACTTAAGCATCAGCTTATTCAGCACTGCAATACTGAGCTTTCTGACATTTTTAGAGATGCCTCCTTGAGTGTATAATAAAGTGGAGAGAATTTAATTCTGCTATTTAGGAAGGCCAGATGACATTTCTCCCCTATATTGTATCTAAAAATAACTTGTTTTACTCAGTGGAGAGGAGAGTTGAAAAATTGAACTAGTCAGCCATTACAAATTCCAGGTCAATTCTTGGAACTGCCTTCGCTCATCAGATTCAGTTTTTACCTTAGGTTTTGAGCTGTGAATCATGTCATAATAGATAGACATAGATGCAAAGCTAATACTGTTCTCATAAACGTAATCTACCTCTAGCATGTACAGAGGAAGAAGATTCAGTTTTACCATTGCTCTCTGCTGGTTTGTGTGTTGTTCATGTTCTTGGATTTGTTTTTAAGGTTTCTATTTTCATGGGATTCTCTCATGACTTACATTCACATAAGTGTTCACGTTTTCATGTATTTGGCTTAACATGGATATTTTCAGACTGGAAATCCCCTCAGGAAAACTTTATAGTGTTGCTGAGCTTTATACTATTACTTAATATAGTAACAAACTGAGATTTTTACACCTTTACATTATGGTACTTATGTCTAGAAACCAATCTGTCCAGATACAAAGAGACCTACACACTTGGTGGTAAAAAGGCCCTAGTTCGGAAAATTGACAAAGAGCTTTACAAATGAAGTTAATGTAGATTTGAAGTGCTAATGTATAGATAATTAGTTCTGTCTGCAAGTAGTCTCTATATGGGGCTTCATCTGTTAAGTGGCTTGAGATAGGCGCTGGGAAATTCTTACAAAAGGAAATCCAAAATGCTGAGCACTATTAATCGTTTTATTAAATTTAAAGGTACATGACATTATTTACTGAGCAATCCTGTCTCCTGCCAGAATAGCCCTGAATCTTTAAAAATCTGTACTACATTAAGAGAAGAAGCCCTGATCAAAGGAGAAGTCCTCTCCAGGAGAGCATCCTGTTTTGCTGTGGCATTAGCTCTGAATCAGGTAAGGTTATGCGAAGCACATTGGAGAGTGGAGAGATTTGACTGCTTTCATTTGTTCTTGTTTTTATTTATTTATTTTTTCCTTCTGACTGTATCCTGAAGAAAAAGTTTCTGTAAAAAGACCAATGCCTTTGGTGCCATGGCAACCTGCATGCGTACCTGTGCCTCCAAAGGATGTTTTTGTTTACAGTTGAGGACCTACCATGCATTGCTATGTAGAAGGGGCTGGCCAGGATTCTGTGGAGACTTAGTGGGGGAAGCCCTACTCTGAGAGAAATTTCTCAAATAATGCACATGAAAATTTCAAATGATCGGTTTACTATGTAATGTTTTCAGAACAGTTTAACTTCATGCTCTTCACAGTGAAATTTACCTCACGTGAATGAGGAATCCTGCCTGAGTCAGCTCATTGTTTAAGTGGGGTCATCTTAACATTTCTTAGTTCAACCCAAATACTCTCATTTGGAAGAGGTTCCAGTGATCTTTTACCTCACCCATCTCTGGACAAATAAATGGGGGCAGCAGGGATCAGAGAGAAGAGAGGACCTGCCTGCTGTCACAAGCAGTAAAGGACAGTTCGAGTTGGAACTCTGGAATACTCCACCACTCCTTGAAGTGCCCTTCCCAAGAGGTCCTATTCCAAGGCTTAAAAAATGTGAAATTAAATGTTTCATATGTGGTAAAAGGAGGTTTTAGGACAGCAAAAATAACCAAGACAGTTTATTTATCCAGCTGGTAAAGTATGGCTGGAGAACCCTTGTTTATCATTAATTAGAAATAAAATATCAGGGCAATCTATTTGCATCTACTGCTGGGGAAGTCATTGAAGGACAAAGACTGAAGAGGATGCACAGTTGCTAGTTTCTGCTGCTTCAACTTTCTAAGCTTCCCTGTCTGGCCAGGGGCATTGCTTTGTCTGAATTTGTCATGAGCTGAAGGAGATGAATTAAAGTCCCTTTTTAAGAATGTTTGTTTCTTTTGTAGCTCCTGTAGTTTTCTCCTTTATGCGTGTTTAAGTTATGCCATTTGGTGCATTGATATGTACAGTTGTGATATAACACTGATGCATTTATCCTTGTGAATCTGTCACTGTAGCATTATAAAGTGACTCTCGTGGTCTTGTTTCAGGCTTCAACTCTGAATTTCCCTTGCCTAATGTTAATATCTCCCCCCCGCCCCCGGTTTTTGTTTGCCTCTTTGGTTTATTTAGGTTTGTATTTACCTCCTATACACATTTTCCTATCCTTTTATTTGCAGTCTTTCTGAATTGGTTTGTTTTTGTGTATCTCTGGTACACTGTATAGATTTGAACTTTGTTTCATGATACACTGCTAATCTTTCTTTTAACTTAACATAGACATAGATGCAAAGCTAATACTGTTCTCGTAAACGTAATCTACCTCTAGCATGTACAGAGGAAGAAGATGGTGGACACAGAGTATTTCATCTTAGGTTTCAGTTATGCTTTGTTTTTATAACATTTAAAATTACTTATAGCATGTAGTGGTTTTCTTTGTTTTGGTTTGTATTTTTGCTTTAGTGGTTACTTTAAAACCGTAACTTGATTTAATATACTTAGTTCTCCGATTACCTTCACTTCACCTGTTAATTCCCTACTATAAGTAGTGCTGAATCTAGTATATTTCCTTTTTTCTCTTATTTTCCTTCTTCTCCACTATCCAATTCTGGTTGATACATTACCTTTCATGGTACTCATTTTTCTCTTAAATGTGCTTGATTTGTCAGCTTTAAATGCTATTTTTCTGACCCCATGTAATAAAGACAAGGCACTAGGCGTACTTTCTCTTACATTCTTTCTCCCTTTGTCTTCATTATCCAAGACTATAACACTTGTACTCCTTTCTGTAACCATATTCCCCACATTTGTTTTAGTTTTATATATATTTAAACATACATTCTTACATATATTTAAATATATTCATATATTGAAAAATATTCATTTAGTATTGGTTTTCTGGTCATCCCTTTGTTGATTGAAATGTGTCTTCTAGTAAAGTGTCTTCCTTCTTTAGAGGGAGAGTGCTCCCTAAGTTCTTGGTATTTAAAATTATTTGCCTGGTTTTTTTTTTTTTTTTTGTCTTGAACTACATTTTGACCAGATATAAAATTTTGAGGTGACACTTGGTTTTCCTGAGGTTTTTCTGTGCATTGCTCTTCTGTCTTCTAGTAGAGAATATTGCTGTGGAGAAATCTGAGGCATGCCTGATTTTGTTTCCCTGCTTCTGAGTTACTTGATCTTGTTTGTTTTTCTCATTACTGTCCTCTGTATCCATGGAAACATTTCTCTATTGGGATTTCTTCATCTGCCAGTTATTTTCTGATTTTGTTTCTTTCTCATTTTTATATCCCTTTTCTCACTCTTTTGTTCCTCCTAGTGTCCTTATATAGATCATGTGCTGGTGCATTTTTGAGTACTCGTCATTGGAAACAAGTTTCTTGGACCAACCGCTTACAGAAGATTCATATCAGAAAGAGACCAGAGCCATGTTGCCATGCTCTAGACTAGTAGGAATTTTTTTTATGTAATGCGTTTTGTCTGCAGAATGCATAGGCTTTATTTCTCCCTGGCTAATGGGAATAGGCACGGAGGCAGTTTTCAATGAAAAATCTCATTCTCTGACACTACCGTGGCAACAGATTATTTCCTGCAAATACAGCTGATCTGTTTAAATTTTTGGTTAGCCTCACCTTTGCCACAAGAAGGGTCCAAAGGACTTCTCATTACTAGTCCTAAATTCCATTACCATCACTGTAAATGGAATTCAGGTTTCGTACTTCAGGGAATGCCCCTCACCTTTGAGAACCACTTGGTGGGCTCTTGCTAAGACAGGCAGCAGTGGTCTCTGTGCACCACTTTGTCCAGACCTTACCCCTGTGCTCTGTCTCCTGTGTTGTTGTCAGTGTGTCCATTTCTTCTGTGATTTGAACTTTCTGCTCTCTTCTAATGATGTCATAGTTGGAGTTTGCATTTTCATAGTTGGAGTTTGCATTTCTGCTTCTCCATCTTGTTTTCTTTTTCTCTCTCTCTCTTTTTAAAATCTTCCATTGGGATATGGAGAAATACCAAATTTATGCCTCCATCTTAAAAACTGGAATGCGGGCAGATTATTACAACATTCAGTAATCTTCAGCTTTGGAATGCATAGGTCATGGGATGAAAGGCAGAGCCTTGGGAATATAGTTGATGGCATTGTGCTAGCGCTCTTTGGTGACAGGTGGCAGCTACCCTTGTGGTGAACATAGCATAATGTATAGAGTTGTTGAATCACTATGCTGTACACTTGAAAGTATTACAACATTGTGTGTCAACTCCACTTGAATAAAAATTATGTTTTGGAGGCATTTTTAAAGTTCAGTAATATGCAGGGTGTCTGGGTGTCTCAGTGGGTTAGGCCTTTGCCCTCAGGTCATGGTCTTAGGGTCCTGGGATCAAGCCCCACATCGGGCTCTCTGCTCAGCAGGGAACCTGCTTCCCCCTCTCTCTCTGTCTGCCTCTCTGTCTACTTGTGATCTCTCTCTCTGTGTCAAATAAATAAATAAAATCTTAAAAAAAAAATTCAGTAAGATGCAACCATAGGAAACATTTGATATAAGAAAGTTCATTTTCGATTACCAGAAAAACTTTTTCTTTGTGGACTTGAAAACCCCTGGGGCACCATGAACAGGAATATCCTACTATCATTTTTTTTTAATTTTTGAAGATTTTATTTATTTGATAGAGAGAGACCACATGCACAAGCAGGGAAGGGGCAGAAGGAAAGGGAAAAGCAGACTCCCTGCTAAGCAGGGAGCCCAATGCGGGCCTCGATCCAAGGACGCTGGAATCATGACCTGAACCGTAGGCAAACGCTTAATAGACTGAGCCACCCAGGCGCCCTGTGGAATATCCTGCTATCTTTAAGCAATCTTTATGTGGGACACCTGGGTGGCTCGGTCAGTTAAATGTCTGCCTTTAGCTCAGGTCATGATCCTGGGATCCTAGAATCAAGTCCTGCATTGGGCTCCCTGCTCAAAAGGGGGGCCTACTTCTCCTTCTGCCTGCCGCTCCTCCACTTGTGCGTGCTCTTTCTCTGTCAAATAAATAAAATCTTAAAAAAAATAAACAATCTTTATGATAGCAGTGGAATGTTCATATGACTTTGAGTATAACTTGTTTTTCTTTCTTCTAGAACGAGGTAGCGAAAGCGATATCCATTTTTTCCCAAATCATGAAGCAAGAAAACATACTGTGCACTAATTTAAATGTAAGTGACTTCTTTATTGTTTAAAGTAAATCTTGGAAGGTGGTAAAATGATATCTAGTTTTTTAAAATATATGTATGTTCAATTTTGATCTCCTAAGATCTTGATTCAGTTCAGTGATTTATTGAATTCTGTGTCACAGTATAGGTAGGCCCTGTAATAGGAGTTAATACAGGCATTTATGAATCAGTGGAAAATGTAGATATGCTCAGATATAAGATGTAGCTAAATGCTGCAAGTATAACACATGACTACAGAAGGCTGTAGATACAGAGAGGAAGGACTCTATTTTCTCTTGACTAAGACTTGAGAAAAATCTTTGTGTTAATTGCATCCAATTCATTTTACCAAACATAGGGATTCAGTATACCTATGGTGCATAAAATAGTGCTGGCATGGTAAGCACTCGGTATATGGTAGCTATTTTCATTCGATGTTGCCAGCCTGCCACGGCCCATCTGCCTCAGTAAGCAGTGAGTCATCCACACCTCCTGGAGCAATGAAAAAGATTGGGAGCCTCTTTGGTCATTAGAGACATCAATGACCACTGGCCTCACTCAGCCACCCCCTACTGAGGCCCTGCTTAAGCTGAGTATACTTGTGTTATGGGGCATTGAAAAAAAAGCCCCTAACTTTCAAGAACTTAGTCTCGAAACGTTAAGGGGTCAAGGTGAGGAAAACATTGTCAAAAGAACAGAAATATGTTCTAGTATAAACTATCCTAGTGTAAACTAGGATAAGGGCTCACAGCCAGTGCAGTGTTGCAGCATGGGGAGTGAAGGGCTGACCAATGTGAACAGACTGAGCGTATCTCAGGGAGGAATTGCTGAGCAGTCAGGAAGGACAGGGCCATGGGATTGGATGGATGAGGGTGAAAGGGCATTCTATGTTGGGAGATGAGTTTTGCTGAGGGTTCCATTAAAAGATTGTGAACTTTTAATCATAACCACTTCTTACTAGCTTTGAGCTCATCCTTAAGCAACTTACTTAAACTCTATGATCCCCATTTTCCTTTTATCTGAAATAGCAGTAGTAATGAATACATTGCTGTCTTTTCATTGAGAAAATTGAAAGAATAATGCATTTAAAGTAGTTAACATAGTACCTGGCATATAATCAGCGTTCAGTGAATGCTTGGTGATACCAGTTTTATTTGTTTGAAATGAAATGTGTTACATAAAGAAGAATATTTATATGTAACAAATCCTATAACCTAGTGAATAGGAATTCAGCATAACTCCAAGGTTCTATGGTTTTCATTTCTTCCACAGTGATTATCCTCAGATGTCACCCCCAGAACAGTGCCCAGATGGCTTTCAAGAGAAAGACTAGTTGAGCCTTTATAGTAAACTTTGGACAATAAGGTTGCCAAGATATCTGAGATAAGACTACCTTATATTTGATCTCACATTGACTTTTCAAACTCCTTTCATGTGTGGGAAGGATGAGCCTAGGCAACCAGAAAGATGGACACAGTGGTAGTGGAGACCCTGAAAAAAGGATGGTTTTGAAAGGGAAGAGACTAAATACTAGAAAAGTATCCAAAAAGAGATCTTGCAGTTTTTAAAGTACATGAGCCTCAAGGGAGGATGAATGTCAGAGCTGTCATTTAAGAGCTCATCTATATAAAACTAGCAGTGGATCTGATAGGAACTGACAAGTGCCAAAAAAAAAAAAGTAAGAGGACCCCAAAGTGAGTTAGTAAGTCATCAGTGGTGAGGCAGAGGAATCATCAGAAAAAGACAGGGAAGAAATAGCACCAGTGTGTAGAAATCTAAGAGAGCTGACAGCCCTCCCTGTCAGAGCCTGCTGCAGACAGCCCCTATCCCAAGACTGTATGCCTATGCAGAAACTGCAGGTCAGAACAGATGGGTCAGCCTGAAAAGCTCACAGGCATGAGCAGATTTGGGAAGTCAAAGTGGTAAAGGTCCAAAGTCCAGAAGTTCACGTCATTAGATCCAACAATATCAGTAAGCCAAACACATTAGAAAGCCTGGTCTCCCAGCAGGTGCCATATGTGTTGTACCTTCTTCTCTGCTTCCTACCGGATTTGGACAGCTCTGGGTATCCAAGTGTATCATTGCTTCTGAGAGAGAGAGAGAGAGAGAGGCCTGCAAATGAACTCATTTCATGACTGGGACAGAAATAGAATTGTTAGCATTTCAGTTGGTTCATAGCATCCTGCGGGAAAGACGTACACAGGAGTATGGTGAGAAGAGTGTCGTATGGATCACTGGTAGCTTTTCTTAGAGTTGAAGTGAGCTTGGAGGGATCAATAAGGGTTGGTGGTGAGAAATTGAAGAGCTACAGATCATCAGAGTTTTAATTTAATTTAGCTACTTAGTATTCATTGGTTCGTTTTATATGATACTGTAAAAACAATATTTGGCCGTATCATACATGTGGAAAATGGAGTTTCAAAGAGTAATTAATCACCTAAGTTCTTGAAACTAATTATGTAGCAGAATCAGAGTTTTAACACAAAAATGTTTGACTACAAAGTCGAGGGTTCCCCCACCACTCAAGACCTACAGAGACAAGGGTGTGTCTTATTCTAATCCAGGACTGGGATTAGCTGCGCCTCCTGAATGATGAAAAGGACATAGGAGTGGATGTCAAAAAGCCAACTTGCCGGTACTACATGCACTCCTTGTCCCTGAGTTTAGATGCTTCAACTCTTGCAATCCTTGGCTATCTGTCAGTGGTTATGAGAATCTAGTAATAATTTTTTTTCATATGAGAGAGTGCTTTGTTGGAAATAAAACAAAGGCTGCTGAGAGTGAAGCTATCTGTTCGTATAGGAGGAGAAATCCAGAGCATGGTGGGAATATGCTAATGAGCCCAAGCAGCAGGAGTAGCTCCTGTTCTCTGAGAGCTAGAAAGGAAAGGTAGCCAGTTAAACTTGGTGGAATGAGCATGTTTTGGGCAAGCACTATGTAAGGAACCTTGAACTAATCTTGAATATGAATCATCCCCTCCATGAATTGGGTCACGAAGTATATGTTGTTCAGAAACTTAAAGACCATTTTATTGTTTAAAAATGCTCACTCAGGAACTTTTTCCAAATGTCCAGTCTAAGTTGGTCATATTTCAGTGTAAATCTGTTTTGGCTTCCTTAGGGATGTTGAAAAAGAGGTGGCTGCCATTCTAAGGCTTAATAATCTTTCAGATTCAGATCTCTGTTATTAGAGCACGTTTTAAAAAACTGATTTAATGGGCCCTCGCTTCTCTAAGGCTGAGTCATCTACTTGGAATCCTTAAGGGCACTTTGTTAATTATTAAGAAACAGAAACCTGACAAATAGGCTGAGAAAGTCTGTCAGTAGTAGCAGAAATAAATGAAGTTTTTTTTTCTGATCTACTTTAAAAATTAATGTCTTATACTAAAATTTTTTCCTGCTGCCATTTGGAATTTGAACTCACCTCATTTCCCCCCCTCAACTTAATTTTCTTTTCATCAAAATTGCTTCTGCTGCCAATATGACCCAGAGGGCCTGATTTTCCATTTTCCCAGCTAATACTTGCTACACACTGAATTGATTTAGCAGATGATCTCATTGAGGCACATGCATCTTGGCTCTGCTGTCTGAATTTAAACCCATCAATCTCAAAAGAACTATAGTCCCCTCTTTAGCAGTGTTGATCAATATCAAAGGATTAATTTTCACTTCTAAATATGTTAGAAAGTAGCCAAGACCAACATGGGGTAACTTTCCACTGGTGCTATTTGAATTCTAATCATGTCTCTAGAAATAAGGCATGTCTCCAAATGGACACCCATTTTGGAATTGAATTACCTTGCCGGGGAATTGGCAGTTGGTTAGTTTTGCTGCTTTTATCATTATTTGTCAACACAGATAAATGTTTTAATGCCCCTTTCTCCAGTCACTAAAGTCACCCTAAAGTGAGAGCCCATGCTAGGAAGTCTCCTAGGCTGCATGGGGTAGGCAAGGAGACAGAACTCATTTCTCGTAAATCCCTTTGTGGCAGCGTCTCGCCTGGAAGTTAAGAATTGCATTTTAGTTGAGAGCAGTGTAGACTTGAGAAAAATAAGAGTCTATACAAATGAACAGCTTTGTTTTTCTTCCGTGTAGAAAACCAGAGATGGTCAGTTTGGGTCTGGTGTGACATTTTAGGGTAACATCAGGAACCCAGCCTCTTTCTGTATTTCACAGCATCGTCCTGAGCATATGATTTCCATCCATTTCACCTATTCCAGCAAGAAGTAGGAAGAATGGATGTCTACATGAATGGATGGATGTCTCTATCCATTCATGTCTCCATGTCATCCGTGGAGACAATGGATGTCTCACCCAGCCACTTGTACTTACATGTTATTGGCAAGAACATAATCCTGTGACCATACCTAGTAGCAAAGAAACCTGAGAAATACAGTCTTTGAGTTTGGTACATGGCAGCATCAGCTGAAGTTAGGGAGTTCTGTTAATCAAAAAAAGGGGGGGGATGGATATTATTTAGAAAATTAGCAATCCCTATTCCACTATGGTATTCTACTTCAAATATAGCAAACTTGAAAAGGAAAAAGATGAAATGCAAATTACTGCATGGTCAGGGCCTCTCTTCCTTTTTTTGGTCAAAGACATCCAGTGATTTGTGAACATTTCTTAGGGTTTCAGAAAATCAGAGGGGCAGGAAGTGTCCTTCCGTAGTTGTTTGAATAGTTTTTCCTAACTAAATTCCCCCTATTCCTTGCTAATTTTCCCAGCCTTTTGTTTGGAATTTGTAAGATTAAAGCAGTGTGCTGTACCTTGATCTAGTTTACCTTAACCATAACCTAAGGTTTCAGTTGAGACAAGCTTTCCTAGCTTTAAATTTTTTCTTGGCTTTTTATCAGTAACTGCCTCATCTCTATTGCCCTTCATCAGTATATTTCGAGGAATTGAACTTGACTCTTGAAATCCCTTCTGAGTCAGACATAGTTGCTGGAGGCAGGGAGAGAAATTGGGAAAACTTAAGAAGAGATGTTGAAATCTTCCAGGAGCACATCATTAATAGTTTCTAGTGTGGAGCTCTAGGAGACTTGTCTGTGTAAATTGCTGGGGGACCTCAGCTCTTCTCATTCATTATTGTTGAGGGTCTACTAGGTGCCAGGCACTAGAGACTTAACGTGTAACAAGGTCGACTTCTCCTTGCCCTCAATAGGATAGCTGCCAACCCAGTCAGCTGGTTTTTATTAACAAGACTTTGAAGTACTATTAGTAAGAGATTTTACCCTACTTTTAAGCTAACAAGTTAATCTTCTGTAGTTTGTGATACAGTAGAGTTCACAAGTCACGGAGAGGTGAAGTGCAGTTTATTAATAAGAGCAGTGGTAGTAGCTACAACATTTGCATTTTGCATTAGTTTCTTAAATCCAATTCCCATAGGGTGACATGAGGTCTGTATTCCTTTTATACGTACAGGAGGTTATAGTTTAAGAGAGGAGTCTTGAATTTGGAGAACTCAGATCTCTCAAGATGGGCAGTAAGCATGCCTGCCCTTTTGTCTGCATGTGACACCGTGTATGTCTTTCCAAGGTGTTGGTTATATGCATATCCTTGAAAAAATAGCCTGGAACAAAGGCAGTATTGGAAAAACAGTCTGGAACAAAAGCTTCTGCTTGAATGTGAGAAATCTGTGGAGTGTTGCCTCCTAATGAAAGGTGTGCTCATGATTTTGCCTTTGCTTTAGAACACTGGACTTACATTGGGTTCTTTGGATTTAGTCTACTTGCAATCTTTTCATTCTGTTCTTTGGGACCAAAGATAATCAAACTTAAATTGTTATAAAATGGACTATAGAAAGAACTTAGCTGGTTTGCTATAAAAAAAAAGGAATAGCTCTTCCAAAACACTACTTTTCCAAAGGATCAAGAGCCTTTAAAATGGTTACATCCTTTGACTTTGTAATTTCACTTCTGGGAAAATCAAGTCTTAGAAGTTAACAAGATTTTTTTTAATATATGCACATTTATCAATATATTGAAGAGTGGTATTGTTTAATGAATCATTGTATGTATATGATGGGTTGCTGTGCATTCATTATTAAAAATGAGGTATTCTGTAATTTGCTAATGAGAAAATAATCATTGTATAACAATTGACAGGAAGCAGCATCAGATCGGAGGAAAATTATAATTTCATGTATTACCTTCCAACTATATTAAACAGTAGATAACATTAGTTGGGGAATTCTGGCTTATTCTTGTTTTCTTTAACCCTTTCTGTATTTTTCAAATTGTACTAGCGAATGTTGGTAAAGAAAAGGGGAAATGTGGGTGGGTTTTTTTTTTTTTTTTAAGATTTTATTCATTTATTTTAGAGAGAGAGAGAGAACATTAGAGAGAGAAAGCACGAGGCGGTGAGGGTCAGAGGGAGAAGCAGACCCCCTCTTAAGCAGGGAGCCTGATGTGGGACTCTATCCTGGGACTCCAGGATCATGACCTGAGCCGAAGGCAGACAGTTAACCATCTGGGCCACCCAGGCGCCTGGGAAATTTTTTTTTTCTTGTGTTAATTGTGTCTATCTGATGGAAGGTAGTTAGTGGTACCATTTTAAAAGCCAAGTACAGTACCCAGTTTTGGAAGTTTCTTAATGGCTGCAGTGTAAATAGGAGTACCTCATTAAGCCTTGAACCAGCTTCCACCTTATACCTCCAGCAACTGATTTGCCTACAATTTCCTAACGTAAATAAATAAACAAAGGTAAAGGTTTCTTTTGCCCCAGAGTCAATCTTCACAAGATTGTGTGATTGGCCTCTCCTCTGAATCTAGAAGGACTAGGGAAGAAGAAACTGATAGTAATGTTTGCGTACCTCCTGTGTGCTGGCATTTTATTTGATGTTCACAGTAACTCAAATGTGAGGTGTAAACCTATTTTCCTCATTTTACAAATACAGAAGTTGTAAGAGGTTAAATATATGACCATTCATGTAGCTGGTAATGGCCCATGCCAGGATTCCAGCCCAAATGTGCCAGGCTCCACAATCCCTATTTTCTGCATTTCTACCTTTAAGCAAGTTTTGAAGTTGAGGTGTTTCGATTAGCTATTGGAAAATAAATTTTGGCTGGTAGACATATATTCGAAGTATTTTTCAACTTGTGCAAAAGAATGAATTAGGAAATAGCATGAAAGCAAGTAGATGCCTATAAATGTAATCTGGTGTAGCAGAGTACTTGTATCATTGTTGAGGCCTGGCTCAGTCTTGGTTTTGTTTGTTTTTTGTATTCAGATTTTGATTCATATCCAAGCGAATATGTTGAAAACCCTCATAGAGATACTAAAGGATGCAGCAGAGGGAAGTTTATCAAAATTTGTGAGAAGACAGGAGTTTTCAGAAGAAGTGGTGAGTATGTGATTGCTGCAGAAATCATTTAAAGGTGAAAGGACTCTCATTAAAATGTGCACTTACTGTCTTCATTCTCCAGGCTGCCACCTTAAAGAGTGTCAAATATGGCAACACCTCTCTTCTTCCTATTATAAGACTTCTGAGTTTGGGTGCAACGATCTTTTTCTTGCAACAGAAAATACCCTCTGAAATTCTAGGAAAACTTTGTCCTTTTACTTTTTTCTCACCATTCTGCTCCCCACCCCCTCCCCCCCACACACTGTTTTCCTGGATCCTGCTCCCCTTTTCGCTTTCCTTTCTCCTCAAGCCTCCGGTGCCTTCTCCCCATGCCCCCACCCCTGTTTCCTCTTTCATGGAGGAAATGGAAGCAATCTCCAGAGAATGCTGCCGCAGGGACAACTTTTTCCCGTCCTGCTGAGCCCGTGGTGACCATCCACACCTCTCTAAAGCAGGCTCCCTCATTGAGCCCTGGAGCCCATCCCTCTGACCCACTGCAGGGCATCAGTTCAAAAGATGTCTTACTCTCTTTTGAGCATCATTAATATCCCCTTCCCTGTGGATCTTTTTTATCAGCAAACAATCAGCTACAGTATTTCTCATCCTAAAAAAAAGTCTTGGGGGCCTGGGCTGCTCAGTCGGTTAAATGTCTGCCTTTGGCTCAGATCATTGGGCTCCTCACTCCTCAGGGAGCCTGCTTCTCCCTTGGCCTCTGCCCCTCCTGCTGTTTGTGCTCTCTCACTCGCTCTCTCTCAAATAAAAAAGTCATTAACAAAAAAGTCTCCCCTATTTAAACAAATGACAAGACATGCTGTGTGTTGAGATAGGAAGACTCAACCCCATCAAGTCAGTTCTTCCCAAGTGATTGTGATTATGTAACCTCCTAGTTAAGGTTTACTAGAAAGAACAAACTAGCAAGAATAACTGGGAAAACCCTATGAAAGAAGAGCAGGAAGAGGTACTAGACCTGCCAGATATAAAACCATATTAAAGCTTGTATAATTAGAACTGTGGTTTTAGGTACTAAATAGGCCAGCTAATGGAACTGTATAAATGTTTCTGTAAAACTGTAAAACAAAATTAAATAAAAATGATAAGTGATTTCCAAAAATTAAAAGCAAAGGGAAATGAATGAACCCATGTCTCACACTGATGGCTTAAGCACACAAAGAGGACGGGACGCCTGGGTGTCTCAGTCGGTTAAGCATCTGCCTTCAGCTCAGGTCATGATCCTAGGGTCCTGGGATCGAGCCCCACATTGGGGCTCCTGAGCAAGGAGCCCACTTCTCCCTCTTCCTCTGCCTGCTGCTCCCCCTGCTTGTGCATTCGTTCACTCTCCTCTCTGATAAATAAAATCTTTAAAAAAAAAAAGGGACACAAAGAAGAGTTACTGTAAGTCATTTGAAATTTAGTAA
Source organism: Martes martes (assembly GCF_963455335.1). Classification (NCBI taxonomy): domain Eukaryota; kingdom Metazoa; phylum Chordata; class Mammalia; order Carnivora; family Mustelidae; genus Martes; species Martes martes. The sequence goes on along the minus strand of NC_137892.1, from coordinate 68,209,392 downwards.
TTTGTATGTCTATAACTAAAGGGAAAAAACTGTAAAGAAATCATAAATTACTGGCAGCGATCAGTTTGTTAGTAACGATATCAGTGTTGTCATTTTGACTTATGAAGGGGCCTTTTGCTAGCTTCTTGCTCCCTCCCTTGGCTTGTGATAGTACAGGTCCCTGCTCGAGTCTGAGATAGCAGGGTTGGCGGTAGAGTGCAGCTGGCTCCTTTCTCCCCCTCTGCCACACTGTTGCCCTCCCCCTTTCCGTTTCCACACTTCCACCCAAACGCTTCTTCCTGCTGGCAAAGGAAGCTTGTCAGGAAACTGACAGGGTTCGGTTAATTTAAAGCTCCTTTCTATTATAATTCTTAGCTTTCTGTAGGTGGTGGTCCACCCAAGCCCTTTTGGAGTATATTTTAAAAAGGTAGGGGAACTGGAAATATTAACAGGTTTTAGGGGCACCTGGGTGGCTCAGTGGGTTAAAGCCTCTGCCTTCAGCTCAGATCATGATCCCAGGGTCCTGGGATCGAGCCCCACATCGGGCTCTCTGCTCAGCAGGGAGCCTGCTTCCTCCTCTCTCTGCCTGCCTCTCTGCCTACTTGTGATCTCTCTGTCAAATAAATAAATAAAATCTTTAAAAAAATAAAAAAAAATAAACAGGTTTTAAAGTGCACAATTGTGTACATCCATTACTGACACAACTTCAGTTTTCTCAATAGCACTGATGTGAGTCACTCTACTTAGACCTGGTCCATCCATATGTTGTCCCAATTACATGACTTAAGCATCCAAACTCCATATTGAAAAATGCAGGTTTTTATCTGATATTTTTTCCCCCAAAGTGTGTAAGACTGATCTACTTCAAAAGCTCCGCCTGTCATCGCGTGTGTTCGCTGGCTGTTGTGGGGCCGTGCAGGGAACTGCTATCAAGAAATAAGGGACTGCTTTGACTCCAGCAGCCTTTGAGCCAGCTCAGAGTATGCCTGCTAGACAGTAGGTGCAAAGGGTCTCCTGTAGCACTTGTGTCGTACAGATGCACTGTGGGGTGTTGATACCAGCAATTGTTAAAGATGTCTCGTGTGTGGAGATCAGGTGCTGGTATACCACCAGAGGAATTTGGAGAATTATTGATATTCTTAATTACTATGACTAAAACCACTCCAAACATTAGCTGTTGCTTCATTGATTTCTTTTTTGAAACTAAACTAACAGTGGAATACAATCTCTTTTCTGCTTAAACCATAGAGTGGTTCTAATGATACCATTTGGTATTTGTGTAGTGCTAGGAGAGAACTGATGTGGTCTATGCATTTAGAGCAAAGTTATCTCCAGCTTGGTGTATTTGCTTGGCTGCTTTGGGAAACCATATGCTTCACCTCAAGTCATTTTACCTTCAACCTGAGGGGGGGAATAAAGAAGCTATTCTTTTTAAGAACATAACAAAGTACTATAGAACTTCTTACCTAAATGTTCGGTGGGGAGCCCTTGTTTGAAAGAAAGGTATGCCAGCAGCAAATAAGGTTATGATATATTTAGAAGATGACCAGAGGATTTCTTAGGGACCTGGAATACAAGTAAATTTCATCAGAAAATGTTTACTTGGGGGCACCTGGGTGACTCACTCGTTAAGCGCCTGCCTTTGGCTCAGGTCATGATCCCAGGGTCCTAAGATTGAGCCCCACATTAGGCTCTCTGCTTACTGGGAAGCCTGCTTCTCCCTCTCCCACTCCTCCTGCTTATGTTTCCCTTCTTGCTGTCTCGCTCTCTCTGTCAAATAAATAAATCTTAAAAAAAAAAAAAGAAAGGAAGGAAAGAAAGAAAGAAATGTTAGGTTTTATCATTTCTTTTTTAAGGGAAGTTTTTTGGTTTTTAGATTTACTTATTTTTTAGAGAGAGAGAGTGTGTGTGCGTGTGCACAAGTTGGGGGAGGGACAAAAGGAGAGAGGGAGAAAGAGAGAGAGAGAGCTGACTCACCCTGAGTAGGGAGCCTGATGCAGGGCTTCATCTCACTTCCCAGAGATCATGACCTGAGCCAAAATTAAGAGTAGGATGCTTAACCAACTGAGCCACCCAGGTACCATGGGTTGTATCATTAATAAGGATTGAACTAAGTAAATGTTGATTTTGTTTACAAAGTAGCTCTGCATTGTAATTTATTTTTTTTTAAGATTTTATTTATTTATTTGACAGAGAGATAGATCACAAGTAGGCAGAGACGCAAGCACCAAGAGAGAGGAGGAAGCAGGCTCTCCCTGCTGAGCAGAGAGCCCGATGCAGGGCTCGATCCCAGGAACCTGGGATCATGACCTGGGCCAAAGGCAGAGGCTTTAATCAGCTGAGCCACCCAGGTGCCCCTCTGCATTGTAATTTAGACCTCACCTATTTTTATAGAATTAAATAGCATTTATATACTTGTGACTCTGATATTTATACTTTTGGTCTAAATATTTATACTTTTTATACTTTTGGTCTCCTCCTTGCATTATATTGGTATATAGCTAACAGTCCCTTGACTTGCCTATTTAGACCTTTCACAGGCATCTCACCCATGTCCAAAACAGAACTCTTGATTTGTTCCCCCTCCAAATCCGGTCCTCCCATCTTCCCCGTCTTCATTAATAACCTCACCCATCACCAAGTTGTTAAAGCCAAATTGGGAAGATATCTTTGATTCTTCCCTTTTCCTGACATCTTCAACAATAAATCCTTTCAGTTGAACCTCCCAAATATACTTGTTATACATCTATTTCTCCATCTTATGTATACATTTTCCAGTCTAGACTGTCATCCTCTCTCATCTGGACTACGATACTGGCCTCCCAATTAGCCTTCACCCTCCATGTCAGTACACAGCCATTTAAACCTAAGTCAGATCATGTCCTAATTTGGACCTTCTGATGGCTTCTAGAATGAATTCCAGAAAAGTTATACTATGTGCTATAAACCTTTACATAATTTGGCCCCACCTCCCTTTCTGATTGTTAAATTGGGCAAACTTTGTTTCCACTGCTATTTAACTCTTTATCCTGGTATGTTTCATTGTATATTATGTACCATTTGAACACCCTTTTTATGAGATATTAGGAATGATTTTCAGGTACTAATTCTGAATTTTGTGTATAGCTTGTGGAATCTGTTCATACTTCTGTGTGCCCTGGTACCCTGGTTTTCATCATATAGGTATACACCGTACATTTTTATGCATTTGTATCTCTGCTTCTTGGAGGATAAGAAGAACAAAGAAGAAATCTTGCAGACATATAATGTTCTGCTTTTCTTTTTCCCAGCTGGCCAAAGCGAGGGAAAAAGTGAAGGATGTGCCTGCCCTTCTAGCCAGATTTGATGAAATCTGTGGGAAACTGCACATAAATGGCCAGGTCACCACTTACACGTTGGATACTCTGCTCTGCCACACCCCTGGGGACAGGAAATCCCACATGATGCTGTTAAACAACAGGACAATCAGCCATCGGACCTTCCAGCCACTCAATCAGTCCCTGTGGGCAGAGTAACCCTTGGTTCAAACCCCCCATGGGTCTGAGCTGGAAGGGGCCTGCTTTTAGTGAGTCAATGGCTTCCTAAGAAATCAGGCATTATACTCCAGTGGATGGCATATTAACGAACACTTGGTCTTCTTAAATTTCCGAGTGCGTTGAGGACTGGCATGCTGACTAGAGAAGTTAATGTTGTGCTCCTGTGAAGATCTAAATACAATCAAGCAGAAAGCTCTGTTCCTTCAGGAAGGACCCTTCCCCTGTGTAAACCTCTGAGGATCTGTGAAACATGGCTGCGGTCTGCAGTCCAGCTCTGGTACCAGAGTAGAACCCAGTAAGCCCCAGTGGGAAGGAATTCACCCTAGGTGGTCAGCTTCAGTGAATTTTCAGGGGAGTAATTACTTGCAGATTATACCCTTGATGAGTTCAGGAGGTCTAAAACCTAGCGTGCCACACTGGGCAATAACCCAGGATTTTCTCATGGCTTCTGTCATCCTTTATCTGTGACCTTAAATAAGATACTTGTGAACCTGCATATGGACTTGAAATTTTCACTTAAGGTTCAGTAGTGTCAAATTTTCTCAAAAATGAGAGAAATAAAATGTTCTTGAGAAAACATCTTGAGGTTGTTTTGTTTTCTCTGCAGCACAAACTAACTGAGAACTGATAGGTAAACCAAAATTTAGATGGTTACCACTGTGGTTATGGACAGGCCATGTGCTTTTCAAAATAAGTGCCAATAAAAACCCCGTAATGCTATCTGTATTGTTTTGTTTTTTATGTGGATCGTAAATGTTTGGTTCTACAATTGTCATGTTAATGATCTTCTCTTTTCTCTTGGGATGCTTTATTTTGTTTGTAAAAAGAAATGTGCTGTGACAGCAGGTTAAAGCTTCCTCATCCTGGTCTGTCAAATGATGGTTTGAAACACAGCACTGGTGAGTTGTGCCTTTTGTTTCTAAAGGCCCACCTGATGTCCGACCCTCCTGTCTGTCATCCTAGTGTTCTGTACACTCTCTCTTCAGTGCCGTTTCAAAAACTAAGGTTTACTTTTAACTTGATTGTTTTTCAGAGTCAAGAATTGTTTACAGAATCAGCAATTTTAGAGTAGGAGGAATGGTCTGAATCTCCTCATTGAATTCCATCATCTTTCAGGTGAAGGAAATGACTGGTGCAAATTGGTAGAACTAGTTAGAGGTGAAGCTGAGATGAAAATCCAGCTTCCTAGTCCAGTACCCTTCCCAAGAGAGCATGTTCTGTCTCTTCAGAGAGAGAATACTAGGAAAGGGCTCCCACTTATTGGGTAGCTTAGTGTGTGGCCACAGGCTCACTTCACTCTCCTCATTTGTTGAATGGGGTAATCAGACCCACCTCACAGGCCTGCTGGAGAAGGGAATGAGATAATAAATGTAAAGCAAGCAGAACCGTGGGTGGCACAGAGTAAGTGCTGCTAAATGCTAACTATTGTTATTATTGTCGGTAGCATTCAGAATGTGAGTACCTAGTTGAAGAATCATATAACAAATGCGTTCTTCCTTCTGCTTATGCTCTGTAAAGAGTTAGCCCCTTCTAAGGAACATTCTGTGCCTTTAGAAAATCCTAGTTGTATTTTTTTTGTGTCCGGTGTTTGCAGAAAAAGGCATTTGGATTTCTCTACCTTCAAAGTCTTAGGGAATAATAGGGCGTGCTTCCTGTCCCCCAACTTATCTTTTATCTTCTCTGACGTTCGCAAAGAGCAGTCGAATGGCTATTATGCCCTGTATGACTGTGGCCCTGGTTGTTAGCTAACAACCATTCATTAGTTAAAAAAAAAAATGTGAGCAATAAATAGCAGTCATGACCTTCCCAAGCCCTGCTGCTCTGAACAGCCAGCGACTATGGTGGCTCTGCTGCTGGTAAAAGCTGGGCCCTTCGACCTCTTCCCACAAGTTACGCTGAAGGGCAAGAGTATAGAGTGAGCTAATGAGCCTCATGTTTACTCCAAAAATTAATAGATGATTCTAAAGGCTAAAGAACCATCAAAGAAAAAGTTTGCTTAGTCTATAGTGAGCATTTCATTCTTCAAAATTTCATAATTTCTTTGAAAAATGGTGTTTTTTTTTTACAATCGATAATTTGCCTAAAGCATGTACTTATTCTGTTAATGAGAATATTTGGACAGAACATCTTATTCCCCAACTCTATTACATGCCTTTGTAGATTGTTTCATTTATTATAAAAATGTCTGCAGCTTCAGAGTCCAAAAGTCACCCTGATTGAGTCCAGCACAGTATGAGAAGGAGACAAAAAGATACCTCCTTTATTAGGTGTTACCAGGAGAGTGTTCTGGTTCTCTCTTGCTATGTCTGAAACATGCCAGAACTTAAAACACCACCAATCGTTTTTTCATTATGGTTAGAATTGACTGGCTTGGCCAGGCAGTGCTTACTCAGTGTCTCAGGTGGTTCTTAGTCACTTGATGGCTGGGATTAGAGTCACCGCAGAGGCTTCCTCACTTAATATTTATGGCAGCTGATGCCGGACCCTCAGCTGAGACTGGGGCCAGAACATTTACGTGTCGCTCCCTGACAGCACAGTGGCTCAGTACTAGGGAGTGTCTCAAGAGGACCAGGCAGAAGCTGTTGTCACCTTTTATGACCTGGTTTCAGAGGTCCCATGGCAGCACTTCCACTCAAATCACAGGCCCCTCCAGTTCAAAGGGAGGGAGCATTCATTCCGGCTTCCATTGGTGGAAATGTCAAGGAAATACTGACATGCTTTAAACTATCAGAGTCTTTTTTCCAGCAAGCTCTCTGAACTTCTTTCCCATTGCTACTTCTCTAATTAAAGCCACCATCCTTGGTCCTTTCAGCTGTCTTTACTACAACCGGTGAGATTTCCAAAACAAACTTGTCCTTTTCTGTTTAAAACCTCCTGAGGGCTCTTCATACCCCCCTGGATAAAGCTGTCTCTTTAACGTAGTTCAGAAGGTTCTTCCTAACCTGGCCCAGGTTTGCCTAGCCCACCCCATCCCTTGCTACTCCACACTTCTTCCCTCAGGCCATAACTGAGGCGTCTGAAAAGGCTTTCTTGAGCCACCTGCTTGCTTAACTTCAGGTTAGGTGAGCTGCCTACATGCTCTTGTACTTCACGCATCCACACACTGACCATCCTCCTACCACTCTGTTCTTCACTAGATTTAGGTGTCGTGTCTGTCTTGTTCTCCACTGTCAGCCCTATACCTAGCCCAGTAGGGATCATAGGAGAGGATGAGTATTCATTTAACTCACTAATTCATTTTGTTAGCTGTTTGTTGTCATCATAAGCCCCTGTGAAGAGTGTTTTCTCTCCGATGCCTTCCACTCAGTCCCAAACATTTAGACCTGACCCAAGCTTTTGCTCAACCTGTTATGTATCCTTTTCTCCCACCTAAAATGCCCTCCCTTGGGGCACCTGGGTGGCTCAGTGGGTTAAAGCCTCTGCCTTCGGCTCAGGTCGTGGTCCCGGGGTCCTGGGATCGAGCCCCGCATCGGCCTCTCTGCTCGGCAGGGAGCCTGCTCCCCCTACCCTCTGCCTGCCTCTCTGCCTACTTGTGGTCTCTGTCAAATAAATAAATAAAATCTTTAAAATAAAATAAAATAAAATGCCCTCCCTCTTTATCCATCCTTTTCTGCCCATTTTTCAAGATCTAACTCACGTGTCACCTCTTCGAGCAGGCATTTCAAGCTGCAGAACTCTTACGGTTTCTCCACTCCTTCACCAAATCAATATTAAGCAGCTACAAAGGGCAGGGCACTATGAAAGGCTCTTAAGATGCCACAGGGAGAAGACCTCCCTTTCCTAAAGCAGAACACTTTTAGCCTGCCATGTTGAACTTAAAGACCTTCAGCCTAGTCATTTGCTCTTTGCTTCTATAGATAGTACTCCCTACAGAGTGATCAAAATCCTCCTGAAGAATAGACTCAGTGGTGAAATAGACAAATCCTGGGCAATTTGGGCTGACATTTTTGTTGACAGTGATCCAAGGAATTAATACAAAATTGAACTAATTCCTAGTGACTATTATTGAGAAAATGTAATGGAGAGGTAAGGATTTATCTGCTACAATTCAAGTAGGCAAAATTGCAGCTTTCTCTATTTCTTTGCAAGCAAAGAAAAACTTCTTAGGCACTCTCTACTCCTGTTGAGAACCTCAGAGAGGAATTCATGGGCAACTTGATCTTGCTTAAAGGATATTTTAAGCTTTGATTTTTTTTTTTTCTTTAGGCAAATCTTTGGTCTTTCTGGATATGTTCCTTTTACCTCTCGTTTTCATAGCCATGATGACAGCTGAGTATAAGGCAGTGGTCCTCAAACTTCAGCAAGCATCAGAGTTATCTAGAGAGCTTGTTCAAACCCAGAATGCTAGGCCCCATCTCTAGAGTTTCTGATTCCACTGATCTGGAGCAGGGTCCAAAAATGTGACTTCCTAATAAATTCTCAGGTGCTGATGTTGCTAGTCTGGGGACTACAGTATAAACCACTGTTTTATGAGGAAGCTTGTATTTGTTTTATGTGCACAGGAGACTTGGATTTCAGATACAATCTCTGGGTCCTCTGGTCTCTGCTGTCACAAAGAGGGAAGAGCAGGTAAGAATGGCCTTGTGCCTGGACTCCTGAGCAAGTACCCGATGAGGTGTATATGTGTGCCTTTTGCCTCTACTCCTGAGGATCCTCACACTGATGACCCACCTCAGTCCCAAATCCTCTCCCCTGGAATCAATGATTCAGGAGTCCCAGGTCATTATGATTAAAGATTAGTAAAAAGTGTATCTCTTTAGTGTTTTCAAATCATATATATATACACACACAGAGACACATGTATACATACACACACATGTGCATACATATCCATGTAAACTAAGGCAACATGGCAGAATAGAACAGAGCTTGACAAAAATAACTCAAGATTCAAATTTACTTAATAATATTTCTGTTTACAAATTTGACATACATTATGTGTAAAAAAAATGTGTGGTGAGCCAAATCATTGTGAATTAATCCCCTGGTGGAAATATTTCAGAAAAGTAAAAAAGATTTTTTAAAATTATTTTTATTAACATATAATGTATTATGTGCCCCAGGGGTACAGGCTTACACACTTCACAATGCTCACCATAATCACATACCCTCCCCAATGTCCATAACCCAACCACCCTCTCCCTACTGCCCAACCTCCAGCAGCCCTCAGTTTGTTTTGTGAGATTAAGAGTCTCTTATGGTTTGTTTCCCTCCTGATCCCATCTTGTTGTGGTAAAAAAGATTTTTTAAAGGGATATGGTTTATACTACTTACGGATATTGGGGAGGGTATGTGCTATGGTGAGTGCTGTGAAATGTGTAAGCCTGATGATTCACAGACCTGTAACCCTGGGGCAAATAATAATTATATGTTAGTAAAATTTTTAAAAAGAGAATGTATACCTTTAACTTGACAAGATTAAAAAAATGAATCAAGGAATTACGTTGGTTTAAGTGGCATTACCTCAAAAGTACCTTGAGCAAAAATTGATATTGGAGTAATCCTGATTAAAATATTTTTGTTAACATGGAGTCAAAACGGGATTTAAAAAATGCCCTCTGTTATCATGAGCTTGCATTCTGCAAGAGGAACAGACATTAAATGAGCATCTGTGGAAATGACCACATTGTTAATGATTGGGGTAAGTCTGGCGTAATACTTCTATCACCCCACGGCATAGATAGTAAGTGGCATGTGCCTGTTCGCATGTGCACACACACACAGGGACCTTTTCTGATCTTCGATAGCACCAATAGTCTGTCATTCATTTTGACATGTAAAGTACGTTGCCTTGTGTTGTTAAAGGACTTTTTCCAAGTATAGCTAGTGTCTTCTGAAGGACAAACTATCCTACCTCTGTTTTACATGACCCCAAAGTTCCTATGTAGTATAATACTATACCACAATACTAAAATGTGGCCTTAATATTTTTTGAAAGGGTGAATTAATTAATGGCAGGTTTTAGTTAATATGTATAGCCTGCTATGCTCTGCTTTCAATATTTCACAACTTTCTCATAAACCGGCTGCTCTTTCTATCTTCGTTTTACATGAGACAGAGCCAAGCCCTTAAGAAGCAAGATGGCAGAGAAGGGCGTGTAGGTGATGAGTGCATTAACGCCCTGGCCAGAGCCCTCTTTCTTAGTTTTTCTCCATGGGGTTTTCCCCCAGTGTTTCTAGGCTCTTGGCTAATCTGAGACAGAAGTGATTTGGAAAGAAGGGAGAGTAGGGGGAGGACATAGGATTTTACATGAAACTTCCCAGCTACTGGTGGAACAAGACCAGAACACTGCCAAACAGCACACCTACCCACTTGCCTGTCTTACTGAGTTGATCTTCCAAGTACTGCAGCCTCCAAGAACATCAGGGGCAACTTCACCACAGTGATTAAAGGTGAGGTCTGGGAAAAAAGGCCCAGAGGGAAGAAAACCCCACATCTGGCTGGTAATCACTGTCCTGCAGCTGAAATACTCCAAAGCTGGGTGCTTAAGATAGACGAAGGCCTCATTTAACTAGGCCCTGAGAGGAAAAGGCACCTGGAGCCCCCATTCATTGCTCAATTAGTATCCCTCATCTTTCCTGATTCCTTTTCCTTGCCCTAACTCAGGCCAAGCTCAGTTAGTATCCCTCATCTTTCCTGATTCCTTTTCCTTGCCCTAACTCAGGCCAAGCTCCTCGCCCAAAAGAGCCCAGCATCCTCACGTCACTTAATTCCCCAGATCTCCCTCATTTCCAGGCAGCAGGATCATCTTGTTGAAGTACATCACATTCAAAGAAGGCGTAACCCCCGCAAAGTGACTGCCCTACAACTCGAATGGATTTCAAATCCACGAATCCAAGTCACACGCCTGGCAACCCAGCAGAACCTCCTGGTATGTCCCACGGCACTCTACGGGGACACATTGTGTCGCCATTAAGTTCAAGAGCATTAAGGAGGCCTTCACTTTCATGGCTGGAAATTACTGAATTAATACCATTTTAAAGAATATGTTCTGTCGCTGGTGGCAGGATGGCCACATGCACGTCCGAAGATAATTCAACATGAATGCTGCTCACTGAGAAGCCAGGACAGATGAAGCAATGCCACATGAGGCTTTTGGGCCACAGGGTTTATCTCCCTGTGTAAAACTGTGGAGAGCAGAGGAAATGTCATCTCCAATTTAGATGAGCACCGCGTTTTCTTTGACACACTGATGCTGAAGTAACAAGGAATTTAAACAACAACAGGGCTCAGTATGATAGGGTTTAAAAGATAAAGGCAAAAACCCTGCTAACACTTAATGAGACTTAACCATTGTCAGGCTCTATACAAAGCACTTTGTATACAGTATCTCATTTAACCCTCAGGAAAACCCCATTTCACAGATGAGGAAACAAACTCTGAGAGGTTAAGTTCTTGGCCATAGATGTAATAGCAGGGAGTTGGCAAGCACAGATGGTCTGATGCCAAAGCTCACGTTGTTAACTCTGTCTGTGTATTGTTGTGCCCAGATGGTGGCTCTGTGTGTGTGTGTGTGTGTGCGTGCACATGCTCATAGGTGCACTTTTCAGGAAAGTTTGTAGTATTGATTCAGCAGAACCTTGAAGGGGCCACACAGTAAAAACAGTTAAGGTATATATGCATGCACACAGACATACATATAATATGCATATGTTACATGTACAAAGAAACACATATACATACTTAATGTTTGTGTATGGTGTATGTTTGGATTTTTTCAGTAATCCCACCCTGCCTTCATGCCCTGCTCTTATTACTGGTATGCAACTGAAGACCTTAAGTAGACAGCAGAGGGCGCCCAGAGTCACTATTTTTAAAAAGAGTTTTTGAAATCGTCTTCCATTTCTGGAATTCAGAGAGAACAGAGGTCCACAGTGCACTCGAGGTGGGAAAGGTAGATAGACTTCAGGGAAAATATAGAATGCTGCCTTCACTCAAATTGGAGAATTACCGTGTTGAAAGGGTGTTTTTAGAAGAGAGAAAACAGGATGACCCTCTGTAGACAGCATTCTGATGCACGTGGGGGTGGGGGTGGGGGGCATATACTAGATGTTTCATGGAAAAATATCCTCAGCTCCTTATGAAAGAAAAAGAATGAGCCTTTGTCTCACTTGCGAAAGTTCCCTCCTAAATTAAGAATAAAGAACCCAGAATGAATTGTTTGCTGTTACTTACTAAAATCATACTGATGTGTGAGAGAAGTGAAAAGGAATTAGGCTCTAAATTATTTAAATTATTTGTTCTGTCTTTCTACCCTACTCAAATCCATCAAATCACAGCAACAGATCTCCTCCAGCCATCGTCATGGAGTTACGAAGTCTTGGAGATTTCTCCTTTAAAATAAGGGAGACTTCAGTATCCTGGTGTATTTATCACTGCCCATTTCTAGGAATAGGTCAAAGATCACCTTTTCATTATCACAAACCTTTAATATGCGTTGGGAATTCACAGAATACTAATTATTACGGTGGGATAGGGAATTCTGGTGAAGGATGTCCCTGACAGACACCCAAGCCTGGGAGGAAGGGAGTGCAGATGTTCTTGCTCAAGATGACTTGTTCATGAGTATACAATAGATAACTCTCAGGTTACCACCAAAAGTACCTAGAGGAGGGGCGCCTGGCTGGCTCAGTCATTAAGCATCTGCCTTCAGCTCAGATCATGATCCCAGAGTCCTGGGATCAAGCCCCGCATCAGGCTCCCTGCTCCACGGGGAACCTGCTTCTCCCTCTCCTACTCCCTCTGCTGTGTTTCCTCTCTCGCTGTCTCTCTCTCTCTCTGTCAAATAAATAAATAAAATCTTTTTTAAAAAAAGTACCTAGAGGAGCTTCTGTGCAACTGAACATCCTATAACAACTGATGGGGATAAAGTAAAGAAACCTTGAATGATTCTGAATGTGGCCCATGGAGTTGGTATGGCTTGGGCACAACAGCTCAAGGACATAGGTACTGAAAGATAAAAGGCATGGGTAAGAATCCTATAGTCCATGCTATCCCACACATACTCTCTTTGATTTTTCTCACTTATGAAATGAAACACTCCTGAAGCACCTGCTGGATGGGCATTTGGTCCTCTAGGAGTCTGGAGTGGACGTGGCCAGGAATAAGTCTTTATTTACACTCTGTGTTAGCAGGCTTTGATCCCATCAGGTGTTGCAGGCAGAGGGAAGACCATATGAAGGTAGTGTCCCACTACATTGCCCAGGGTGGGGGTGATCTCACCGTGATATAAGGCCTGCACTGCTGGTAAAGAATCGGTAGTATGGGGGCACCTGGGTGGCTCAGTGGGTTAAAGCCTCTGCTTTCGGCTCAGGTCATGGTCTCAGGGTCCTGGGATCAAGCCCCGCAACGAGCTCTCTACTCAGCGAGGAGCTTGCTTCCTCCTCTCTCTCTCTGCCTGCCTCTCTGCCTACTTGTGATCTCTGTCTATCAAATAAATAAATAAAATCTTAAAAAAAAAAAAAAGAATCGGTAGTATGAAGCTCACTCAGGCAAGATCTGTTTTTGACAAGGTTGAGAGCTAAGCAGTTAACCAGTGAACCAACTGGTATGAATGGCAGCTCTGGACTTCTATATCCCTGACCTTCCATAACCTTTATTATCCCCTTTGAGTCAAAATCCTAACCTCAGTGGACATGGATCTGGACCAAAAGTATAAATCTTTTATTCATGTGGATCATTTGGGTTTATTTTTAAAATCCTTTTTTTCTCCTCCAAACCATCTCAGTTTTACATTTCACTTTCTATTTGTGGGCATGGCTTATAAGTTATTGATTATTTCATACTTTTAAGTTATTATTTCATACTTTCAGGTGTAAAACATTTGGAAAGATAGGAGGAAACAAAGATAACCAGCACACCATTGCTACTTTAACTAGCATATCTCCTGACTCTGTACTGAAGATTCTGAGATAAATAGGTAAGAGGAGTCCCCATGTCTCTGAGTTAAAGTTTTGATAGGTAAACCCAGCTAGAGCAGGTTGGGTGTGATTTTGCCTTTCTCACATTTCAATGGACTAATGCCTTATGATTTTTTTTTTCCTCCTGAATTCTACTTCCTCTTTCTTCTTTCTCTGTTCTTCTATTTTGTGTCTTCCCCATCATTTTATTCATGCTTCTCCTTTGAAAAAAATATTTTAGATCCCTTTTTTTGGGCTCTTTGGTGACGGAGTCTAGCTTCCTGTGTCCTCACTCTTTCACTCACTGACTCAGAGTGGAGGCTGCTTTACTGGAACTTAGGAGAAGCCTCAGGTTCATTTTCAGTCCTGTTTTCTCCCTAGCATAAAGTTCTAATTTCAAGGGAGAAGTTCTGAATGGGCCATATTGAGAAAAGCAAGCAACAAGCCTAAAAACTCATGCTCTTCACCAACTCCTCCTGGGCTATATTCTGTAGAAAGGCAACAAAACCATCTGGAGCTGCCCATTTGCTCCCCAAATACAACTCCCATGCCCGGTGTCTTATGCAGCTTTCAACGTGAGTTAAGTCCCTCAAAGTAGGGCATCGACAAGATTCACCAGCTAAAATTTTCTTTAACTGGAACCCAAGGTACATTACAACTTTCTCAGTTTGTTCAACAGAGAATATTTAGCAAGTGTCCGTTTTCCTGGAAAACAGGATGGATTAGAAGTAACACAATGTGTGTGCCAGTTCAACATTTCCAAACCTAATATTCAGATACCTACTAACAACTCTGAAATTCAGATCCAAGTTTAAAGTCCAACTCTGGGATTACATCCTCCATCCTCTGTTACAGATTAGAAGATGCTTATTAGCACAAAATTAATATGATTCCATCACTTTCATCTTTATTGTTTTAAGCTGAGGTACCCAAATTGCATTCATCCATGGCAAATAGGAGTTGGTCCGATTTTCTCATTCTTAGAAAGTGATAAATGAATAGAAGATGCTCAATCAGACCTGTGGGTAGAAAGTCAAAGACTGTCTGTGCATGAGATTAGGGGAAATCGTACACCTAATGAAGACAACAATGGGAAAAGAATGAACCACAATGCTCATTATGACTCAGTTGACAACACTTTTAGGTAAAGTCCACATTGTTTGGAAAGCACATTTTCATCCCTGGTGTCAAAACCTCTAAAAACACATAGAAAAGTAAAAAATGCTGGCCTATGATAAGTTTGTCGAGGGTTGTTTTGGAAAGCCCTGAAGTATTTAATGAAAATGAAAATGCATTTTATTTCTTCATCTTGTCTATCAGAATCCCTGTCCAAAACAATCAGTAAAAAGGAAGGAAGACCAGCTAACAAAGAGGGAGCCCGTAGCTGGATTTGTTCCCATCAGATCCAAGAAAACCAACCACATCAAGTTGCTAAAGAGATTTATCCACTGACAATGACAATAGCACAGCAGCATTTGTATCATATTCCCCACAGTTACTAGGCTGTTGTGGCTCAGATTTTGAGAAATTTAACCTACATATAAATGTGTGACAGGGCTTTCCTGACAACCTGTAGTTCAACAAAGAACAGGAAGTGAAACTGTCATTATCACCACAAGGTTTCTTTTACACAAGGTTTCATAACTTAGAGAGGCACCTTGCTGCTTACTCTCTGCCCTGTTTCCTTCATCTGTACTCCTCTGCCTTACCTCAACATGAAGAAAAGGAAGTGCTTGTTTAAGGGGTGAAAGGTCTCGGGAATTGACTGTGACCCCTGGGGAAAAGGAAGGGATACCCCTAAAATTCAGTACCCTCCCATTTGCCCCAAAACACTGAGCTGGAGCCCCAGAAACCATTGTCTTAATGACAATACTTTGTATGCCAAAGATGTCAAAGTCCTAGAAGGGCTCAAGAATACCATTTGATAACATTTGATTTGGAGTTTCTCAGGTGACTTAAGCAGCACTGAAGACCACGGACCGTGAAGTCCAAACTTTATCCCAACCACAGATGCCTGACAGAGGGGCTGACTAGAGACTAAAATCCAAGACTGCTTCATCCTATAGGAAGCGCCTTTTCCTAATTCACTCAAATCCACCATTGGACAAGTGAGGGGTGGATGTCAAGTCACCCTGACCCCTTCTTATTGGTTATTCCCTCTCTCAAAACCTCTACAAGCTTCTCATCACACAGAATCAACTCCAGGTCCACATGGTAACACAGTCTGGTCCCTTTCACCTCTGCAACCTCAGCTCTCTTACTTCCCTTGCTTGCCTCTTTCATGCCATACAAGCCTTCTTACTGGTCCAGGAGACCCCAGCACATTCGTACCTCAGAGCCTTTGCACTGGCTGGTCCTCTACCTTGCTCCCTCACTTTATTCAGATGTCTATCAAGTGTCATCTCCTCAGACAAGCCTTCCCTGACTAACTTTCCACCTTCTTTTCTCTCTATTCCTTTTCCTTCTTCTTCTTTTTTTAAAGCACTTACTATTTGAATTATATATTTATTTGTTTATTATTTGACTTCTCTCTAAAACAGAGGTTGAAAAACTAGTCCGAGGGCCAAATCATATTTGCTACCTATTTTTTTAAGTAAGGTTTTATTGGTATATAGCTACTCTCACTCATTTACATATTGTCTTTGACTATTTTCACACTACAGCTGTAGAGTTGCGTAGTTACAATGGAGACTGCATAGTCCACAAAGCCAAAAATATTTATTATCTTGCCAATCCTCACTCTAGAGTGTAAACCCTATGAGGACAGGGGATTGATGTCTTTTGTTCACTCCTGTCTCTCCAACATTCATATTGCTTGGCACTCAGTAGGTACCTGATAAATTTTATTAAATAATTGGGCAAATGGATGAATGAGTATCCAAATATATCTGGAAAATTATGTTCTTAATTCAGCAATTATTGAGCACCAACTTGTGCCAGGCATTGGACTCCATGCAGAGGATACCAGATGAGAGACCAGTAAATTAAATGGTACTAGGAGGAATGGCACGTACTTCACGACAGTTATTATGGGAGCCATAAAGAAAGATACCTGGCTAAGGCATCTAAAGACAGTGATCCCAAAAAATGAGTTCTCCAAGCTAAGAGAAGTGTGAAAGGCATTGCATACAAAGGGTAGAAGTGTAATGGTCCGGAGACAGGCAACCACAGTAGTCTGAGGGATCAGTAGTTTGTGGGGTATATGACAGTTGTTTGAAGGGGGTTTGAACAATTTCTTTATGGGTGTGCATAATGACCCTCTTCCTCTTTCTGACTCTTATTCCCTTGGCTGCCATTTAGAATTTGGAGGAAAATAATGATTCTCTTCAAAGAGGCTAACATTTTCCTGCAGATGTTTTTGGCCCAACCCAAAACACGTTAAATGTTAAATGAGATGTCTCAGATACATTATATCAAGATAGCTCACCTTGGCACTACTGACATTTGGACCAATAATAATTGTGTTGTTGTGGAGGTGTCCTGTGCATGAGGACATTTCATGTCATCCCTGACCTCTACACACTAGATGTCAGTAGTACTCTCACAGTGTGACAATCAAAACTGTCCCCAGAGATCACTAAATGTCCCCTGAGGGGAGAGGGGCACAATATCACCCTCTTGGTAACCACTGCATTAGATAGTGCCAGTCACACACACTGGACAACCTGAAGATAAAATGTGTTAATTTTTGTAAATTTGTGTAAATTACAAATACTGCATGCAGAGGGATTTTGAAAGCCCAAGGCACTCGAGCCTCTGGAATAAAAACTGCCTGTTCTTTTTTGTCTCCAGATGATCACCCAACATAGTTATGACAAGTAACCATAGAATTAGAAAGATAAACATTAGCTACTTCTTCACTTGGTTACCCTCTTGCCATATTGTCTATGGAGTCATAGGGTCTGGGCTATACTGAAACAGGCCAAGTTAAATATGCAGTCGGACAATAGAACCCACCTACGCCCATGCCACTCTGAACGCACCCGATTTGTCTGACCTTGGAAGCTGATCAGGGTCAGGCCCGGTTGGTACTTGGGTGGGAGAACAATAGAACCCTACTCAGCAGTAAAAAGGAATGAGCTATTGGTAAATACAGCAACACAGATGAGCCTCAAAGGCCTGGAGCTGAGGGAAAGGAGACAGCCTCCAAAGGTTACATACTTTCTGATTTCATAGATATGACTTTCTGGAAAAGGCAAAACTATAGGGAGCACAGATTAGTGGTTACCAGAGGTTGGTGTGGGGAGAGTGTGTGACCACAAAGGGATAACATGAGAGTTTTTTTAGTGTATGTTAATGAAAAAAATGAAAGAGTAGTGGCTGAAGAATGACGGGCTTTTAATACTTAATACATGTCTTCTTCTAACCACAACGAAGCCTTCAAAGCCATATTTTAAAGCCATAAACCATTTAAATACCGGGCAACAAGGCCTTGACCACCAGTAATGGGAGCGTTCCAGGGGAGAGGGGCAAGCAGATAGTCTGGAGTGAAACGAAGAGCTTTAGCTTCCTTGCTTCAATTCCTCTTTCACTTTCCATAGAACAAGGTGATCTTCACTTCCCAATCCAGGGTTGCCAAATTTCACCCTAGAATTGCTTGAGCCTCCCTGGGCAGAAGAGAGAAAATACTTCAAAACATGATGTATATGAGAACAGGCTTACCAGCGTCCTTTGAGGTGTATAACATTGTAGCAACATGACAGTATTGTGTAGTGATAAAAGAGAGCCCAAGAGAGTATGGGGCTTGCTTTCCAAGGCTCCAGGCGAGAGAAGGAACAGAGAACATAATGAAATGAAAGTGACTTGATTCTCAAAGAGATCAATATCCTGTTTTATTATTCATATGAATAGTGACACAAGATTCATGTGTACATGAAATAATCATCATTTCTGAAATTCTGTACTCACCTGAAATATGGAGTCTGTTCATCTATGATGATGGGGCCCAGGGTATATATGGGAAGATAGTAGTGACCCTAATCTAGAATCTTGCCCCATGAGCATCCAGTTTGGGGTAAGGATATTCAGCATTCCTCTCTTTCAGGGGGACTGCAGGCTGTGGTTTACCTACATATGAAAGGACTGTTCACAAGAAAATGTTGCACATGTGCTTATGTAATCATAATAGTAGACCACAGGACTATCACGTCAGAAATGAATGTGCTTGACTTCTCAGAGAATGAAATGCATGGCAACAGTGAGAATCGGAGAGGGTCATCTGCCTGATATTTGTCCTGAAAGTGACACGAAGCACAGATGATGTCACAGTCACAAATATTACACTTCTTTCTCTTTTCCCATCATCATCCATTTGCAGCAACATGACTTCAGAGGGACAATTGCAGTGTCTCTAAATGGTTTCAGAGGTAGCCTTGTACACCAAACATCCTCAGGAGCTGTTGATTCTTTTTCCCCTTGGCTAAATATAACTGTGAAAATGAAGTAAAAAATGACAGCCGTTCTGTGTGTGTAGGGTGAGGATAGGACAGGGTGACACAGGTAAGAAATACATTGCAGAAGAACTAGTTTATGACTTCAGTCTTCTTAAAAGCAGAGCTTTGAACTTTTTTCATTTTATATCTTTTAACTTATTTGATCATCACCATTACTCTCCCTCCCTCATGATGTAAGGAAATATTAATTTATGCCCATTTAACAGAAGCTAGAACCAAGGCATATGTCCATTAAGAATCCAGAACTGAGCCTGGATAGCTCAGTTTTTGGGCATCTGCCTTCGGCTCAGGTCATGATCCCTGGGTCCTGGGATGGAGCCCCACATGGGGCTCCCTGCTCAGCAGGAAGCCTGCTTCTCCCTGTCCCACTCCCCTGCCTGTGTTCCCTCTCTAATTGTGTCTCTCTCTGTCAAATAAATAAATAAAATCTTAAACACACACACACACGAATTTCCCCAAGGTTGCATAGGGGATTAGTGGAAAAATAAGGTGTAAACCTGTCTCCTGATTCTGGACCCCAGGGCTCCATTTGGTAGACCATATTGTAAAATGTCATCCAGCTTTACCAAACATAGACCAAAAGCAGGAGTTAAAGATGGTTACCCTTTGTAGGAATCAGTGGAAGTCCTCACCCCTATCCTCCCCCCGACCTGAAGGTAGTAATGCGTTCACAGTTGAGAAAGTGCCTGATTCCTTTGAAGATGCATCTCAAGCATCAAGCCTGTAAGAAGGGCATTCCTACCCACAGTAGGGTATTCTCACCCTACCTATTCCTTCCTTGGTTGAGCCTGCCATACCTTAAATACAGTGCTATCTTTGTGCATGTAAATTTCATGTGCCTTGGGGCCTGGGTCTTGCTGTTCTTGGATTCCTAGAACCTACTACAGGGCCCATTTCATAGGAGGCATGCAATGCTTATATGCTAAAAGAAAGGCAGGGCATGAACTTTTTTCTTTAGAGTGCAAATAAAGGGCAAGCTGCGCCTGAAAAAAACCTTGCAAAAGTCATTTACCCTCTCAAAGCCTCAGTCTCTTCATCTGTAAAGTGAGGATAATAAGAAAATAATAACCCTCAAGAACTATTGTTTATAAAATGCTTGGCGAGGAGCCTGTTTCACAGCATGCTCTCGGTACATGGTAGCTCTTTGTGGTAGCCAGCCTCCAAGATGGCCCCCAGTGACTTTCACCTCCTAGTATCCACTGTATCCTAGTGTACTAGTTTCTTTGCACAGTGAATAGGGCTGACTATGCGACCAGTAGGACATCGGAGGATTGACAGTGTGGCTTGTGAGTCTGGATCACAAAAATTATTGAGACTTCCACCTTGTTCTCTCTTGGATCACCTGTCCTGGGGGGAGCAAGACATCATATCATGAGGACACTTCAAGCAGCCCTATGGAGAAATACATGTGGTGAAGAATTAGGCTTCCTACCAACAGCCAGCATCAAGTCACCATCCATACGAACATGCCACCTTGGACACTGATCCTTCAGCTCCAGTCAAGCCTTCGGATGATGTAGCCCTGGCCAACATCTTGACTGCACCCTCAAGAGAGACCTTGAGCCAGAACTCCCTGATTAAACAGCTCCTGGATTCCTGACCTACAGAAATTGTGTGAAATAAATGCTCATTGTTTTTTTTAAGCTGGTAAGTTTTTGGCTAGTTTGTTACAGAGCAACAAGTAAATAATATACTATCATTGTAAATTGTTGTATGAGTATCAATAAAGAGATAAGTGCCACACAGTCAATTCTGGTTCTTGATCAGCCTCAGGTCACAAGAGCTAATGGGTAAGGAAGGCTGGTTTTAACCAGCCAACCCAGCCAGCCTGGGTTTTATATACAACTGAGGGATCAATAATGCATTATTTTCTTAAAGATTTTTTTGGGGGGACGCCTGGGTGGCTCAGTGGGTTAAAGCCTCTGCCTTCAGCTCAGGTCATGATCCCAGGGTCCTGGGATCGAGCCCCGCATCGGGCTCTCTGCTCAACAGGGAGCCTGCTTTCTCCTCTCTCTCTGCCTGCCTCTCTGCCTACTTGTGATCTCTGTCTGTCAAATAAATAAATAAAATCTTTAAAAAAAAGAAAAGAAAAAGAAAATGGTGATGACTTTAAAGGAGGAACATTTCACTGAATATTGAGAAACACTCATTTTTTCAGTCTACACAGGCCTTGTCGATACTTAAAGCTTGGTTGATGGTCATAAAGATATTTGGCTCTGAGCTTTCACATGGTTGAGTTACCGTAACTCTAAACTTCCAAGTCCCTCCCTTCCCTAGTTAGTTATCCCCAGTATCTTCCTTGAGGATTTGCCAGTGCTATTAGACTGTTCCATTTCTCAGTAAATGCTTTCATTCTTTACTGCTGTCCCCAATTCTCCTGTAGTCCCTGACTGCTCAGTTACTCCTTAAACTAGAGGTTTGTATCCTAATCCCTACCCCAAGCAAAAACAAAAAACAACAAACAAAACTTTTCCAGATAATTTTGAATTGTGTGACCCTTGAGTGACCATAGACTTTGAAGGCCCCTTGAGGCCATCACTATGCAGGAATTTACTAGGTTCCTGGGCAGGAAGACACAGCTCTCTGTTGTACTCAAAAGCATTCCTTGAGTATGAAGAATGTGTGTCTCAAGATGGGGAATATGAGCTATGGCCCTTCTTCACCTCAGAGAGTTCTTTGCCTTCTTGGAGTCCCTCTTCTTGCCGAGAGTTTGGCACAGACACAATCTCTTCTCTTTGTTCCAGAATCCCCAAATTCCCACTGTTTCCCAGGGAGCTTAAACACCTATCGTCAATCGACCTACTGTGGCCAGTCTGCCCTGGATCCTGGAATTCCTAAAGATACGAATCATAGATATGACCATCATAACTCCCCTGGATTAGAAGCAGATACCAACAGAACTGTGCACAAAGCTTATCTGGACTAACTCCATTATGTTGAATAGATCCTATTTTTTACAGATCCTACCTAAAACTCTTTTAACCCTTCCATCCAAGCAATCTATCTGTGATGTGATCAAGAGGAGAAAATGGTGATCCTAGCCTCCAGACCACCCTAAGGAGTTGGTTTAAGGATCACCCAGCATCTGGCCTTCTTCCATGTCTGACAGCGAAGCCCTGTGACTGGATGGCCAGCGCCTGCTTTCACATCCAGAGAGTCTCCTGAAAATGCAGTTTTTTTTAGTAATCCACGGGTCTTGTATTGTCTGAAACATCAAATTACCTATGCTTTAAGCACCAGAGAAGGCATGAGTTGACTTCAGCACTTGGCAGAGAAACCACTGGGTGAAGAGTGTGTCCTTGGAGTTGTTAAATAGAACTTAAAATTTTAACAACTCACCTCTGCTTCAATACTGACTGCTACTATGACAGGACGAAAATTCTCTGTCCCTAAACTTTAGGAAAAAGCATTCAGTGTTGGCTCCTAGCATAATGCTTTACACATCGAGGGTGGCCAGTTAAGGTTTTTGATTTGGTTTCATTAACATTTCATTGAGTGGGAGGAATCACCAGTTTAACTTTTGCACAGAGGACTTCTTCCTCTGTTTTGTCAAGGTTGTAAGTTTGTTTTATGACTTGAGCTATTTCAGGGAAGAGCAGCTCCAAGTTTAGCCTGGGGCAAAAGGAAAAGGCAGGTCAACCTGTCACCATCTTTATCCACTGGGTTTCCACCTATATTATTACAGGACCCCTGGGGTCTAGGGGTTAAACTCTCTCTCCTTCAGTCTTCTCAGTGGTAAAACTGACAAACAAACTCACCTCCAAACTTATTGCTTAATCTGTAAGGACAGAAAGACTTGTTTCATTGCTAACATTGTGTTGTTGGCATGCCCCAACTTTACAAATAGCCCTGATAGCTGTAAAAGGCAGGGAAGAGAATAAAATGTACCGATTTTCACTCTTCCCAAGACAAATCCATGAGTAGCTTAGCCAGGTTGCCTGCAACTTCTTGTAAATAATTTCATGGTAATTTTACTATAGAAAAGAAAAAGGAGAAATAGGAGGTAAAGTCCTAGGAACTTCTCCTTTGTCTTAGTCGTCCATCTCTTCTCACACTTGGAGTGACAGGAACAGAGAACAAGGATGGAAATGGTATGATTGATACATATACAAAATCTCACCCGTGGTTAAGACTTTCAGGGGAAATTTAGACCACAGCCTCAGCTTCCCAGTGCTCACTACCCTTTGGAGTAGTTCTGTTTTTAAAAATAATAATTTAAAAAATGCAACACTTGGAAGCTTCTGATTAGATACATTATGAGAGATGAACAGCATTTCTCCCCATCAAAGGTGATGCTTTGTAGGAGAGCTCAGTTCCCAGAGGACTAACATTTGCAAGCTTGTGATTGTCACAGAGAAGAGGAGGAGGTAGAGGACCTGAAATGGGTCCCTGCTTGAGATGATGAGGCCAGCTGTGAGTCGTGGCCTAAGATTACAGGGGCCCACCGTAGCTATGCATGCCTAAGTCACCTCGAATCTTTTCCTATTCCAATCCTTCTGACACCTGTCTCCAGACTAATC
Organism: Martes martes; assembly: GCF_963455335.1. Taxonomy (NCBI): domain Eukaryota; kingdom Metazoa; phylum Chordata; class Mammalia; order Carnivora; family Mustelidae; genus Martes; species Martes martes. The sequence continues at coordinate 68,186,005 of NC_137892.1, read as the reverse complement.
CTTCTAATCTAAACAGCTGTCTTGGTCACGTCATGCTTCACCGTTAGTGACTCCCCAAGGCCTCCAAAAATGTCAGTTACACCCTAGGCTGGCCTTTATATTGTGCAAGAATCTGGCTGCCTCTGACATTTAATCTCCATCTCTCTCCTACAGGAATCTGCCACTCCTGGCGAGAGTCTCTGCATCACTTCCTATTTGCCTGCCTCTATACCTTAACTTCTGATGGTCTCTATTCTCTTCACCTAGAATAGCCTCCTTTTCCCGCCCCTTCTAAACACCCAGCTTCAAGGTCTGTTACAAAGAGATTCCAGGGGTGCCTGGGTGGCTCAGTGGAATAAAGCCTCTGCCTTCGGCTCAGGTCATGATCTCAGGGTCTTGGGATTGAGCCCTGCATAGGGCTTTATGCTCAGCGGGGAGCCTGCTTCCCCCTCTCTATCTGCCTGCCTCTCTGCCTGTTTGTGATTTTTTCTCTCTGTTAAATAAATAGATAAAATCTTAAACAAAGAGATTCCAAAGATTTAGAATTAAGTAGATTTGGGTTAAATTCTAGCCCTATTACCTGCTTGCTGTGTTTCATTGGGCAAGTGTCTGATCTACTCTGAATCTCTGCTTCTTCAACTACAAAATGAGAATGTTCCTACCAGGTTCATGGTAGAAATTCAGTGAAGACTAATTCCTTTTTTCTGCATATCTACCCACCTCCAGGCACCTTCCCAAGCTCTTAATTTCTATCAAGTGGGCCATAAAATATGGTTGATATATGAGAATAAGGTTTGGGTACAGTTAATTTATCAAAGAATGGGCCAGGTCAGGAATGTAAAAATCCCAAGACACTCTCAAGACAAAGCTCAGAGGCCAAGGCACATGGGTTCATTTTCTGGCAAAGACACATGGAAATTTCAGTTCCAAGGGAGTGGAACCCAATACAAGTACTTGGAAAAGAGCCAGCCAGACCATAGTTGGGGAACTATAAGTATTGACAGAACTCACTGTTAGGTAGCTGAAAGAATTTCTGAATAACACATTTTTATAATTCCCCCCAAACTGACAAAAGACATCAATTAACATTCACTTCCACGATACCTGAATCTTCACTAAAAAGAAGAAAAAAGCAGAGGCATTAGATTCCTCAGCCCCTTTGAGAGAAATTGACCCACTAACAGACCCTAAATTTGGCAGGCAATGCCATGTGATGGAACCTTTCTTTATCCACAATCCATTGGCACTGGGATGGGCAACCTGACCAATGAGCAGCCAATCCCATAATCTGGAGGGTATACAACTTATGTTCTAGTGCAACAAGATGAGCTAAGCCACTCAGATCCCGTATCTTTCAGGAACTGGAGCTAGGAAACACAGGAGGAATGGGGCTATGTCAACAAGAGAAGAAATGGTGAGGATGTCCTGGGAGCGAGTCAGGGACATGGTAAGCAAAAGCCATGAGCGAGCCAGTGTTAAGAAAGTTCAGAAACTCTGATAAGCAGAATCAGCCAATTTAGCAGAGAGAGAGGAGAACTGAGCACGAGCACAAGAAGAAGCAAGAAGCCATAAGAAAGGGTTGGAGAGAGCCATGGGTCCCTGGAGCTGACCAGTTCCTCAGTCTGTTGCAGTCTTTGGGGTTGTCTCAGTTCCTACAATAAAACCCCCATCTCAAGCCAGCTTACACCAATATTTCTTACAAACAAAAGAAGCTAGCTTAAACAGTACGAAAGCAGTGAAATATTTTACTACTTGAAGAAAGTAAATACACCTACTCTGAATATTCACACTATTCCATAAGGAAAAAGGACCAGTAGGACCAGTGAGGATGATTTATTTTCAATAAGACAAGGTGGGGGGTTAGACTACCTTAAGGGGTAGAGAATGACATCTTCTCAGAGCACTGGCAGCAAGCAGTCTCTTATCACTTCACTTCTGAGAGAAACCACCACAATCTGACACTGAAAAATGTCCCCACCTGCTCTGAGGACTAGGACCATCCCTGGTGCAGGATGCCGGGGTGATTTGGAAGAGAGAGCCGTCTTTGGCAATGACAAAGCCTGTCATCTGTGCCATGTGATTAGTGATCCTGAGCAAGTCACTTCATCTCTGTGAGTCTGTTTCCTTCCCTTGTATGATCACTAAAGTGACTTCTGGAATTAATAATATGTGAATCTTTTTTCTTTTAAGATTTTATTTGTTGGGATGCCTGGGTGGCTCAGTGGGTTAAGCCTCTGCCTTTGGCTCAGGTCATGATCTCAGGATCCTGGGATCGAGCCCCGCATCGGGCTGTCTACTCAGCAGGGAGCCTGCTTCCCTCTCTCTCTCTCTGCCTGCCTCTCTGCCTACTTGTGATCTCTGTCTGTCAAATAAATAAATAAAATCTTTTATTTATTTGAGAGAGTGAGAAAAAACAGAGAGAGAAGGAGCAGGAGGAGGGGTAGGGGGAGAAGGAGAAGCAGACTCCCCACTGAGCAGGGATCCTGATGTGGGGCTCGATCCTGGGACTCCAGGATCATGACCTGAGCTGAAAGCAGATGCTTAACTGACTGAGCCACCCAGGTGCCCCAGTATATGAATCTTCTAAGTAAAATTTTTCCTCCAGTTAGATAAGAAAAAGAGACAGCCTAGAAGAAAAAGAAAGATTCTGGACCAGGAGTCAGGAAACCTGCAGCTCTGTTCTGCTATTCCTTCACTGGGCAAGCTCAGGCAGCACACATGACCCTTCCATCAAAGGAGCTGGTCTGTGCATTATCAAAAGGGCATTTTCACTCCAAATCCCATGATTCTGTGATCTCTAAGCATCTCAAATCTGTGACTCTAATGCCTCCTTACATTTGTATTTAAAATTCCTTACCTTGTTTTTCTTCCTTATCCCTGATGATCCAGAAAGCAGCCTGGGATAAAATTCTTAGGAACACTTACTATTTCAGTTTGTCCAGCTACAGACTAAGTATAAAAAAGGTTGGGGGGAAATCTGGTGTTTTTCAGTCCAAAGCTCGTTGGAACAGACATGTGAACTAATTTGGATTTCTAGTGGCACAAATTCTCCTGGTTGCTGATGGAGAACTGTGAAATCTAAATAGGAAGACAGACCATCTTCAAAAGGAGAGATGTGTCTCCTTCCCAGAAAATCGTAAATCCATAAATAGCAAATGAAAGTGTTAAGCCCAAAGCATTCCATGAGGCCTTTTAAAATTTCTTCTTTCAAAGATTAAATTGGTAGAGATTAAGAATTTTGGGATCAAGAAGGTACAGGTCAAAAGAAAAAGATCAGAAACAAATATAGCTAGTTATAAAAGAAATTATATGTCCTGCAATTTTAATAAAAATTGAAAGGCGCCCAACTGACTCCAAGAAACTGAAGGTCTCTGACTTTCATTGTTTCACAAACACAGCAAACATCTACTTAAATGACAGCACAAACTCTATAGTAACTTTTTTTTTAAAAGATTTTATTTATTTATTTGACAGAGAGATCACAAGTAGGCAGAGAGGCAGGCAGAGAGAGGGGGGAAGCAGGCTACCTGCTGAGCAGAGAGCCCAATGCAGGGCTCGATCCCAGGACCCTGGGATCATGACCTGAGCCGAAGGCAGAGGCTTTCACCCACTGAGCCACCTAGGCGCCCCTCTATAGTAACATTTTTATTGTCCTGGAGATGCAGTTGACCTAAAGCATTCAGTTACAAAAGGCGTGAACTGATAATTCATGGAATAAATATCTATAGGCAAGAAAGATATGAAAATGTGTTCATTCCCAATAATAATTAAAATGAAATTTTAAAAGAGTTTTTTTGCCCATCAGATTGGCAAAAAATGTAAGGATTTAAAGAAATAAGTCAATCTTGTACATAGTTGGTAAAGCAAAATTTTAAATATGCATAGCCTTTGACCTAGCAATATCAATCCTAGAAATTAAGCCATCAGAAATTCTTCTATGGGTATTTTCTTAGAATGTCCATTTGCTCTTCATAGCAAAAATTGGAAACTACTCGTATCCATAGTGGATTGGTTCAACAGACTTTGTGCATCCAAAAGTGCTATGTAGCCTTTTTTAAAGCGAACTATTTCTAAATGTACTGATGTAGGAAGATCTCTATGTAAAAAAGACAAGTTTGGGAAGAGAACCATATTATGATCCAATATCTTTAAAAGGTGTACAAGTGTGTACATGCACACAGGACTCTGAAAGGTCCCTGCCTGTTACCACCTTTACCACCTGCCATGTTCACCTCACATGCCTTCTTCTAGCACATACGGAGTCTCCAGCATCTCCGCCAGGTCCGGCATTCTCTTAAGAACACATGCTCTCTCAGCCCTAGGCTCCTCTCAGTGCTTGGTTTATTCCTAACCTTAATCCTATGTTAGCAAAGGAATCTGGAAGTGTATATACCAAACTGTTAACATGGTTATCTCTGAGGCTGAGATAACAGGGTATTTTTCCCTTTCTGTGTCATGCTTTCCAGTACCATTTGAATTTTTAATAATGATAATAATTCCTTATTATTTTGTAATCAAGAAGAAGCCACTGTAAATGTAAAGAACAGAACTGAAAAACGAAGTCATCAGATTTTACCTCTTCCTTATGATTATTGCTACTCTTGATCTCTTGTAAATTCCTCCCAGTCTAGTCAGGTATCACCCGTCTGTGGACTAAAAATCTCCAAATAAAGCTTTCCAGGAGAATCTAGGACAGAGGGAGTGAGAGAGGAAAAGGAGGAGATGATTTGCCAATGATTTAAAAAGGTGGTGCTTACTTCCAAATTTCAAGTTAGGAGATGAGAGTATTGTCGGCCGTATGGCATGAAAGTTGAAGCTTTGGTTCCTTGTTCAGCCTTTCAGAGAAATTAAATAGAGAAATAATTTCAGTAGGAACCTCAATGCATTGTTTTAATTGAATTTATATAATCAAGCCCCCAAGGCAAATTTTTTTTCAAAGAATACCCTTTTGTTAATTGTAAAATAAAAGAAAACAAAGCTCCATCCCTTAATCGGTTTCACAAAGATGGAAGAAGTATAGGGTATTTGCGAAACCTCAAGTATCAGAGCAGGTGGGGTGTAATCTAATTTCTACAGTTATGTGTGGTGCTCTTGTTAATGCATCCCACTCCAAACATAGGAAGTTCATCTTGAATTTCTTTCTCTCCAGCCCATGTAGACCTCCCTCCCCTCCCCTCAATGAGTTCCCAGGCTCTGTTGGTTCTTGTCCCTAGATGCCTTGCAAATCCATCCGCTGCTAGTGCCTCGGGTCAGCACTCTCCCTCACCTGGACCACAGCCTCATGTCTGGTCTTCTTTGTCCAACCAGTATATTCTCCATACTACAGCTGTCCTCATCTTTTACAGTGCAAAATGTGACCCCGTCTTTTCTCTGCTTTAATCCCTTTAATGCTTCCCCAGTGCTCATAAGACAAAGTCCCAACTCTGAGCCAAGGTGAGGCTTAAGGCAGCTTTTCTACTAAGACGTTTTGGTAAAAACAGTGATTCTTAACCCTAAGGTTTGCCCCCAAATTTTAATGCTGGTGCATTTTTAAAATTCATCCCAGGAGATTCCACTCTACGTGGCTAGATGCCTGTATTTAGGGAAACACGGGTGACAGAAAGTCAGAGGTCCATGTGTGGGTGCAACCTGGAGTTTGGCATTAACCAAGGTGGCTCCCTAGCCCAGTGAAGCTGCTGCTCTCAGTATCTGCGGGCGCGCGCACACACACAAAGACTCATTTCATCTCATCCTCTGGCCCCGGAGAAAGGTTCTGGTCACATGCTCCAGCGAGGGGCTCTTTCAAAAAAGCAATGCAAATATAGAATCTTTCCTGTCATCAGTTTATAAAAAGTGAATATTTATTAAGCAGAAGTGTGGCCATTTTAATGTAGAATTTAATCTGTTTTCAAAATCCAAGAGCAAGCAAAGGCAAGACGAAGTCATGTAAATACCGAATCTCTATCACTTCTCACAGCGCTTGTTCCCATGCACGGTGGGTCACTGACAGGATAAGGAAGTATGCTCCAGAGACTCCCTTTATCCCAGAGTTTCTCACTGAGCTCATTATCTCTTTGCCTACATGCAGGATTGAAAAATGATTCCAAACAGCGTGTATCTACTGAATGTTTGAAAAAGAACTTGAAGAGAGAGTCTTTCTTAGGTAACTATGCATTCTAATTTCTAAGTCTTATTACAAGGGCACTTAGTATCTACACTTATACTGAGTATCTCCTTTTATTGTTATTATTACTCTTCAGACTAAATGGGCCTGGGGTTGAATACCATCTTTCAGGGCTACTAGTTATATGAGTCTGGTCAATTTACTTAACATCCCCACACTGGATCTCTGGTTATTCTTTTTCATTTAAAATAAGTGTGTAGGACTTGGCAAAACAAGTCAGGTGCCCAGTGAATGTTAATTTGGTCGAGTTAGTTTTGGTCCAGGACTAGAATTCATTTTCTTACAGCTATACACTCTGTGATAATGTCAGTTCAAAGGAAACGCTTGGTCCCTGCATGGTCCAGTGGGGTATCTTCTCAGAGAGCTGCTGGGTGACTGTCAAGGGGCTTTTCTTTTTTCTTTTCTTTCTTTTTTTCTTTTTTTTTAGCTAGAGCATGCACAAGTGGGGCTGGGAGGGGGAGAGGGGCAGAAGGAGAGGGAGAGAGAGAGACTTAAGCAGGATCCATACCCATCATGAAGCCTGAAATGGGCTCAATCTCATGACCCTGAGATCATGACATGAGCCAGAATCAAGAGTTGGACGCTTAAGTGACTGAGCCACTGAGGCACCTCAAGGGGACTTTCAAAGTGGCATTTATCCCATGGGAATTCATAAGGGCCCAAGGCCTCATCTTCAGCCTTCCAGATACAGAACCTGATTTGTCCTATACTGATGGAGGGCCTCCTTCTCTGGGAATCTGTGTTAACTGAAGTCACAGAGATAGAAACATACAAACCAGAATGCTGATTCTTGAACTTATAGTAAAAATATTCCAGTGATGGTGGTGGTAGTGGTGGTGCTAGTGGAGGAAGAAGAGGAGGAACCATTTATTAGAGGTACAAAACAGGAGAGATTGGGTCCACAGTGTCAATTTTTAGGAGGCTCTAAAAGCTTCCTCCTGCCCTTTCTCACAGCTAGAGTGTGCTAAGGTGGCCACATCCAGTTTTTCATGTTATAGATTCCTCTTTCTTTCTTTCTTTCTTTCTTTCTTTCTTTCTTTCTTTCTCTTTCTTTCTCTCTCTCTCTCTTTCTTTCTTTCTTCCTTTCTTTCTTTCTAGATTTATTTATTTAGTTAGTTAAGAGAGAGCAAGAGAGAGAACACAGAGGGAAAGGGAGAAGCAGGTTCCCTGCCGAGCAGAGAGCCCGAGATGGGGCTCCACCCCAGGACCTTGAGATCATGACCTGAGCTGAACGCGGATCCCCAACCAACTGAGCCACCCAGGCGCCCCTAGATTCCACTTTCTATTTTCTAGTCTATGCTCTCCATGCATCTTTCTCCAACTAAAGTACAGTAACATTCCAGTCCTGTCACCTTGAGTTCTCCCAGGTAGAAGTCCTGGGTGCCCTCAGCACTCAAGTCACACAGTTAGACTCCAGGGTCTACTCCTCACTACATGGGAATGCCTTTTTCCCCCTGGCTCATGTTTCCTTCTTTCTGAGGGAAGATAGTTTATTATAATGGCCTGGACTTCCTTTTAATCCCCCCACCCCTTCACTTACACCCTCCCCCTCCTCATCCCTCAGGAAGATGGAGTGGCTTCTCTAGTTGGTAAATTTGGGGAAAAAATGAGTGTACAAGGTCTGCTCCTTTCGTTTTGGCAGTTGACCTGCTCACAGAGAATGGGACTTCTCCTGTTCTCCACCCATCATGCTTCCTATGTGAGAGGTCTAGCACTATTCGAGGTGGGAAATCTACCTCATTCTGAGGCTTAGAATCAGGTAACCTCTCCCATAGATAAAAGCTTTATTCCCTGATCTAGGTTTCTCATCGAAAAATGTGACTATGTTGACCCCCATCTAGCTTTCTTTTTTTATTTCTCAGTTGTTTCCTAAATTGAGCAGGGCATACATAATGCTGTTTATTAGGCCATATCAAACATCCTGTGGCTGTTAGATGTTCACTAAAGCCACTACCACTTCTTGTAGCACTAGACTGATCAACTCTCCTAGTTGGCCTGGGATATGGAACTTCAGCAGATAAAACTGGGACAGTCCCAGGCAAACCAGCGTGATGGCTTACCGTACTGGGCGCTCAGGAAGATTGGGTTTCTCAGTCTCTTCTAAAGTTGGTTGAAACCATGGAATGTGGGTGTCAGCAAGGCCCTGTCGTAGTTTCCATGACCCTTCATGCTCTCTTTCCTTCTTACCCGCCTGCCTGAAAGTAAAAGACTCCTAGATGGGGCCATTCCATGAAAGAAACCGGGGTGTCTGAATTGTTGCTTGAAGGAAAGCCTCACAATCCATATCAGATGTGATGGGAGCAATAAATAGATCTTTAGTTGTGTTAAGTGGCTGAGATTTGGGGATTGTTTGTTTCAGCAGTGAGTCTATACTAATTAAATAGTCCTCTATCATCCGTTGGAAAGCTGACTGTCCATTTCAGAGGAAAGCCTGACTTGCATGTGGCTGGGTCCTACACCACCACACTGTCTTTTCATGGGTGGCATTTTGGAAGTTCAAAGATCGGATAATCCATGTACCTGTGTTCTACATTCAGACCTAGTCCTTGTGTAGCTGCATAACCCTGGACCCATCACTTGGCTTCCTGAGCCTCTTCTTCCCATATTTTATTTTATATTATCTTATTATTTTTTTGTTTAGGGCTTTTTATAACATCTTAATTTAATTTTATTTTATTTCTTTTCAATGTTCCAAGATTCATTGTGTATGCACCACACCCAGTGCTCCACGCAATACGTGCCCTCCTTAATACCCACCACCAGGCTCACCCAACACCCCACTCTCCTCCCCTCCAAAACCCTCAGTTTGTTTCTCAGAGTCCATAGGCTCTCATGGTTCATCTCCCTCTACAATTTACCTCACTTTTCCTTTCCTTCCCCTAATGTCCTCCATGTTATTTCTTATGTTCCACAAGTAAGTGAAACAATATGATAATCCTCCCATATTTTAAACTGAGGGGAGAGATTATATCAGTGGTTTATAAATAACTTTAGGCCATCATCCCTTGAAAGTCTGATGAAGGCTGTGTTCCCTCTGTCCAGAAAACTACATGTACATCAGATCTTTATAAGCTGTGAGGAGGCTCCTATAGCCACCCAAGAGTCATCTTCTCAGTATCCCTCTGTATGTCCTGCTCTGAGCTAGAATCTGTTGCTTTCAAAGCTTAATTAATTAACTTAAAAAATTATCAAGACTGTGTGCCAGTCACTATCCTGAGTTTTGAGGGTACAATGGGGAACAGAATGGACATAGTCGTCTATGAAATTTGCATTCTAATCTTATTATCAGGTCTTATTTTGCATTCCTGGGAAGACCCTGAATAGTATCTGACCACAGCACATTTTTTTATGATGGAAAAGCTCTGAGCCTTTGAATCAGAAAGATCTGGAACCCTAGCTTTGTGTGTTACTAGACAAACCGATTAACTGCTCTGAGCCTCAGTGGTCTTAAATGCTAAATTGTTATGTAGTTAAAGTACCTGAAGGATTGTGGAGAGGGTTAAATAAAACATGAATATAAATATAAATATAAATGTAAATATAAATATGAACAAAATAAGTGAATAGAGAGCTTAGAAGTAGTGAGCACTTAATACATGTAAATAGGCACTCAATAATGTAAGATATGTAAAATATAATAACCTATGTGCTACCTTTTCCCCCTTAAACTTAACCTTCTTGAAGGGAGGGACCATGACTCTTCTTCCTAAGGGCATAGTAGAAGCTCACTGAATGTCCGTCATTTCAACTGATTAGTTACATGATGCTCACAATAGATCCTTATCATAATTAGCCTTTGCCAGTAACAACAATCATGGCTATTTTGTTTCAAAACTATGGAATTATGTAGCTAATATAAAGTGTGACTTGCAATAGCTTTATGCTTAATTTTCTATATTTTGAACCTGGGTTCTCATAAAATAACAGTGATTCCTATGTGTGACTACGATTAAATCTTTACAAATATGCAAATAATTTTATTGTTGAAAACTAAAGAAATTGTTTTATACTTTAATTTGTATGAATACATACAAAAATAATACTGGTTATAAACATGAATGGAAGGAGACAGTGATACAGAAACTTTTAAGAGAAGGTTAAAATATTTTCCTTATTATTTTTAAGTACAGATGTGCCAATGATCCTGGAATTCCCATTGTTTCAAATAAAGTGAGGTCATTGTGAAAAGATTTGGTTTGGGAGAGCTGAGTCATACTTCTGTATCCTGTCCTATCAAACTGCTCCCTGGTCTTTACCCACTAGAAAAATTGGCAATTGCACCCCTCAAACTGTTGGAAAGGGAACCTAAACAACACCTCTGTCTCAAAGCTGGCCATTTCCTATATTCTACTCCCTTGATGTTGACCTAAAATCTTTGTTTACAGATTTTGACAGGAAAAGAGTTAATAGATTTAGACTACTATTGACAAATTGTCCAATGAAATAAAATTGACAATGTTAACAAGAACATTAATGCAATTTTTGCTAATGATGACTAATGATGGTAGGAATTCATAAACTGGATCCATTAAAAAAAATCCAATGACAGTTGTTAAATATGGTAAGGCAGATTTTATTTAGGACCACCATGATAGATGTGGGGACCACTTTGATGGAATTCTGATGGTGGGGAGAGAGATTGGATTCAACTTTGAATATAGCATGGGCACATGGGAATTTATAGCTAAAGAATAAGGTGGGAATCAGTGCAGGGAAGATTACTTAGAGGAAACATCTGGAATCAGGGTGTTTGGTTAAATCAACCTAACAGCATTCTTACTGAAGATAGGCCAGGGTGATGGGACATTGCCTGTGGGATGGCCAAGGATCATCAGATATTGAAGGTGGGAGGTTCTGATTAAAGTGACTTGGCAGGGTTCTTGTTAAGGCTGGATTTTGCAAGGAAGTGCTCAGATGGTTCTAGAATAAGGATAAGCAACATGACCCAAGTTTGGTCAAGAAAGAATCTTTGTCAGTTCCCCAGCCTCTAGGGGCTCTGATGGGTCCCTGAATGAAGCATTCACATTGCAAGCTCTAATTGTCCATCCCCACATGGGGTTTTCAGTCACCTGGGCAGGGAGACAGTAAACAAGGAGTTAAAGAATATAATAAGTTTTAAAAGGGCACAAATAGGAAGCTGTGAAGGAAAATAAGACAGGACCCCTTTGGTAAATCTATCTGGGGAGGCATTTTGAGGAGGCTTTGAGTAGAAGAAAGAGAAGGTGCTGGTCCAGGGAACAAGCAGAGGGATGAGCCCCCAGGCAGAAGAGAGAGGTGTGGGCACTGCTTTGGCATTGAGGCAGGATGAGCCTGCTGTTGTTTCTGGAACAACAGAGAGCCTGTGTGCCTGGTGTGCGGGGGAGACAATGCCGAATGCTAAGGTGGACAGGGAGCCAGGCCCGACCATGTTTTATTTGACATACACTGGTAAACCAGTGAAGGGCTTGTGGGAATTGGACCAGGTTGGGATTGGACCTGATTTGCATTTTATTTATTTATTTTCCCATATAAATAGAGGTTTTAAGATGTCCATCATAAAAAAAAAAAAAAAAACCCAAAACTAAAAAAACAAACCACTAGGATCAGATGGCTTAACAGGCAGATTCTATCATTCTTTTTTTTTTTTTTTTTCATTCTTGGTTTTAATTTTTTAGTTTTTTTAGTTTTTATTCAGGGGCACCTGGGTGGCTCAGTGGGTTAAAGCCTCTGCCTTCGGCTCAAGTCATGATCTCGGGGTCCTGGGATTGAGCCCCGAGGGCTCTCTGCTCTGCAGGGAGCCTGCTTCACCCTCTCTCTCTGCCTGCCTCTCTGCCTACTTGTGATCTCTGTCTGTCAAATAAATAAATAAAATCTTTAAAAAAAAGTTTTTATTCAATTTCCAGTTAGTTAACATAAAATGTAATATGAGTTTCGGGTGTGCAATATAGCGATGCCACAATCCCGTCCGTACATCACCCAGTGCTCATCATGACAAGGGCACACCACCTCCATCGCCTATTTCCCCCCCTCCCCTGCTCACCTCCCCTCCGGTAACCATCAGAGTGTTCTCTAGAGTTAAGTGTCCGTTTCTTGGTTTGCCTCTCTTTCTCTACTTTTTTTCCCCCTTTGCTCCTTTGCTTTGTTTCTTAAGTGCCACGTATGAGTGAAATCATATGGTATTTGTCCTTCTCTGACTGACTCATTTCATTGCATTTTAAAGTGATTGCTTTGCATCATGTGAAGAGAACCAGTTGTCGTGGGGCCAGAACAGAAGGAACGAGACCAGTTGGAGGCATTGTAACAGTGAGTGAGAGGTGATGGGGCTTCTGTAAGGTTGATTGGCCATTGGGCCCTGAAAATGGACAAATTAATATGTCTCAGAGTTAAATACATGCTTTTTAAAAAATAATGAGAATTGAGGATTTTCTTTATTTTTTTAAAAGATTTTATTTATTTATTTGAGAAAGAGAGAACAAAAGAGAGAAGCATGAGCTGGTTGAGGGGCCGAGGGAGAAGCAGATTCCTTACTGAGCAGGGAGCCTGATGCGGGGCTCTATCCTGGGACTCCGGGATCATGACCTGAGCTGAAGGCAGTTGCCTAACAAACTGAGCCACCCAGGTGCCCCAAGAATTGAGTATTTTAATGTTGATGTTGCCCCTAAGAAAGGCACTAATGTTATGGAAAAAATAATGCCCAATTTCCACATAAATGCATAGAACTGACACATAATTTTTATGTATTTTTTATTGAATTCTCATGCCTAGGCAGAAGAGAACACCTACACCAGCCATAACTGTAGGAGCTTTGAAACAGTGACTGATTCTTCTGCCAAGCAAACTCCTGTTCGCTGTGATTAGCAGAGGCTGAGTCACGCAGGCAACAAGCCTGTTTATATACAGTTGTCTTAAAATAGGCTGGACGGTAGAAGGAGGGGAAAGGTGGAAATCATATTCCCAAGTTGTTCTTACTAATTTCCTTTTGGGGACATTGGGTGCACGGGGATCTGTTATCAAAGATGTGTCAGCTTATCCTGGGAGGCTGTAGTGAATGGATTCTGTGTGTACATGTGTGTATCTCACTACTTTAATAACCCATACATCACCATAGCTAACTACAAACAAAACAAGCCCACAGAAATTCCATCAGTGAAAAAGTTTTGAGTGAAATGGTTTTATTTGGTGACATAAGTACCTCCCTCTGTCATAGCAAACTTTATATGCGTCTACATTGCCTGACAGCCAGTAAGACAGGTTTGACATAAGTAACTTGGTAAACTCACTCTACATAAGCCATAGTCTATAAGGCAGAATCTGGGCCTGTACTCTGGGTGATGAATTTATCACATAAAACAGCATTCTTTGATATGAACCTCATAAGGGAAGGGGAGACCCAGTACTCTGCTTCACCTCAGGTTTAACCCCATTTCCTCTCCAGAGTCTACAGGCTGGGGCTTGCTTGGCTGGTTGAAATGTTGGCGGAGGGGGTGAACGGGGGGGAGTGCTACCTGAGACCAAAACAAAAATCTGGGGTCAGCTCAGCTCAGCTCTCATTTTTCCACAGGGCAAAGCAGTCAATGTGTTTGTTTACTTACTTACTAACAAACACATGAAGTTTTGTGAGAGGGGAATGAAAGGAAAATGATAAGATTAATAAGTAATACATAAACTATAGTTTATATATACTTATATATTAATGACTGAACTGTAAGGTAATTTGTTTCACAAGATTTTAAACGTATCAATAAGGCTCTAGTCCAGGATATAGAAGACGCTCCCCCCCACCAAAATTATTCAAAATTGGTGTTATTGATTGAGGAGACGCTGGTAAAAGTTTCACAATTTCAGAAGCATAGAAAAAATCAAAATTCCTTTTCTCCCTTTTTACAGCCCCTCCTCTCAAAGCAACCACTGTTACATGGGGTCCACATCCTTTCAGATTGTTTCCAAGCGCACACAAATTTATGTGTAATAGGTAACATAGTACTAACACAAAGCAGAAAGCACAGATTTTTTTTTTTCAAGCAGGGGTTCTACTACACATACTATTCTGTAAACTGCCTTTTTACTCTCTAGACACTGTACTTAAAGAGCTGCCTCATGCTTTTTTTTTTTTTTTAAGATTTTATTTATTTATTTGACAGAGAGAGATCACAAGTAGGCAGAGAGGCAGGCAGAGAGAGAGAGAGGGAAGCAGGCTCCCTGCTGAGCAGCGAGCCCGATGCGGGACTCGATCCCAGGACCCTGAGATCATGACCTGAGCCGAAGGCAGCGGCTTAACCCACTGAGCTACCCAGGCGCCCCTGCCTCATGCTTTTTAATAGACGCTTATTATTTTGCCAGTCTCCGATTGGTAAACATTTAGAAAGTTACTTTTAGTTAAGAAGTTTTCTGTGTAATGGTAGGATTCTTTCTGTGTGAGGATGGAATGTACCTATGCTGTGGGATGATTTTTATCTAAATGCTTATAAACCACCTATGGATATGAACTGAGAACCATTTGAATTTACAGAAAACAGGCCCTGAGGCTTTACGGAACTCATCCAAGGTTGGAGGGCACTGAGCGGTCTGCCTTCTTCTCAGCCTGGGGTCTTTCTTTTTGAGCCAGCGAAGCCACTGTCCCCTGGGGAACTGGAAGGGCACCGAGAGGGGGAAGAAGCTTTCAGCAGAGAAAATAATACAAGGAAAGGAGGCAGGAAAGTGACACAACGGGCAAGGGAAGGAGGAAGGACAAAGGGAGTCGGTGACCTTGCCAGCCTCCCTCGAAGAGAAGAGAGACCACAGGAGGGACTAAGGAACTGTGCAGAGATCCTCAGAGCCATTTTTTTTCAAAGGATATTCTGTTGCCAAAATAAAATTTAAGGGAGAAGCCAGAAAGCATTCACATAGGAAGGACATTGTGAAATTTTGATTAAGTCCTGGCAGATGACTCAAAGAACATTGCCGTGACTCAGATTGGAATAAAAAAGCATGATGCAAGCTTGAGGAGGGGAATGGTTTTCATGCAGTTATTTTGGGGCTCATGCATACCAGTGATGAAGGTTATAAAAACGACGTATGTTGCCTCTAGGCAAAATTACAGTGGAGCTGCCAACCCTGTCTGGGTCCCCACTCCCTCATCTTCAACTTTCTCCCACCTTGGAGGGCATCCTCTCCCTTCTGGTGCCCTGAGTCAGCTCCCCAATTTCTATAGTGTGGGGGCGAGCTTAGGGGCAGCTATTTAAGAATGCTATAAAGCAAGACAAATAGCAAAGTTTCCAAAAGACGTTTTTATCCACAGTCTACATTATATGAAGAGCAAGTTAATTGGTCATCTCAAACAATATTTCTCTTACTTTGTAGGAGGTGTTTTGGGGGATTAGAGAAAGTGAAATCCTGCCCAGTCCACACACTTAATCCTTTGTACTGCTGGCCATGGTCCTCCTGTTCTCTCTGCTTCCTCCTTTTCAAAACCTGCTCTGAGGACCGGTGAGGACGAGCTCAGATAAGGCACTTCTGGATTGTAAGCTTAGCTGCTGCAACGACTGGGCCTATCCTCATGAGTCAGGGAACAAGACTTAACCCAAAGAGTCCATCTATTTGGGGTGCATGTTAGTTGGTGGAGTATTCTGGAAGAGAAGTTGGTCCTCACAGCCTCCTGATGTTTGTCTACCTCTCCGTCTGCTCCCAAGACAAGGCCAAATGACAGTCCAGGGATTCAGCGGATGCTTTTAGGATAGGGAAAAACTACGCTGTCATTGGTCAAATAAGTAAAATATTGGGTAGATTCTCGAGTATGTTAAAATATATGAATGAAGATATCTTCCTTGTGAGTGAAATGTGCTGTTTTAAATACACTGGGCCCTTTTCCTAGGCTCAAGCCTGATAAGGACATGGCTCCGGTGAAGAGTTCTGCACAGGCTGGAAACAAGTGTTGCCCTCAGGGAGTTCATAACAGGATGTTAAAATGGAAGTTTTAACCTAGTGGCTGATGTTACAGGGAATTTCATTCCTTACTGCCTTTCTTAAGGGGAGGAGGTAGATTAACCAGAGACTGTTTGTAGGAAACAGAAACTACTCTAGATATTTTAATCAAAATGAGGTTCATTTCAAGGGATTTGGTGGTTTGAAAGTTTTAGAAGGGCTGGAGGAGCAGGCTTTGGGCTTGGCCTACAGAGGCTGACATTTGGGGCAGACCCACTGAATGTGCCCCAGGCAAGCTGTCACTCTGGCCACTCTCCAGAGATGAGGAGTCAGGAAGCTAACACTAGAACTTGGGACCATGACGTCAGGCTCATACCACTGGAGCTGTGATCCAGAGAGAAGAAAACATCTGCCATGGACTGATGCAGCTGCTTCTTAGTGTCCGTGAAGCTAATGAGTGGACACTGGATCATGGATGCCAAAAAGTACTATATCTATCTCCGTGGCCTTGTTGGCAGGGAGAAGGTCCCTTGCCTCACCTGTCTGCTCCATTCTGCCTTCTACGTCTTGTTCAAGTGCCTTCAGTTGACAGAACCCGATTTGTATCCAGAACCCTAACTGCAGGAGAATCTGAACGTGATGATTTTCAATTTTGCGGTGTAGGAAAGTAGAGAAGACAAGAAATTGGAGTCGATGCTAGGGACCAGTTCACCATATCTGCTATAGAAGGGAGGACTAGGGTGGGAGTGGCATCAGGGGTGTGACTCCCATTTCCTTCAGGTCCAGGGAGATGACCTTCAGAGACACCACTTGGAGAGCTAGCAATGTGTCCTCGACACTTTGCAGTTTAGGAGGGGGGAGGGAAAGGGAATTCTGATCCATGCCTGGGGAACCTAAGATTGACAGGTGATCTGACTTCAGGGGCTGAGGTGATTTGGAGCTACATTGTGACTGGCCTCTTCTCTGAGAAATGGGGATTCGAAAGGAAGAGAGTAAAAGGAAGCATGAAGGTTTCCGATGGACATATCCACTCAAGAGAGAGGTGGTGTGGAATGACTCCAGTCTGTGCAAGTCGTTGTCTGAAGTGGAGGAGAGGCTGTAGCAGGAAGAGAGTGGAGATGGGCTCTGAATCTTAGGAGTTAAGCAAAGAACTGTAAGCATGGAGCAGGAGGAGACTGGAACAACCCTATTTAGAAGGACTCCCAAGAATTGACAGACTTTCTCCCTAAGGGAAGGAATCAGGTTTTATACTCTGCCAGCCCTGCTGGGTGTGCTGAAGGTTCAAATCAGCTTCAGACAAGTACAAATGGTCCTGCTGCCTTGAATCTCCTCTCTCTCTATACTCATGGGTCAGAAACTAAGTACAGGAAGGGGAGGAGGAGGAGCTGCAAGGTGGTGAAAGTGAGTGAAAGTGGAGAAATGGACTGGATTGCGTCTCCTCATCTTCAATTCCAATGTTGAAGGCCAAAGCCCCAACCCCCAATGTAGCTGAATTTAAGACAGGGCCATCAAGGAAGTAACTAAGGTTAAATGAAGCATAAGGATAGAGCCCTGATCCAATAGGATTAGTGCCCTTATCAGAAGAGACACCAGAGAGATCTCTCTGTCCACCTCATTAGGACACAGCTAGAAGGCGATTGTCTGTGAGCCAGGAAGTCAGTCCTCACAAGGAACTGAAATGGCCAGCTCTTTGATCTTGGACTTCTCAGCCTCCAGAACTGTGAGAAATAGATTTCTGTTGTAGAAACTATCTAGTCAACAGTGTTTTGTTGGGGGTAGCCTGAACACACTAACACAGTGAGCAGCCAACCAAGCCCTTTCTCCATCTAATTGTAACCTACAAGCTAGAGGAAGACTCTCAACTTTAAAATGAGTTTGGAGTTTCAGTAATTATATAGAGCTGGGCTTTTTGCTTGTTTAACTGAAACCACAACTTGTTACATATTCCCAGAGTGAACAGAAACATCATGGGGTTGTTTCAGATTTTTATCTAGGGAGTAGAGAAGAAATAGCCTGAAAACTGAATTTAAGGAGACAGTGGGGACAGAAAAGAAAACTGTTTGATGAGTCCATCCTAAGAATTGTTCTCGTTCAACATATTGATTATAAATTAGCCTCAGAAACCAATACATCATGTTTCATAGTCAAGATAACCTACATATCCTTGAGGAGATGGAATGACTACAGGCCTCTTAGAAAGGAATATACCGGGCTGAGTGTACCAGTCAGAGCTGGATCAGCTCACCATGGAAACAAAGACAAAGAGAGTGGGAGAGCAGGCTGAGGTTGTTGAAACCTCTCCAAGTCCAGCACAAGGGATGGGACTATTGGCCCAACTGCCTGAAATGTTTCCATTTCCATAGCAAACAGTCCCTCTAGTGGGTGAGAGGGCATCCATCTTTCTAAGTAGAGAGATGCTCCTTAGGGTTGATTAATTACCATTGTTGTGATTCCATCATCACCTTTGGGTAAATCAGCTCACCATGTAACAAGTTGAGAGAGAGAGAAAATGCTAGGGATTGAGGGGAGTGTTGGGGTAAGAAGGAAGAGAGATGGTACAGTGGGGGAAACCTAAGATTATTTCAGCCTCAGGGTTGTATTTCTCATTAAAAATGTACACAGCAGACACACTGGTAATTCTGATTATACTTGGGCTTCCCATGGCTCGGTCCAAGAGCAGGATGTACCGACTTGCTAACACAAGTTTTTGAGTCTTCTGGATGACTTGATAATTCATGGTAAATTCATGGATTGTCATTCTGGTTTGTGTATATCAGTCCCAGTGAGTTTGGTTAATGTGAGTCTGTCCCTGCAGAAGGAGTTTTTTTCTCAGTGTCTGCCAAATATCAATCAACTGGTCAAGCAATAGATTGATAAAATTTCTAGTTTTAAGTCTGATACCCACATACTAGTAAATTATCAAAGTAAATACTTTATTGTGAATCTCTTGGCAGCTAGCTTGCTGTACTTCTGGAAACATACATTGTCAACTGCTTTTCCATTTTCAAATGTACCAAAGGTCTACATAAACAGAGGGAGAACTCAAGCTTGTGAGCCCTCCAGGAATCCATGCAGATCGTGGCATTTAAGTTGGAGTTGTTTAATGAATCACAATCTAATTTCCTCTACTGTTCATGACTGTTTTGTTGCTGAAAATGTTTGCCAAGCAGTCTTACAACTTCTTACTTTAATGTATTCAAGCACTTGGCATATGATAGGTAAACTGCCTCAGGTGTTCAGCACAGAGACCAGCTATAATCAAGGTGGAAATAACAATTGTGTAAATAGTCTGACAAGGAAATGTACTTTCTCACCAGGTACTGAAAGCCAGATCAAGGAGAGTATATCCATTAGCCACCCCTTGTCTGGCTTCTTCAGCCACTCTGGCCCTTTTCCCAAGCAGGATAATTCTCATTACTAAAATAGCACAGCTCTAAAGCAAGCAGGCCACATGATGTTTAGATGGGGTGAAGACCCATGGCAAACATTCCTGACCTTCTACCAATGTGAAACCAGAGTAGGTTAGTGCCCTCTTTGCAGGAAGAAACCAAATCTGATGGATCATAGAGAATCCAGATTTTGATGAGAAAAGTTGACCCTGATAAAAGCAAAAAATGTGGCCTCTTTTCACCACTTGTCTGTAAATTATTTAATTGACTAAACAAAATGAAACCATTCTTTCAGGCATAAGAGTCAGCATTTTAGAGAAGTCTGTTTGTTTACTGTTAGATTTTTGAAGATGTTGACTACATTATCAAAATCTGGTATACCCCCTAAAGGAAATCAACACACTCTTTAAAGTCTAATTGTGGTTTAGACTGCTCAGTTGCCAAGCAAGGGACAATGGAATGTGTTTGGACCCCCTCTCCTATGTGATTCTAGAATTTTACCAGAAATGAACAAATGCATAGCAAAGTAGTGTGGGTTTATAGGTTTAAAAGTCAATAAAGCTAAAGATAGAAACTTAGCAAAGTGGAAATAAAGAACAATTCTCTAATTTACATACCATAAAATTTACCCATTGGGAGTGTTCAATTATTTTTCACCAAATGGCAGTTGTACAACCATTATCATACCCAGTTTTAGAACTTTTCTATTTCCTCAGAAAGTTCTCTTATGCCCATTTGCAGTAAATCTTCACTCTAGCCTCAGGCTAAGACACTAACCTAATTTCTGTCTTTATAGATTTCTTATAAATGGAATACAATATGTACTCTTTTGTACATTTGGCTTCTTTCAGTCGGCCTGATGTTTGGCTGTTAGGAACAACACCGTGATGAACATTCCGTACAAATCTCTTTAGATATTTGATTTTTCTCTCTCTTGGGTAGATGCTTCAGAGTAGGATAGCTAATTATGTGGTAAGGTTATGTTTAACTTTTTAAGAAGCTACCAAACCATTTCCCAAAGTGGCTTTGCCACTTTACATGCCCATGAGCAAAGTATGAATGTTACTTCTCCATGTCCCCTCCAACACTTCTTATTGTCTGTCTTGATTTTAGCCATTCTGGTGAGCATGAAGAGGTAAGTCATTGTTCTTTTAATGTGCATTTCTCTAATGAGTAATGACATGAACACATTTTCATATGCTTTTAAATATTGCTATATTTTCTTTGGTGAAATATTCATTTAAATATTTTGCTTATGTTTTATTGGGTTATTTGTCTTATTGAGTTGTGAGAGTTCTTTATATGTTTTGGATATAAGTCTTTTGTTAGAGATATGATCTGCAATTATTTTCTCCTAGTCTGTGACTTGTTTTTTGTTTTCTTGGTAGGGTCTTTTGAAGAATGAAAGTTTTTAATTTTGATAAAGTCCAGTGTACCAGTAGTTTTATTTTGTGGGTCATCTTTTGGTGTGGTTGGCTTTTTCTTCCTTTTCTTTCTTTCTTTGGGGGGGGAGGCATTCTACTATAAACTGCTTCATGGGAACATATATTCTCCTCTGTTCCCTTTGCTATATCCCTAAAGTTGTGCAGGAGTAGTCTACTGTAGGAAAATAATGATAGGGAAAAGTTTTCAGATTGTTACAATCTCTAAAAGATTGTATAAAGAATGGAGAAAAATGAACCTGCATGAGATGAAGTGGGAACAGAACCTAAAACACAGCATGGAAGTTACGATTAGACAAATGGTGCAGTAAACCCAACATTAAATTAATATTCACAATAGGGTGGAAAACAGGAGGGAAGAAGTGGCCACCATTTAACACTATTGATTCTTTCTGGCGATTATAAAAGGAAAAGCAAAGGCCTCTGGGGGGATCTTGACTCAAGGTGGACCATGGGAGGGGCTAGTGATGGCTTCCTCTCCATCATTCTCTTATCTCTCTTCTGGTGATGTAGATTGAGTGAGTTAGGAGAGTGTCAAAGAGAGGAGAGGAACAGTGCACTCAGCCAGTAACATACATAGAAAATAATAATGTGGAAATGTTGGAGTTGGAAAACTCAGTCTTATATCCTGGCTTTGCCCTCAGCTAGCTAAGTCACGTCAGGCCAGATACTTGATCTCAGAGTGTTAGTTTCTTCCCCTTTAAAATGGGAACAATAATTCCACATCAGAGGGGGTGTGAGGATCAAGGGTGTGTGTTGGGGGTTGAGGAGATGCTTCTGAATGTGCCTGCAGCACAGTAGGACCCCAGTAGACTCTACCATAAGTACCCAGAGAAGTTCTGGGACGAAGTATACTTAGGTGTGGGAAGTGTGCTAGCATTAGGTCCTGGAAGGTCAGAGAAGAAAACAACCATTCGAGGCAAAAGTCTACACTCCCACTATCAACCTACCGAGACACTAAGAACAAGAATTCTGGTGTCTTCAGTAATCTGATTCGAGGAGTGGAATATAGAAAAGGCTCGCTGGGAGAAAGAAACCCCGTAGTTTTTGTTGTTTTTATCTCAAGTTATTAGAGGTATAGCAGATCTTAGATTCTAATTGAAAGATAAATGATACTGGAGAACAAATGAGAGGGGAAGAGATTAGTTGAAATCTAAGCACTATCATTGAAAAAGAAAAAAAGCAGGAAGAAATTTTCTCATCAGTTAAATGAAGGGGTTGGTGTAGCTAACCTCTGGGACCATTTCTTGTTTATGATTCTATCATGAGGAAAAGCTTTGCAGAGAAGCAAGACTGTACTTACCAGAAGGAGAGTTTCCAGAGAGATTTTAAGGTCGTTGATAAGATAGAGTTGCTCAAAAAATTCCCTAAAGAGGGAATGGATTCTGAGTAAAACAAGAAAGCAGAAATAAAGAATTTCTACCTTAAGACACATGCCAACATTTAAAAATTACTATATAGAAAACACTAAGGCCAAATTTAATTCCATATATAGAATCTTTTTGTATAAAAATTTAGGAAAAGTTGATATTTTGTAATGTGACTCTGGGGATGGGTAAATTTCAGATTGCAATGTTAGACATAGCAATTAAATTTGGAAAGGCCTGGAGATTTGCAAATGGGTTATTTGAGTCAGGAAGACAATTGAGAGACAGCTCATTTAAAGGGCCTAGACCTGCACCTGGGCTTGAAGGAATACCGTGGCCCACATATGTCACAATTAAATAGATCGACACTGAAAAGAGTATTTCCAGAGACTGGCAATTTGCCCCTAATTCTCTAGGTGGGCAAATCTGGTTGCCAGTACCCAGCCACTTAGACCGACCAGGCAGATTTATTTGTGTCATATATAATGGCTGTGGCAGGGTTTTAAAATATATGCTTCAACACTTAAATATGATGTTCTATAAAAATACAACCACTAAAATAACCTAGCCCTCACACCTGTGCTGAAGAGTTCTCATTCTTCCCTCGTGTCTTTTCTTCACTCTTCACTGCTCTGCTCTCTGCCCCAGGAGCCTGCCCTGTTTGGACTGCGTCACAGGGCCCTTTGCCCCCTAGGTCCCTGCAGGGACCCTGGTAAATACCATACCCCAGTGCTAGGTCTTGGGGAAGAAACCTGATTAAGTTTATCAACCTCAGGAGAATGGGGATTTTGTGTGAGTGAGTGTGCGTGTGTGCATTTGTGTATGTGTTCAACTACAATAGCAACATAGGCTGATTTTGAAAAATTTCTGAATATATCAAACTACATAGAGGAAAAATTGAGAGGCATCTTTTCCTTTTAAATCAGAAGTTCCTAAAAGTACATCCAAATAACCTATGTAGTTTTATTTCATAATTATCTGCACCGTCTCTATGCTCACTCAGCCTTTATACTGTGGTACTCACAGAACTTGGTCTTATGCTCACAGCTGAAACACAAGTGAAGGGAATGTTGACTTTGAACAATACTCTCTCCCTGAGATATGCCCTCTCTCATTATCTCTGTTCTCCTCTTTTCAATGAATAACCATTTAATTATGACAAACTTGCTAACCATAATCTTATGGTATTTTTTCCTTCTGAACAATGTAAAGGTATTTTTGAGTAAAAGAAATATTTTTTAATTTCAAAAATAGTACATCACTGGGACGCCTGGGTGGCTCAGTCAGTTAAGCATCTGCCTTCTGGGATCAAGCCCCACATGCATCAGGCTTCCTGCTCAGGGGGGAACCTGCTTCTCCCTCTCCCTCTTTGTGCTCTCTAGCTCTGTGTGTGTCAAGTAAACAAATAAAATCTTAAAAAAAATAGTACATCACTATGAACACCTTAAGCAAAAACAAGTAAAAATGTAAATGTGCCCCATTCCCCTCCTAATCCTTACCCCCAAACCACCTCCATTCCATACTCAGGGATGACCATTGCTTAAACATATTTTGAAAATACCTGAATAAGCAGAACACATTATCTTAAGATGTTTTTAAGATATGAAAAAAAAGAAGTCAGAGAAAGAGAATTAGCCTGTATCTTGTCCATACACAAAATGGGCTTGAGGTGAGAACAAACCCTACAAAGGGGGAAGCAAAAAGACTAAGAGACAAGGCTAAAACAAAACAAAACAAAACAAAACCCACAACATTCTGGGAGAAAAGTGTACCCCTAGAGAGGAATTCAGTTTGTTGGAGGGAAATGAAGAAGAGATTCAGTTTTACCAAGTTTTAAGAATTGAAACTTCCAGGGAGAAGTAGAGATAGAGTGTGGTTCACAGAGCATGGGAAACAGCTCACTCAAGGGAATGTGGAGGGCTCTGGCAGAAGCGTGACAGGGTCCCTCAGGGCTGTCAGTAAGATGAACAGAGGAGACAACATCATTGCTAGACACTCAGTTTTAAGGCCTTGGGCACAACCCATTTGGCATAGAGGCAAAGGGATGATGGAATGGACAAAAAAGGGCTGGTAATAAGAAAATATTAAGCAGACAACAGTCTGACATTAACGACCCCAGTGGTATATTGACATTTTTAACAGAAGATTTATAATTAGGAAGTGTGGCTAAGAAACTAAAAAGTGATATTTAGTACCAAGTAGGGTACAAGTGAAAATCTTTTTGTTTTTGTTTATGGCTATGACTGTTTATAGAGCCCACTGCTGATTCGTAACCAGACTTCTTAGAATTTCTTTTTTCTCCCCAAAATAGCCACCGTATTTTTGGAGATCACTGTGTTGAGATTAGACCCCTAAAGGCATTTTGCGTGAGAAAACGTTTGAAAATAAGATCCCGCACAAGCTTTCAGAGGGCTAATTGTGGGCTTGAGCCCATTTAGGAAAGAGAGAAAAATCCTCCCTAAGGGGAAGTGGGAAGAAAAATGAGGAACAAAACTGCAAGAAAGAGGTAGGCTAGAGATGTTTATGCTTGGTAACTTTGTGTTATCGGTTTCTGAGTGTGGTATGAAAATAATTAATAGACAATGATTGAACAGGAAGTTATAAAGTGGAGGGAAATGAATGAATTCTCCAACGTAGGGTTAAACTATGTTTGTTATTATTATTATTAGACACTTATTATTCATTGAGCTAGGTTTTTTAGGTATAAGAGTTATTAAGATAAGAGAGTTGTTGTCCAGGAAGACATAAGGCTTGCCTTGTTACTTATTTTTTAAAACCGCCTTTGTAGCCCTTTTCCCACTAGAGTATGTTGATCATTAGGTTGATATCTGGCTTTGCAACCCAGTTTCCCCTAATAATCGAGTAGATGGATGCCTAACTGTTGAGCCTCAAGACCAGAACGGAGGACTGTAGAGCAAGCATTTCTTCAAGGGAGCAGACCCCAGCCAGTGAGTAGCAGAGGGACTGTTTAATAGCGTGGCAGTAAATAAAAGAGTAACACTAACTGTTTCTACCTCCAGTCCTGAGTAGTTGTCCAAACCCAGAGCCTCAAAATGGCAGTCACTGACTTACCCCTCAGAAATCACATACTTAGCCACATGATTTTAAAAAAGAAAGAAAATCCTAATTGCATTTAAGTAAGTTGAATATCAAGAACCCCGGATATGGATAGAATTCCTTTGATTGTAAGGCACAATATGGTCATGTGCTAATGAAAAAAAAAAAAAAATTCCACATGCTGAGATCCAGGAAAGCTGCTCAGCCGGCCATGGGAAAGGTGAGAACCAAGTCAGCTTTCAACACTGGCTATGATCTCCCCTCTCCTCTCCTGTTCTCCTCATCCTTTCCCTCCTCCTTCTTTTCCCCCTTTCCCTTCCCCTTCTCTCCTCTTCTTTTCTTGGCAACTTTATTCTTTCCTCTATCTATTCAGCTGACCCAAAATTACTTCGTCTGGAAAACCCACCTTCTTTCCCGCAACCCTTCACTTTTGCGTGTGCTGCATCTTCACCCTGGATGGTTGTCCCTTCTCTTGGTAGCTTGGTTGGATCCTGTCTGCCTCTTCTGAGTGTTCTCAGGTGCAGCCTTCTCCAAGCAGCTGCCTTTGATCCCCTGAGGCTGGGTAAATGCCCACCTTCCAGGGCCACCCATGCTAACTGTTTTGTCGTATGACTTTCCACTCTGTATTGTATTTCCCTGACCACTTTACCTTTCTTCCACTGCACTGAGAGCTCCTTGAAGGCAGAGACTGTCCCCTGTTCCCCTAGAGCTTTACCCTCTGGAAACCTCTGTGAATGGCATGCTCTGGGGTTATATAGTGCCCCTCTGACCAGAAGCTCAGTAAGTACTCCTTGAATAGATGAATGGGTGGATAAATGAATCTGTTGCTCACACTTCAGGATTATACATCAATTGTTTGTATTCTCCCAGCACCTGGTCTTCCCACTGTTGTCTTCCTCATCATGGCATGCATCAGATTCCCTTGTGTTTGGGGTTCAAGCCCAGTAATCTTATAGTGCAATTCAGGACAGGTCTAGCACTATGTAAAATTGTGCTGAAACTAAGAGAGAAAGACACTGACTCACCTCTTGGATTCCCTGACTCAGAATTCCAGCTGGCAAAGAAAGAGCACACATGTAGGGAGATGGCTCAAGACCAGTGGCTTTGTCCACATCCAGGAGCCAAGGTTTACTTTGGATATCAAATGACTGAACTGGTTGGTACTCCTCTTGAAACTTCCATTCCCAACCAGAGAAATTCATGGTGTGTAAAGAAAATAATGGTTTGTGATTTGTATTTTTGTGATTTTAAGATTATTCCCTGGAGGCACCTCTGTGTTCATTTTCTCACCAGGCTTATAAAAACTCTTGTTTTGATTCTTTCCCTAGATTGTAGAAATCGGTTTTAATACTTCTGATTTGACTGCAGCATAGCCTGTGAACACTACACATTAGCCTTGTCTTTAATGCAAAAATTACAGTTTTATTTTTACAGTTCCTGGCTGCCCTGAGAGTCATTACTGCCCATAATCAAGGCTCATACTCACCTTTGAAAAGAGGGTATAAAGTTGATTTGAATTCTAAAGTATTTCACAGTCTAGTATAAATAACACTATTCAAGCTCTTTTCCGTAAGCAGCAGATTGTACTGCTGACTTACAGGTGTCATAGTCCCAGTAGGGCTTATTGTGAATTCTTGGGATTTCAACATCAAGAAAAATCATGTTCTGTTTCTAATTAGAAGCAAAAAGAGATAAACTGCATTTTTTAAATGAGAAAGTGGGATTTCCCTCCCAAAGCTCACGGGGAAATTTTTGGCTTACTTGATTTTGCTGCCACAACCACGGAGGTCAGAATGTCCTTAAGTATAAGAAACTGTTTCGAACTCTGTACTTGAGTATTAATTTCTGTCACAGCTAGTTTCAGTGCCCTTGTCCATAGTTAGGTTTCACTCTCAAGCATCCTTTACTCAATATAAATAAGTACCCCAAAAAATCTCCATAGTAGCCTGAGGGACATTCCTTACAGATAAGCATAAGAGGAGTTTCCAAGAAGCAAGTGATGTTCTGGGATGGGAAGGTCAAAGAGAGAAGCAGGTCAGTCTCAATTAAAAATAGCCACTTAAACAGTAAGACTCTCATAGTGGTAAGTGCAAGGAATTTTGCTTTTATGGAGCCATGTAGATGTCTACTAAATATTTTGTTTCATTAATTTCAACTCCACTTTTTGGTTTCTGAGACATTTTGGATTAGGAGAAGCTGAAAGGAGGTAGCTTACAAGTAAATGATTTCCTTCTGCTGTATAAATAACCCAACTGGTGGTATGTTGGCTGATGGCCATACCCGTTCATGAAGCTCCAAGCCAAGATTTGTTCTTTCCTGGGTTGAGATTTTTCCAGATTTTTAAAGATTTTTCCACATTTAGGAGCAATTGCATTCTTCCCTTGTGAAGGCTTGAGCAATCAAAGGAGGAATGGAAAAGGAGGAAGCTTCTCTGTTAACAAGGTCACTAAATATTTCATTCCAGAAAGCCAACTGGCACTTGCTCAGCCATTCAGAGTTGAAAGGCCACAGAACACCTGGATCAGGTGTTTCCTTCCTTATCTTAAGGGTACAGTTGCCACATACTTGGACAATATCAAACATGAACTGACCAAGCAGCCTCCCAAATCTCCCTGCAAATCACACATCAGGCATCAGTTGAGGCCCAAAATACTTTTTCTAGGCAAAAACATCTGCCCCACTTTCCAGTCCCTGATGCCTAAAATACCACCAGTAAAGATTTTTATTGCTGTATTAAAGAACTGGGTTTATAAACCAGAAGTTTGGGATTGTGTCTTTGGGTTATTGTGGCAAGTCACTTAACCTCTTGGATCCCATTTCTCATCTATACAATTGGACTAATAATGCTGTCTCTTAGGCTGTGAAGATTAAATGAGATTTTAGCTGTTGTCAAATTTTGGTGCATAAGGAAATTATCTTGCGTTTTGGTTAAAAATGTAGATTTTGGTCTTCCTTCAGAAGATAATGTTCATTTACTTATTTTTATAAATGTAAAGACTTGTATAAGAGTTAGCAAGTGTTCTTGTCATCCTGAGCATTCCTGGAATGGTTAACACTTTGAATGGTATTCAGCCTATTACACATCAGGAAAGGGAATGGAGTTAATGAAATTGATATCCATTGACTATCCAATATGGTCTAGGCCTATTACCCACATTATTTAGTTATATGAGATATGGATTTTGATTCCCCTTTTATAGATGAGGAATGGAGGCTAACAGAAGGGAAGATTCTGGTTCAGCATCAAAGGGCAGGGTTTGTGGGCCTGCCTCCAAAGTCCAGGCTCATCCCACTATAGCAAAATTAATTCACTAATAGATATGGATCCTTTTCTAAGTGACCATAAGTGAAGACTAGGATTTTAGAAGAGGAAAGCTGCAAATAAGAGGTCCTCAAAGTGTGACTTCCAGAACATTATCTTTAGCATCATCCTGTGAACTTGTTAGAAATGTGAATGCTTGGGCCCCATTCCACACTTCTGGATCAGAAACTGAGCCTGAGCATGGTTACACAACATGCTCAAGGTCACACAAAACTCCAACTAGTCCTCTCCACTCTCTTTTTATGACCGTTGGATAAACCCTCCAATGAATACACTCACTCTTCTCGTAGGCTTAAGAAACTTGGGGGTCACAATTCTTCATATTGCATCCCAGTCCTGATGATCTCACCCTGGTTCTCCAGCAGCCATTCACACATCCACCCAACATCATTGGTTCCTTGGGTGCTAGACATGCAAGCATGAAGGGGCTCCCACCTGATGTTCTCATCGATGGGTAAAAAAAGATACAAGCTAATATTTACTGTGCAGGATGCTTTCAGAGAGACTAGGCATATCAAACTTTACCTGAGGATGTCAGGAAACGGTTATAATGGCTAACATTTATTGAGCACTTACCACATGCCAGGAACTGCTCTAATTTTTTTATACTTATTTAATCATCTCAACAATCCCCTGAGGGAGGGACTATTATTATACCATCTCACTGATGAGAAAACAGTCACAGAGAGGTTATATAACTGCCCCCCAAGGCCCACAGTCAGTGTAAGCTAAGCATTTCCATTATGTTTTTTCTAAAAATTCAGTTTTGTGGCACCTTGACATGCTTTAAAAAAAATTGGTTAATTAAATTTTTAAAAAGATTTTATTTATTTGTTTATTTGAGAGAGACAGAGAGAGCAAGAGCAAGAGAGCAAGCACAAGCAGGCATGGGCAGAGGGAGAGGGAGAAGAAGGCTCCCTGCTGAGCAGATAGCCTGACGTGGGGCTAGATCCCAGGACCCTGGGATCATGACCTGAGCAGAAGGCCAACACTTAATGGACTGAACCACTTAGGCATCCCTAATTTATTTATTTTAGAGATAGAGAGAACATGAGTGGGGGGAGGAGCAGAGGGAGCAGGAGAGAGAATCCCAAGCAGACTCCCCATGGAGCATGGAGTCTGATGATATGCGGGGCTCAATCTCATGACCCTGACCTCATGACCAGAGCTGAAATCAAGAGTCAGATGCTTTACCAATTGAGCCACCCTGGAATGCCAACTTTACATGAGTCTGAGGAGCTGTTTGTTATAGCTACTGTTTTAGTATGTGATAGCTAGGGTATTGTCTACAGGGAAAGAACAAAGTATGAAGTACCTGAAGAAGCTGCTTTGATCTTTAACAGTGTGGTTGGCTCATCCTTGAACACAATACTGGGCAGAAGAAAGTTAACTTGGTTTAGATATGTCATTTTCAAAACTGATAACTCATTTCATTTAGGTGCTGTTGTGCTTAGATTAACTTTTCACTCCCTGCCACCCAGCCTTTCCACTGGGAGAAGCCCCATTTTGTCATTAGTCAGCTGGTTTGCTCTCCAGTGTGTGAGAGTGGTCACATGGGAGACAAGTGTAGATGACTCAACACGACCCATCACTGCCACTAGAAAAATATCCCAAACCAAAATCTACGTGCTCTGATTTCCTGGTGTCATTTATCTGAAGAGCAGTATCATCTCATTGATCCTATAGGAATCTCCTCCAGAGAGGGGCCTAAGTGTGCAAGATGAACAAGAATCCAAATTTAACATGGATGAGGACTGTGAGAAAGAGGACCTGAGAGACATTTCAGAAATAGGTTGATTTGGAATGGAGTGTGATTAAGCAAGGAAGATAGGGATGGTCTATCCTAGGAGAAGGTTTGAGATCTGTTCTCACAGAGGAACTCAGGTTAGGAGCTGGAAAAGGGAGTCAGGAGAGTATCAGCTTCTTGGGGGTAGTTTTTTTTTTTTTTTTATTTCTTTTCAGAGTAACAGAATTCATTGTTTATGCACCATACCCAGTGCTCCATGCAATACGTGCCCTCCATAATACCCACCACCTGGCTCCCCCAACCTCCCACCCCCTGCCCCTTCAAAACCCTCAGATTGTTTTTCAGAGTCCATAGTCTCTCATGGTTCATCTCCCCTTCCAATTTCCCTCAACTCCCTTCTCCTCTCCATCTCCCTATGTCCTCCATGTTATTTGTTATGCTCCACAAATAAGTAAAACCATAATTGACTCTCTCTGCTTGACTTATTTCACTCAGCATAATCTCTTCCAGTCCCGTCCACGTTGATACAAAAGTTGCATATTCATCCTTTCTGATGGAGGCATAATACTCCATAGTATATATGGACCACATCTTCCTTATCCATTCGTCCATTGAAGGGCATCTTGGTTCTTTCCAGTTTGGTGACCGTGGCCATTGCTGCTATAAACATTGGGGTACAGATGGCCCTTCTTTTCACTACATCTGTATCTTTGGGGTAAATACCCAGTAGTGCAGTTGCAGGGTCATAGGGAAGCTCTATTTTTAATTTCTTTCTTTTTTTTTTTTTTCTATTTTTAATTTCTTAAGGAATCTCCACACTGTTCTCCAAAGTGGCTGCACCAACTTGCATTCCCACCAACAGTGTAAGAGGGTTCCCCTTTCTCCACATCCTCTCCAACACACATTGTTTCCTGTCTTGCTAATTTTGGCCATTCTAACTGGTGTAAGGTGGTATCTCAATGTGGTTTTAATTTGAATCTCCCTGATGGCTAGTGATGATGAACATTTTTTCATGTGTCTAATAGCCATTTGTATGTCTTCATTGGAGAAGTGTCTGTTCATGTCTTCTGCCCATTTTTTGACATGATTATCTGTTTTGTGTGTGTTGAGTTTGAGAAGTTCTTTATAGATCCTGGATATCAGCCTTTTGTCTGTACTGTCATTTGCAAATATCTTCTCCCATTCTGTGGGTTGCCTTTTTGTTTTGTTGACTGTTTCCTTTGCTGTGCAGAAGCTTTTGATCTTGATGAAGTCCCAAAAGGGCAGTTTTCACTCTCTTGTCTCCCTTCTCAGGGAACTGGCCTCTATCACATGGTTGGGCTCCCAAACCCTGTGTTTGAACTGCATGACACTTTTCTTTGTTAGGCAAAGTTGATCCGTACAGGGGACCTCTAAGCAAAATGGAGCCAAAAAGATTTCTCTCTGAAGGATTTGGAAGTTCGAACTGAGAAGTGCAGGTATCAGGAGCTCCTGGTGTTGAGTGAGGGGAATGGTTTGGAACTGCTGCTAATGCTAATGACTGGATCTGCCTTGGGTCCTGCAGGCTGGTTGTTCAGCTCTTCCTGGGATTTCCTTATTTGTTTGTTACTTACTTATTGATGTTTAGGTTAGCTAGGCTTGATTTCTATAATTTGGGATCAGAAGGGCCTAATCTGAGACTTCCAGAAAGCTGGCAAACACCTCTCTAGGCTTCAATGCCATCTTCCCAATTCTGATCGAAGGAAACTAACTTCTTCTAAGACTGACAGGTTAATTAGCTGAAAATTAAGTCTTCATTGAAGTTTGAGACTACTTAAGAGTGGAAACCAAGAAAAGTGGACTCTGTCTCTCAAAAATTCGAATTATATCTCAGGGAACAATTTTAAGGACCAACTACAATGGACTCCAGTCAGGAGTTGCTGAGCAGCCCATCAGCTGATGATGGCTAAGGTTTCTAGAACATATTACTGGCTGCTAAGCCAGACTTACTGCATCAGACTATCTAGGACCCAGAAACATACATTTTAAATAAGTTCCCTCATCAAATTTTTTGTGATTTTTTTTTGGTTATTTATGTTATCTCTGTGTGTGTGTATACATATATGTATATATATTGTTTTATGTTATATATTTATGGCACTTAGTTCTTCTTAAACATTTATTCTTGGAATACTAAACAAATTACCACAAACTGGGTAGCTTAAAATGACAGAAATGTATTCTCTCACTCTTCTGAAGCCCCAAGTTCCAAATGCTTGTGTTGGCAGGCGCATGCGCCCTCTGAAGGCTCTGGGAAAGAATCCTTCTTCGCCTCCTGTAGCTTCCAGTGGTGGCCAGTAATCCTTGGCGTTCCTTGGCTTGCCGCTGTGGGAAGCATTTTTCTGAACATTTGCTCTCCTGAATTCTTGAACTTGCAGCCCAGCATTATGCAACTAAAAAATCCAGCCAGAAATCCCACCGATTCTGCCTTCTGGTCCCCCAGTTTAATAGTTGATCTCTCACTGGATGGCAATCATTCACAAGGCCTTTTCTTCTCAGCTTTGTATCCCCAAACCCAGCCCGGTGTGAGGCTTGTAGTAGGTGTTCTGTGTGTGTGTGTGTGTGTGTGTGTGTGTGTGTGTGTGTGTATTTACCGGTAACAGAACGAGTACGTGAGTACTCTCTTGGAAATTAACCACATCAGCACCCTCAGCGTTACATAAACTCAAAAGTAAGACAAGGAGTCATTTTCTCACAGAATAGCATAATACAGTCACCACCCCTGGCAGTATTCTCAGAAATGGAGGAGGCTCCTCTCAGGCTCTGGAATATGCCAGAAGCGCTAGAGTTTACTATTCCTCAGGTAGGGCAGCTTCTTCCCTAGGTCTGTGCCCAAACAGATTATCAAAGAAAGCATTATATGAACACATCCAAGACTCAGACCAAAAGACAATGTTGCCTTGAGTAAATAAAAGTCTGCAGAATCTGTGGAAAGAGAGGAAGCCATTCGTTCACATTCATTTACAGATAACTGAGGCAGAGACAGCACTGTGTCCCTGGCCCCTGGCCCTCCACTCACAATATTAGAGACTCAGGCAAATCAAAGGCAGAGCCTGCCTTTAAGTCCCCGTCACTGGACTCTGCTTTGTATTTTATTTCCCCACATTACTGAAGTGATGACAGAAAGCCCCCACGGGCCCTGTAAGGGATATGAGGCATTTTGCAACTTTGTTGAGCCCTTGAAATAATTTCCAGACATTTGTTTTCCAAAAGAGACAGACAAAGGCTGCCAAAGTCTGGGTGTCATGTCAGACAAGGTTGTGAGCTACCAAGGAAGGAGGAAGAAGGGTGCTTTCTTTTGTTAGGGTTAAACCAGGTGCTGTGTAGGGGATTCAGGTGAACAAGATTGGACAAAGGGAACTAGAATCAGGACACAGTGGTTGCAGAAGTGTAGGTGCCCCCGAAGAGGAGGAGAGGAAAGAGGACAAGACATCCTTGGCTCTTTTTGTCTGGAGTTTTCATGGCAGTGAGCTCATTTTCCTTTATGATCTAGCTGCTGCTCAAAACTAATTTTTTCTTCCTTCCATTTTTAAGCCGAGGTGTTCAACGGGAAACATCAGGGATCAAGGCCAAGGCCAAAAGTTCCCCTCACAGACTAGAAGTTCTGGAACATTTATAGCAGTTTCCATTGCTTTGTGCTCCTCCTCCTGTCACTCTAGCCTCTCTGCAGTTGGCTGAGACTCCCAGAAGAAGGGCCTACAACTCCTTCCCCTTGTTCTGCCTTGCTCGATCACCACTTCATCCCTCCATTCCAAGGACACTGAACATTTCTGAGAATGTAGAAGTGTTCCTTTTTACAAAGGAAAAAAAAAGTCTTAGCTCAGGCATGTCATTCTTTCTACAAATATTTATTGAGTACTTATCCTGGCTCAGGTTTTGTTCATCTTGGTGCTGGTAGTGCAGCAGCAAACCAGACAAATCCCTGCACTCATGGGGCTTATGATCTGTGGGGAGAGACCGACAGATACATGTCAAGGATGTTCAATGGCAGTTAAGAACTGTGGACCAAGCAGGGCAGAATGAGGCAAGACATCAGGAGATGGAGGTGGGATGGAGCTGTGCTATTTTAAATAGGGTGGCCAGGAAAGACCTCTCCAATAAAGGATATTTGAGCAGAAACCAAAAGAAAGTGGGGAAAAGGAGCCAGGGGAGGTATGGAGAAAGAACATTCTAGCCAGAAGAAATAGCAAATCCAAAGGTGGGAGTCCAGAGTGAAGGTGGCTTATTCAAGAAGTAACAAGAAGGTCAGGGTGCCTG
The DNA here is from genome assembly GCF_963455335.1 of Martes martes. NCBI lineage: Eukaryota > Metazoa > Chordata > Mammalia > Carnivora > Mustelidae > Martes > Martes martes. The sequence continues at coordinate 68,151,385 of NC_137892.1, read as the reverse complement.
GGACACGCTGAACACTGGAGGCTTTTGCCAGACATCTACCCAGAGACGACATTGCGTCTTGGATTGAGGCAGTGGGGGTAGACATGGTTGAGACATGGTCAGATCCGTGAGATATTGTGAAGGCAGAGCTTTCAAGATGTGCTAATAGATATGAGGGCAGAGGATGAATAGCTTGGAAGCAGTGGAAGGAAATCCAGAGTTTGTTTTAGATGTTTTTGTTTGAGATACCTTTTAGATATTCAAGTAGAAAAAGCAGCTGATTCTAAAGGTCAGGGATTTAGGGGAGATACTAATGTGGGTATCTGAGGTAAGGGAGATGAGGAGGCCTCAGCAGAGGACAGGGAGGAGGAGCTGTCAGTGAAGGGGACAAGAGAGGAGAGGGAGGGGTCTGCTGGAGCCAAATGAGAATGAGTTGGAGAAGGCCAGAGGAAGGAGCAGTGCAGATGTGACAGGTGACACCGACAGTGGTGGCCTTAGTGGAGTGTAGGGAGGGAACTCAAGAGAAAAGAGAGAGAGTGCTGCAGAAAAAATGGGCAAAGACTCACTATCAATGGAAACAGGAGATGGGACAGAAGCTGGAAGCAATATAGGGCTAAAGGAGTTTTTGTTCATGATGAGAAGTAGAAGTATTCCTTTTTCTTTCATGTAGTGTTCCTTTAATTCTTAATTACACAAGGAAGACATGTTTACTGTAGCCCCATTAGAAAATATAGAAAAGAAAACAGAAAGAATGAATGTATCCTACCATGAAGACCTGCGACTTCTGTAAACATTTTGGTATGTAACCTTCAGGACTTTTTTCCATGCTCTGCAAACTATTTAGTAACCTATTTTTTTAAACTTCATAATATAATCTGAATACCTTTTTATGTCAGTGTACATTTACATCAACTTTATTATCTGCATAACATTACATTTAATTGAATATACCTAGATTTTCTTAGCCAATCTCTTATTAAGTATCTAAATTGTTTTCTTCCTTTAACTACTGAAAATAATTTGTACCTACATCTTTATGTTCCTGTCCAATAATTTCCTGAGAACTGCTAGGTCTACAAGCATCTTTAAGAGATATTTAATATATGGTAGATAATTCTAATGTCCTAACTGTAATGTCCTATATTTTCCAACAGTATAAACAGTAGTGGGATAACATGTTCTCCAAGGCCACTGTAGAATTGAAAATTCAAAACTCCCCAAGTTTTTAAATTCAGAAACTAAAGTGAAACTAAAAGTCACAAAGTTTTAATAGTAGGAACCTTGAGGAAAGGAGAAACTTTGGTGTATTGGCATAAGGCTTTGAGAATTTTTAAAACTTTTATACAAATGAAGGTAAAAGAATATGTTCAGATCAGATATTTGAAGATTCTGAGAAAATAAAACTTTGAGCAAAGTTTTGTTAAAAATTATCAAGTAAACTCTTATTCTGTGTCTTGTCATCATAAAATTCAGTTCTGAATTTATAGGAAACTTCTCTGAGCTGCTAATGGCTGTTGCTTCTGGTTATATAACCTTATTGCTTATTTGTTTATTTTTGCAGGAAATTTTATTGACTTGTGCTTTTATTAAAAGAAATTGGTTTTTAGTTTTTTCAGCTACCTTGTAACTTTTAAGACACTGAGTATGACTTCAGATGATGGACCTTGTTTTAATAAACCCAGTCAGAATAAAACTTGTTCTGATTCTCCTAGAAATAAGAAATCCTTCCCCCTTTTGTATCACATAGAAGATTCTAATGTCTGTCATTTCTTTTGGCTTAGACCTGGACCGTGGCTTCTTATAGATGTGTCTCCAAAGGTGTGTGTGCATGGTGGGGTGGGGGAGACAAGAAAATCATCTGGTTATCATTTTCCACTGGTTACCTTCAACGTCACTGTGGCTTTTCCTGCATACCTCTCTCATGGACTGGCCCCCTGTTTGCTGGGGAGGCCACTTTAGAGGTTTCAGCAGATCTCGGCCCTCACTAGAGATCTGGACAAAAGGTCCCAGCTCTGTTATGAAAACCAACAGAGTCATTTGGCATCTGGCCTCTGCAGGCATCACATAGGTCCTATAGGTCGAACTCTGCCCCATGATAACCCACAGCCTTACTTTTCTCCTAGTATTCTGGAAACTAAGGAACTCAATAAGAAATACTCTCCCCTTTTATCTGTGTAACACAAAAGGCTTTCTCCATGCTGGATGATACTCAGGCCTTTGACAATAAGGCCTCTTTGGGGCTGACTTCCTAGTATCTAGAGATTTCCTTCTTTCTCTCTCTCTGTGTGTGTAGCATCACTGAGACATATAAGACCGGTGTTAACTCCTCTTTGAAAGTAAGAATAAAGACCTAAATGCCTAGCCTTTATTTGTGGGGAGAAGGGGATAAAAATCCCCTTTTGTTTCTTTCCTAAAGTCTAAAGTAAGGAGGAAAAAACAAAAAAAAAAAAGGCAGCAATTAATATAACAATAACTTCTCTTGTTACATATTAATTCATCCCAGATTCAAAATTAGGTCACATCTGGATTCCAAAGCTGAAATAAATATGAACCAAAAGAAAACAGTGGGGGGTGGGGGTGGGAGCATGTATGCTAATAGCAACTACATTCATGGGAGGGGGGAAGCAGGGGCATATTGCATGTCTAAATTCTCAATGGTCTAGACTCCTAGATACTAAAGAGTGGAAGGAATCATTGAGACTCTAACTTCCCTTCGAATTAAGAAATGTGTTTCAGGATATCTCTTGCAAATAATGACCTTGCCTCAGACTACATATGTATGGTAGGAAAGAGCCTGCTTCTTTTGGAGATGGCTCCTTCTATCCCTGGACAATTCTAACAGTTTTTAAACTTCTTCCTTATCTTAAATAAAAAATGTTCTAGGACATCTTGGTGGCTCAGTTGGTTAAGTGTCTGCCTTCGGCTCAGGTCATCATCCCAGAGTCCAGTGATCCAGTCCCACATCAGGCTCCCTGCTCAGTAGGGAGCCTGCTTCTCCTTTTCCCTCTGCTGCTCCCTCTGCTTGTGCTCTCTCTCTGTCAAATAAATAAATAAAATCTTTAAAAAAAAAAACAAGCACTCTATATTTCGTCGTTTAATCATAGGTCTTTTTGTTTCTTTGTGGTTTTTTTGTTTGTTTGTTTTTGTTTTTTGAGGGGTAATATTAAATATTAAATATTTAAATATTTAAATATAATTTAAAGTCAGTTATCATACTCTCCCATCTGGTTCTCTGAGTTCCCCCAGTGTCCACAGCTGGAACTTCTTGCCCCTCATTGCAGGTCAGTCAGGGTGATACACACTCATACACACACTACACAAGCATGTATTCCATTTAATACTGGGAACTACCCTATGGGGTAGGTACTATTTTTATCCCCATTTTATAGATGAGAGAATCGAGATCATGTACATAGCTAGCTACTGGCAGAGCTGGGATTTAAATCGAAGCATTCTGGCTCTGGAGTTCAGTGGTTCCCAAACTCAAGCATGCGTTAGAATCACAGAGGGTCTGTTCAACACAGATTGCTAGATGTTTCTAATTGATTCAATAAGTCTGGACTCATCCCAAGAATTTGCCTTTGTAACTGGTTCCTAGATTATGTTGGGGCTGGTAGTATGAACCACATTTTGAGAACCACTAGTTGGTGCTAATTAAATCCTTCTCTTGATCCCCATTTTTGAGTTCTCTCTTTTGTTGCCTGCCTGGCACCCCAGCTCCTCAGGAACTGGACAACTCTTTCTCAGTCCCAGAGTATGACTAGGCTCGCACTCTGCTCTGATATAACCCTGATACTACTTGTTTTCCTGAATCTCTGCCTATTGTCATCTGCAAGGTGTTCCTGTGCTCTGTCTTTCTTCTTGCACTTTCAGATGCTAGAAATCTCCCCAGTCACAGCCATTTCACAACGGGTTTATCTCATCTGTTTATTCTGCTCTGTCCTGTCTGAGTACTGGCCGGGCTGTAGCTGTGAGCGCTATCATCCCTTAAATCGTCTCTGACCTAAAACAATTAATGGAGGTCACATGTTCACAGGTACCATGTCTTCAAACCTGTCACTGTTCAGCTCACCCTCCTCTGACCTCTCTCTGGGCCGTCTATACTCACTTGGTGTATGCAGCTCAGAACTAGACACAGCGCTCCCTATGGGATCTGACCCCAATTCACTGCAACCATCACTTCCTTTCTTCCAGACTTTTATATCCCGTTAACACTGCCCATGGTTGCATCAGTTTACCCTTTTAGCACATATTGAATTTTGACCTAAGGCTTCCAAATATTTTTCAAATAAACCATTCTCACACCTATCTTTCCTCCATTTTATGCTTCTGTAAAATCGTTTTCATCTTGACAGAGGACTCTACAGTTACTCATGTTAACCTGCACCTAGTATGTTTTTATATTTTTCCAGCCAATGGATTTTTTCTTTTTGAAATAAGTCTCTTTATTATTTTTTTCTTATTATGATGGGAATGCTTCTTCATTACCAAAAAAGTCATAAAATATAGATAAACAAAAAGAAGAACATTAAAAATTTTATTATGCCACCCACCCAAAGTTAATCATTATGAATAGCTTAGTGCATATCTTCCTACAACTTTGATAAACATCCTTCTAAAATGCCCACACATTTCTGTACATAAATGATCCAGGGATTATTCTTAGGCTCATTATAAATCCAATATATTTTATATTCCTTCTAGCTCTGCCGGTCACAAAGTGGCTTCTGTGTTTTGTTAATAAAATATTGTATGGGATGGACAAGGACAGCATCCTGAAGCATAGCCCAAGATCCTGCCCTCCAGAAGGCTACTGACTGATTTATCATTCAACATTCATTGGCTAGCAGCTTTCAACCAGTTAGAAATCCACATTAGTACCTTAGTCCAGTTTTCCATCTTATTCTGATAGATTGCATGAGAGACTTCACCTGTTTAAGTTGTGATGATCACTGTGCTGCAAGTGTGATCCCAGTCTTGGAATTCTGAAGTAACCAGCCTTCACATTAAGTTGACTATTTGTAGTTTCCAAAACCTGGATTATACTACTCTACCTCCTTTCAGAAATACAGTCATTTGTCTGCTTCCAATATTCAGGCATCTTTTCCACTCTTTTCAATTTTCCAAAAATTACTGGCAGCAATTCTATAATTTCTTTGGTTGGGTCTCTCAACACCTTGGGATAGATTTCAGCCAGGTCTGCAGAATGAAGCCTTTAACAGAGGCTTCCTGTTCCCTTACTATCTTGGCTCCTATCTTGGACTTCAGTTATCTCTTAACCATGTTTGTTCCACACTTTCAGCTTTGAAGTCTTTCACTTTCATAGAGAAGATAGAAGCAAGAGTTGTGAGGAACTTCTCCACTCCCCCAACCCCCGGCCACTGTCATCTGTTAGCCTTAGAACATCAGACTCAGTACATTGTTCTGGCCGCTTAGCTCTGGTCATATCCAACAAAAGACCATTTTGATGGCTTTCGATTTTTTTCCATGTGCTTTGATTCATTTTTTTCTCGGCTCAAGCCTTCAAGCTATTAATTTTAGTTCTTTTATACCAAACTTTCTTTTGCCTCTTAGCAATATACTGTTCTCTGACCCTGTGTGTGTATGATCTTTCACAATCTGATTTCATTGAAGTGGCCCATTATGCACTCATTTGCTTCCTTACATTCCTTTCTCTTTTCTTTTACACAAAGATCATTTTTGAAAATCCTATTTTCAGATTTATTTTTGTGTAGAGTCATAAGCCACTTACCCTTAGATAGGCTTTGAGCTGTATCAACATACCCACCTTTTCTTTGAGTTTTTGAGATATCAGATAGATACCTCACTATTCCCCCTGTTCTACTCTGGGTTTTCACAAAGATGATATGGAGTGTCGTATTCAATAAGGAGTATATGAATGTCATATTCAGCACAGTTACTAGGTTAGTGGCAATAGAAACAGAAAATGGCTAAGTTATACAGAAATGGCATTTGTTGAGAGAGTCGAAGCTCAAGACTGATGAGTAGTTTTGGGACCAGGCTTTGAAACAGATACAACCAAGGCAGCTCCAAGGGTTCATTTAGCAGGAATTATTCTCTCCTTGTGTCAAGCTACTTAAGATCAAAATTTCTAAGAGAGGCAGTGCATCTGACTGACCTGTGGGACACCTATCCCTTGGCTAGGGGAGGCAGGGAACACTGCTTAACAGGCCCAATAATATGCCCTCAATGTGGGGATATAATCACTCCATAAGGAACTGGGGTGCAATCGCCTGTACTGGGATGAATGGAACTCTGAAGAACCACAAATGTCCACTAGCTACTGTCGCCAAAGGTTGACCTCACTTCTACTTTACCAGTAAGTTCTACATTTTTTTTTTTTCTTGGAACGAAGCATTGGTCAGTATTGCTTTATTGATACATCTACTTCTGAAAAAAGGTGTTGTTGGCAAGGGGTAGTAGGAATTTATGAGATGTTCTGCTTTTACCAGGAGACTTCCCACAGCTATCTGAATAGTGGAAGTCCCAGGAATACCAGTAATGTCCATGCCAATTTTGACAATACCTCTAAGATTCTATTTCCCTTGTGCTCACAAATCTTTTAGAGAGAAATATTCACAAACAAATCCATTTATCTTCTATTAAGATATTGAATGACTCTAACAATCTGTTTTGAGCTTATCAGACATTGGGAATCATAAATATTGTTCCTGAATCTTTCCCATTATTTCTTCCTGAGAATTATGAGCCATCCCCTCAATAACATTAATAACCAATCGGTGACAGTGTTGACTCTGGACTTCCTGATACTCCATTTCATCTTTCTTATTCATGCTTAGTAAGTACCATTTATAATCTTTGATATTATAGTTTTTCTTAGACTTTTTCTCCCTTCTCATCATTTCAGGAATGTCATTTATCGCTATCCTATTAAATGTATTCCTTCAAGCCTCCATAAGTGGTCCTCAACTTTTGCCAGGAACTTATGCCAGCCATGTAGCTAGCTGATTATTTCTCATGACCATCTTCCTTTAAAGATAGAATCTGCAGGGGCGCCTGGGTGGCTCAGTGGGTTGAAGCCTCTGCCTTCGGCTCAGGTCATGATCCCAGGGTCCTGGGATCGAGCCCCACATCGGGCTCTCTGCTCCGCGGGGAGCCTGCTTTCTCCTCTCTCTCTGCCTGCCTCTCTGCCTACTTGTGATCTGTCAAATAAATAAATAAAATCTTTAAAAAAAAAAAAAAGATAGAATCTGCAACAAGAAGAGATAAAAAATTATTGTGATGTCTAGTTCTTTAACTTCCTATCTAGAATCGGAGAATTGAACATTTCTTCCAATTTTACTATTTGCTCCCCCATTGATTTTGGCTCAGGTCATGATCTCAGGGTCTTGAGACTGAGCCCCACATCAGGCTCCGTGCTGAGTGTGAAGTCTGCTTAAGATTCTCTCTCTCTTTCTTTCTCAGCCCCTCCCCTCCAACTCATGTGTGTGCTCTCTTTCTCTCTCTCTAAAAAAAAAAGAAGTAGTAGTAGTAGTAGTAGTTTACATTGGAACCTGTCATTGGGGTGCCCTCTTAGTTTCAGAGACATACTAATCTGGACATTTGAAACTTGCCCATGACTCTGTTTCCTTGCCTTTCAACTGTCTTTAATGAATTCATGAGATCTGACAATGGCCAAGCAAGCAGCCATGGAGAGTGCTCTGGCTCTGGCACTTACTAGACAAAGTAGTTTCCTGGATTATTTACATGTGAGGGAAGCTGAGGGTAAAATAACGTCTGAGAGAATGCTAAGAGTCAAACAGGGAAGCCAAGTTCATGGCCCACGGATTCAAGAACAACACAAGAAAAGAGGAGAAGAGGCCAGAAGAAGGAAAGACCATTTTGCCCTGAGTGGGGCTGAGAGACTGGAGCCTCTCTTTCATATGACTGACTTTCCAGGGTGTGGGTAGGGCAGCCTGGGCTGAAAGCACTGGACATACTGAATAAGAGCCACTGGTTTTAAAGACACATCCTTCATTCTCTGAACCTAACAGCAAAGGAAAAATCTAGAGACCTCCTTCTAGAATGTTCCCCTCAGTGAGGAGAAGTTGAAATGTGAAAGATATGGTTTGTCTTACAGTGTACCTAAACAAGGAGCCACTCCTGAATGTCTTTGTAGGATGAGGATGATCTTGGGGATGAAAACGTTGTTGGCAGAAGGGGCTAGGAGGAAGCTAGATTCAGTTAGATTGTGCATTTATTTTGGGGCACCTCTAAGGTTGATGGAGATGGGAGCTGGTGGCTACGGAAAGCCCAGAGTCCTCAAACCACTTCTTGGCACCAATTCCTTTCACAATCAAATTAGTTTAGTTCACTGATATTGTGAAAGATGCAGAAAACTGTGAACAAGATGTTTTGAGGAGGCTGTGATGGTATGGAGGACAAGACACACAAAGATACTGCCTGATGCCAACAAGTTATAACCAGTGATGCAAAGGAATAAAGTTCATATTTCCAGGCTGTATTCACATTTTCATCCATGCAAACAGGGAAATAATGAAAAGAAGGGTGAAATAAAAAGATAAAATAAGAATGAGATTATTTAATCTTATCAAGAAAAAGGAAGCAAAAGAATTCATCACTAAGTGTAAAAGGGATACTCGGGTAATAATGATCATATATTCCATGCCCAGGGTAGATATAATAAAAGAAAATAGACTGTAGCAAGAGGGGACATTGATCTGGCTGATAGAATTCCCTCCTCAGGAGTTCTCTGGAACAGAAGAGATGCCCTTGTAGGGTTTAGTGGTTTAGTGGTCTCCCCCAACCCTCAGCACTGTTCTCCCTACCTCAGGTGTGGTAAGCGCAGCCAGTCTGCTCAACCAGAAGCACCCTGCCCCAGACTCTCCCTGACATGTTGACCGCAACTGACATGAGGGCCACAAACCCATGACAGACCATCAGCCAGGACCACCAGATCAGCTTCTCCTGAATTCTTGACCTACAGGATAATCATGCTTACTGTTGTTTTAAGCTGCCAAGTTTTTCAGTGATTCATTACAGTAAATAACCAATTTAACCCCCTGTGGAACAGAAGGGACAGAGCTAGGTTTGGGCAGAGGGAGCAGTTTGAGGTGTGATCATCTCAGCCGACCCTATGAGAGTTTCTGAAGTTCTCATGATCCTTTACAGTCATCCTTTTTTAAAAAAAACTATATCAATTTTATTTTTTCTGCCTATTGGAGATCGTTCCCTATCAGTTCATACATAACTTCCTTATTCTTTTCCGCAAGTACGTAGTATTCCACTGTGTGGAGATAGATATCATAATTTATTGAGACAATCTCTTCTTGGTGGACATTTAGATAGCCTTGCTATTTCAAAACATGCTTAAAAATAACTACGTATACATCCTCTTTGTACACACTCACAGAGGAAAGTACAGAACTAACCCCTGGAGTTGGGACCGTTGATACTCAGGCTTTTCACTCATTGTTCAGCTCTGATCTATAGGAGTTGCCAGACGCTTCATGATTCATCTACCTACCCCTGGTTCTTGCCTAAGCGCTGGAACCTTTCTTTTCTGTGAATTGCCTGGAGATCCTACTGCACTCATCATACAAAGGGCACTTTATGTGAACACAGACAAAATCCTGAAAACCTTATGGGTGAGTTCTATCAAGACATTTACAGAGACCTATCTCAACAAGTCCACCACTGTGTCTTGCACAGAATTTTAGGTTAATGCTAAGTTTTTTTTTTTTTAAGGTTTTATTTATTTATTTGACAGACAGAGATCACAAGTAGGCAGAGAGACAGGCAGAGAGAGAGGAGGAAGCAGGCTCCCCATGGAGCAGAGAGCCCGATGCGGGGCTCGATGTGGGGCTCAATCCCAGGACCCTGAGATCATGACCTGAGCCGAAGGCAGAGGCTCAACCCACTGAGCCACCGAGGCGCCCCGGTTAACGCTAAGTTCTTAAGCCCTTATTGTGACAAGAACCTGTAAGAGAGTCAAAAGAAGTTAAAGACTTGGTCTTTACTCTTCAGAAACTGAAAATTAAGTCTACCCCTTTAGCTGGGACCCAGAGGAGCTGAATCTAATCAGCCAGTCTTTCTTCCTCACTGATACAGGTCCAGTTACCAGGGGAAGGAAATGCCCTGAGGTCACTGAAGGTGAGAAGACACTCAGTACTTGTCTTTCCCTCCCTCCCACCACTGCCCTTCCTCCTTCCTTCCCTTTCTCCCCTCCCCTCCCACCCCACTTTTTGTGATAAAATTATGCCATTATGAATAGAAGGTACTGGCTGAATGACTTGGGTTTCCCATTATCTTCATATAATTCTTTAATCCAGAGTGGGTGTTTTCATTTATTTTATGTAAATGCACATGTGTATTTCTGCATGTCTAGTATTTCAATGGCTTTCAAACTATTTTGACCATGGCCAACAGTAACAAAACCATTTACCTTGCAATCTATCCAATCATCCACCTCTCTGTATATGTCTTTTTTTTTTTTTAAGATTTTATTTATTGGGGTACCTGGGTGGCTTAGTGGGTTAAAGCCTCTGCCTTCGGCTCGGGTCATGATCCCAGGCTCCTGGGATTGAGCCCCGCATCAAGTTCTCTGCTCAGCAGGGAGCCTGCTTCCTCCTCTCTCTCTGCCTGCCTCTCTGCCTATCTCTGTCTGTGAAATAAATAAATAAAATCTTTTTTAAAAAAATATATTTTATTTATTTATTTGACAGACAGAGATCACAAGCAGGCAGAGAGGCAGGCAGAGAGAGAGGAGGAAGCAGGCTCCCCACCCCACTGAGCAGAGAGCCTGATGCAGGGCTTGATCCCAGCACCCTGGGATCATGACCTCAGCCAAAAGCAGAGGCTTTAACCCACTGAGGCACCCAGGCACCCCTGTATATGTCTTTTTAAGATAGTATCACCCGAAGCACATAGCCTTATATGCATAGTACTCTAGAATAGGTATTTTTTATTCTAGTCTATTCTTTTTTGTAAAAATGCTTGTCTTAACCCACTTGATTTCATGAACCATTAATGGGTCGTGACCTGTAGTTTGAAAACCACAGCTGTCTGTGCCACACCACAGGCCTGGGTAAATTTCAGGTGTTTGCCTTGTATAATGAAAACCTTAAAAGCCAGTGCTGTCCACTTGCTAAATTGTTCTTCCTTTAAAAGTTAAAAGTTATCCTCACTAAATGTACTGGAAGCCGCATAAATCTGAGACTTTCTCAGAAGTTGGCATTAATGTGCTGTAATTTGGTGCCAGCGCTGGGAATATCAGTAAGTACACCTGGCTCTGTCATTCTGCTTGATTGTCTGTCACAGTTGGGGAGGTACTTTCCCTCCAGATGCCCTTTGATGCAGCTAGCAGGAAGAGAATGCAAATGCTAGTCTGCTCTGGCCAAGAATCCATCTCCCTATTGCTGATTGGATTACATGGCAGAGAGACATGTGTGTCTGTCACTGGGAAGAGTGATGTGTTGTACGGGGAAACCAAGGGGATCGAGTGCAATGAGGAGACAAGGAAAGGAGTACAGGTATGGGAGAATTCGCCCTAACCTTATGCCATTCTTCCCAAAGTGGTATTAATGATGCCACATTTGTGTTCAAGTCAGTCCAGGAGGATGGGAGAGAGACCAAAAGGGTCGGTAAGTCACCTGTGCATCAAGCCCTTCTCTAGGCACATTTTCACGCGGTCACTGTTTGAAGGAGTTAACGTGTACTTAGGGCTTATTTTACTTGAGGCATTTATATACAGTACCCCATTTAAATCTCACAGTTCTCTGAGGCGGATGCTATGTGGCTCTCAATTTTGCAGAGAAAACTGAAGCTTAGCAGGGGAGAATAATTTCCTCTAGGTTACATTGCCAGGATAAGAGGGAGCCAGGACCTGAGCCCAGATCTGCCTGAGCCCAGAGCTTGCATATGATACCACCGCCCTGCATCATCTCTCCTTGGCAGATAGGAAACTGGCTCAGAAAGGTTGTGTCCAAGGTCACACAGCTAACAAGTAGCAAAGCTGGGATTCACGGAGAGTCCGTACAGACATCCTGTCCTTTCCCTGGAACCTCTCAACACTGCTGTATCCCAAGATGACGGTGACCTGGAATAATTTAAGGGGAAATGTGGTTCTTCCAGGAATGTCAGCTTGAATAGGCTAGGATGAAACAATCCCAGGGCTGCTACTGAGAAACAGGGACTCTGGTGTGATTCCCCACAAGCTTGCTAGGAGTGGAGGGTAAGGAGAGGGATGTCTCAGATAAATCATCCTGCATCTTCAAACAAAAACAGTAACACTGCAAGCTCATGGACATTTCTGAGCTCCCTAAGGATCAGACCTAAAGGTCTGAGGGCTTTGAAAATTGTTTAGCTCAGTAGAAAGACTAGACTCTTAAAATTCCTTCTTAAACATGCATCTTATGAGAGGCCAAGAGAAATGTTATATACTTCATTGCTTAGATAAATAGAAACAAATTCCTGGAGGGCAGGAACCATGATGCATGGTACTAAGAATACTTAGCCCTCAAGTCCTTCTCCCCTGTTACCTACTAAAGCCCCAGAAAAGGAATTTCTAGTGCCAGGGAAGATATTTTAAGTGTTGGAGGAAGGGAAAGGGGCAACCCCTGCTAATACCACTGTAGGCATTTAAGCAATAGTTGTAGTAGGTGTTAATGTTACAGTTAATTAACATAAGTAGAATTCTAGAATCATTCTCTCAACAGGAATGTAATTAGTCTGCTTATAATTTGGACATTTTTTCCTACAACTGATATATTTTTGTTTATTAAGGTACTCATATCAATGGCCATTATATATAATGGACTCACAAGTTGTGTTTTTTTTTTAAGATTTTATTTATTTATTTGAGAGAGAGTACAAGCCAGGGTAGAGGCAGAGGAAGAGGGAAAAGCAGACTCCCCACTGAGCAGGGAGCCCATTCCTGGGCTCCATCCCAGGACCCTAGGCTCATGACCTGAGCCGAAGGCAGACCCTTATCCGACTGAGTCACCAAGGGGGCCCCCCTCACAAGTTTCTTTAGGACAGTGACTGTGTCTGTAATGCTCATTCTGGTCTCCTCAGTGCCTCTCAGCCCACTGCCTGTCACATAGCAGGTGCTCAATAAACATTCATTGGATGAGTGGAGCTGTTGATACCCCCCCCACACTCCTTTTTTAGTTCAAATGGGAAAATAATGGTTGGCAAATACTGCAGACATGTTTTCAGCTTAAGAGTAAGTGTCAAGGTTTTGGAGAATGAATTCTGTTCCATAGTTTTAGAGGCTAAATAGAGGCTTTCATCCCTAAACAACTCATATTAGTATGAAATTAGCCACATTGGTTTGTTCTCTCCACACACACAAATGTTACGTAGAGGTTTTTTCCATTTTGGGAGGCTTGTACAGTTTAAAATTGGCGACCTTGGGCAAGAAGATAGACTGTTCCCGGTGACTTGAGTCCTGGTGAATCCGTGTTCTACTCCTGCCCACCGCCCCCTCCCCCCGCGGCTCCCTGCTGGCGTGTCTCCGCTCTCCCACCCCCAACCCCACTCACGTGGAAGATGCGTTTCTCCAGACTGTTTAGAGACAAGTCCCAGGGAAGACGGCCCTCAATCTTTTCGGTACAAGTGTTACAAGGGCCACCCAAGGGTACAGTCAGCTCGCTTTAGCTGTGAGGGGCACCTGACTATTCAGGGTCAAGGGAAAATAGCATCAGAGGCCCAAAAAGTAAATAGACTGGTAAAACAGAGTAAAATAACTAAAGACTTCTTTTCAAAATTCAAGCAGAGTCCTTGCCTTTTGAAGAATAGGAGGTACAAAACAATGGCAAGACAACAGAAATAAAAGCCACATAAATTACTGAGCTATTCCGTTTCTATTTACAAGGAAAAAACTTCAGTTCGTCCTTTATTTTCTGTTTATATTCATGAGAAAAGCACAAGGAGATGATAAAACTAACTACGGATCTCAGCACTAACAGCTGAACAGATGAAGGAATTTAAATGTGTTAATCTAAAAATTAAGATCACAATGAGATACCACTTCATACCCATTAGAATGGCGGTTACACAAAAAATGGAAAATTTCAAGTTTTGAAGAGGATGCAGAGAAATTGGAACCTTTGTGCATTGCTGGTGGGAATGTAAAATGGTACAGCTACCAGGGAAAACAGCTGGGTGGTTCCTCAGAAAGTTACACAGAGTTACCATATGACCCAGCAAATCCACTTTAAGGTATATGCCCCAAAGAACTAAAAATAAGGACTCAAACAGATCTTTCTCCACTACTATTCCCAGCAGCCTTGTTCACAATAGCCAAAAGGTAGAAACAATACAACTGACTGTTCATGATAGAACAGGTGAATGGATAAATGGAAATGTGCTCTATGCATTCCATGAAATATTATTCAAGCTTAAAAAGGAATGCAATTTTGACATATGCTACAACATGGATGGACCTTGAAAATATTGACACTGAGTAAACTAAGCCAGACACAAAGGAGAGCTATTGTATAATTCCACTTAGATTATTTACAAGGAAAAAACTCCAGTTTCATCTTTTGTTTTCTTTTTATATTCATGAAAAAACACAAGATTATAAAACAAAATATGGATCTCAGCTTTAACAGCCAAGCAGATGAAGGAATGTAGAGTAGTCACATTCATATGCCCAGAAAGGAAAATACAGGTTACCAGGGGCTAGGGGGAGGGAGAGCGGGTCTAGAGTTTCTGTTTGGGAAATGCAACAGCTCTGGAAATGGAGAATGGTGACAGCTATATGACATTATAAATGTATCTAAGGCCACTGCAGGGCACACCTGAAAATGGTTAAAATGGTCATGTTTATGTTATGTATATTTTATCACGATAAAAAAGAATATATTATAAAACCTGTGAATATATTAATTACATTCACAGTGTTGTAAAAACATACCACCAGCTGCCACCACCTCCCTCAGAAGAGGGGTTACTTAGCCCAGGGGCAGGGTGGTCTTGAATAGCCTTCTTCCACCAGGAATGGAAGGAGATGGGAGCTGCCACTGGGTTTCCAAGTCGCCTCAGTAGCTCTTTTTTTTTTTTTTAAGATTTTATTTATTTATTTGACAGACAGAGATCACGAGTAGGCAGAGAGGCAGGCAGGCGGAGAGAGAGGAGGAAGCAGGCTCCCCACGGAGCAGAGAGCCCGATGTGGGGCTCGATCCCAGGACCCTGGGATCATGACCTGAGCCGAAGGCCCAGGCTTTAACCTACTGAGCCACCCAGGCGCCCCTCGCCTCAGTAGCTCTTCCACAACACAGGGAGGTGGGGGAAGGAGTTTCTGCACTCACCAGCTGCCCCACTCAGCTCCTCCTTATGGAGCAGGGGTCTGGGGTGGGGAAACCGGCACCCCAGCCTGGCCCCCCACCCAGAGGTCTGCACAGAGCTAAGGACATGGGACTTGCCATTTGGCTGTCAGCCTCACTGAGCTGATCTCCCACCACACGGATCTGGGTAGATGGGATGGGTGCAGCCACGTCTTTTACTCTCCCTACTGAGTTTCTTTAGGTGTGGTTGAATAAATATTACTTAAATTATTGTAAGCCCTTTCTGGTCCATCTCCGGAGATTTTTGTATGATTGTCTCTGCTACTTTTAATAGTTTAATAGATGTCTCTCTGGGGTTGAGGTTTCAGTGGGATCCTCACAGGACCATTCTGGAAGCTCCTCCTTCTCTGTAGAGTTTAACCTTCATGGAAAGTTGTATATTTCTGAACAGCATCATTTTGTGCGGGTCCCTTTGCAGGATCTTTCTGGTAACCTCATGTATCGATCTCATACCCTTCTTACAGTATCCCAAGAAGAAGCAGAGATAGCAGTCACATCCAATCTCTGGTTGGCCTAAAAACTTGGAGATGATGTGGTGGTGGGCAAGCCCTTTGCTCAGGGAGTTAATAGTCCAAATAAGGCAAAGGATTTGATTAGATAAACCTGAGATCAAAAGTAAAGAGTCCCTGCAGGAAGGTAAGGGGATTAACAGCGTGGAGGCATGCAGAGCTTTCGGAAAGATGAGCCCTTTGAAATCCACAAAATCATCTGTGTCTCAGATAGGGGCTTAGAGTGACTTCTGAGGGGATTAGACCCTGTCGGTGGTGCCTACTTCCTAGAGATGCAGCATTATTCTCAATGATGTTTATGAAAGGTCCCCTGAGAGGCTGGCATTGTAATTATCTCTTTCTAAGTCTCTGCCTAACCTTGCTTTGATTTTTGCTTTTTCTTCCTTTAAAGACTCTGCTATCACTGGGGATTTCATATTCCTTTTATTTTCAGCTGGTTTTTCAAGAGAAGAGGCAGTTGACTCAATGCTCTGGGTCTACAGTCTTGGAAAACCATGGCTGAGGATTTTAAACATTAGCCTGATTTGGAGAAGCAAAGCTATTTTCTTCGCTAGGCTTGCGACAGGTTGGAAGGGAAGCTGTCCTTCAACAAAGGCAAATGACACAGCTATCATTGCAAGTCCATAATGATTAATAGATTTTACCTCATCCATTCCCTCTTCTGACAGAAGTTGGAGAACAGTTTCATTATTACTACTTTCTGGAAGAAGAAACAAAATTATTTGCCAGTTTGCTTGAAATGATGAATTGCTGAAATTAGAGAAGTATCTTTATAATCCTTTTAGATGTCTCTTAATGCATCTCTTCATTTTCCTTCCAAAGAGCATTTGTTTATTAAGATGTACCCAGTGACGTCTTGCAATGCTTATTGCAAACATCAGTTTAAAAGGATTCTTCAGGTGGGATGCCAGAAACTTTAATGACCCCCTTCGCAATGCTTCTCTGTTCTCAGGCTTGTCCTTCCAAGCTCCCTCCTGTCCCCGCTTCCCTGCCCAAGGGCATTCTGAATAACAAAGATTTCTGGCTGGACAATGTTTGGGTCAGGTTCAGAGAGTGTTCTTGTGTTTCTTTCATCATCTAATGAGGATGGGGGGCAGGGTGTGCTGTGGTCAGGAGAAGCACGTCTTAGGGAGGAAGGGCAAACTGAGATCTCTGGATTCAAAGACTGGGGCTCCTTCACTTTCTCTTACATAAAAATTGTATTCATCCCACACTTCCTACTGCAAATCACTCTGGTACGACGTGACAATGCGGCAGATACACAAGGATTTTTCCCACATCGCACTACAAACACAGCCCCCCTCTCTGGGGAGCCTAAGAGAAACTTTTGGGCTTCCACTTCCCTTCCATTTGTTTGAAGGATCAAGAGAACACAGTTCCATTTTCAACAAAAATTAAAAAGGAAAATCATGAAAAGAACCAGCCTCCTCTTTTTTTTTTCTCTCTTAATATATTGTTGCATCCAGGGAAGAGGAAGCAGTGAGCGCCACTGATACTGGGTCCCCTGGGATCCTATAAGGGTCACTCCCCAGCTCTCAGATGAACGTGTCTTCCTCCACTTGCACAGCAAGTTTGTAATGGGCTTGGAAGTGACTTTTGGCTCAGCTCTGCCGTGCAAAACTATGAAATGCTGCAGCGTTTCATGATTCAGGCTGTGTTCACACCTGGGTTTTCACAGGGAAGACAGTTTTCAGTTTGAAGGCTTTGTGGAGATTTGAAAAAACCATTAGCCATGCTCCTGCCAGCCTCCATAGGCCTTGCTAAGAACTGTGCATTCCTTAAGGATAGGAACAAATTCCTTCCACACATTTTTGTATTTTACTTTTTCTTCAGGTGTTGACTGTGGTGCTGTGGGCCAATTCAGTTGGGGACTTAAAATATGACAACATCTCATTTGTCCTGCATTGTTGCCAAAGAATATGTGCACTGGATAAAAATTTCCGGATGACGGTACTGTTGCCCTTTGAAGAGCTTCAAAGGAAAATGTTATTTGGAGGGCATCTAGTTAATAAACAGGCAGGTTCATTGCTATTAACATGCATTATTTTACTGGCTGCATGTCCTCAGGGCCTACAGAGACCAAAAGGGCTCTTTGCAGCCTCACTTACCGTCTTGGAGTTCTAGCGTCTTTCCTTGGTTTTCGGATTTCTGACCGTGTGCTCCTTTGTCCTCACTTCCACCATTCCTTCCCAGGCTCTGTGTCTGAAAAGCTTCATTGATTTCTTTGGTCCTATTTATCTCATCAGAACTGTAACCCAGAACAAACCCCAAGAAACCAGATGGGCTTAATTCTACCTATATTACTTGGTAAGTATGCTCTCTTGCCAACTGAGTAAAGAGCATGGGTTTTAGGATAGCTCCGAGACTCTGATTCATCCTTTCTATCATTATGTGAGGAGATGGACTTTGTATTAAGTGGCATTTTATTTTGTATTTAGAAAAATACACATTTTTGTTATTATGACAATTAGTCTTCAATAGAACAAATCAATTGGACCCCCAAAAGAGCTTTTAAACCATTCACTTATAACTCTTCCTTGCTACCTCCTTAAACAAGGCTGATGTTATCTCTCACAGGCTATTAAAACTGCTTCTTAGTCGTCTCCCAACATCATTCTGGCTTCCTTCCAATCCATCCTCCACACTACAGCCAGAATGAGCTTCAGAACATGTGAATCTCATCATTTCAGCCCCCTTGCTCAGTGCCTTTCCATGCCAGCCTCTCCTTACATCACTCTCTTGTTCCTGCTGTGTGCGACCATACTGTCTTCTCTCCTTGGCCATGTTCCCTATACCACAGCCCTTTGCACATGCTGTCTGGTCTGTCTGGAATGCCCTTCCCCTGGCTTTCCCCATGGCTGGCTCCTTATATTCTTTTTCTTTTTCAAAGATTTTATTTATTTGACAGAGAGACAGAGATCACAAGAAGACAGAGAGGCAGGCGGGGGGGTGGAGGAAGCAGGCTCCCCGCTGAGCAGAGAGCCCCATGTGGGGCTCGATCCCAGGACCCTGAGATCATGACCTGAGCCGTAGGCAGGGGCTTAACCCACTGAGCCTCCCAGGTGCCCCAGCCTCCTTACATTCTAAAGTTCCCAAATTAAATATCACTTTTTCAGAGAGATAATTCCTGACCATTCTAATTAAAGTAAGTATTCACTATTATTTAGGGTGGATGGACATAGGAGAGTGAACAGAAGAATGAAAATCTGTATCACATGTTAACATTCACCAGGTAGCATGCACTATGGAGGAGACATTAAAAAACCAGGCAGACAATGACGTTGCCAGTTGAATTCAGCCCTTATCAACAACCACTCCGGTGCTAAAATAAACCAAAAAAAAACCACATATGAATGAAGTAGCCACAGTGATAGATATGAAGGCTACACATGCACCTATCAACATAAAGTACGTTTACCAAGTCTGATCTAACCCTTATCACTACTGAATATCTAACATGCCAGCCACAAAGACTGATGCTGATCTTCCAATATGGCACCATTGTTCAGGAAGATCAATTAATTGATTAGTGAGACATTGACTGTATTGAGGCCTTACCATCTTGAAGAGTCAGTGGTTTTTTCATCATAGGAACAGACCCATGCTTCAAGGGTAGAGACAGGAATCCGCCCCCTCCCCTCCCCGCCGCTCCAGTCAATACTGATAGTAACACACTATTAGACTTCTCATGCCTGTAACTCTGGGTTCTGCAGGGTTAGAAATTCTCATCCTGAAAAAGGAATACACTTTCACCTGTGGATTTAGCAAGGGTACCTTTGCATTAGAAGCTACAGCTGCCGTCTAGGCATTTTTTGTTCCTTGTTTCTAGGGACCAGCAAACAAGGAATGGAGTCACCATTCTGGCAGAGGTAATCAACCCAATCATCAGGAGGGAGAAGGCTGTGATTACAAAATGGGTCATGGAGGAATACATGTGGAACCCAGGTCACCCTTTCGGGTTTCTTTTGGTACTTCCTTTCCTACTTGTGACTACAAATGAACAAGAACAGCAACCTCATTCTGAAAAGGCCATATGTCTTCATCCAATTGAACTGCTATAACACAATATCACAGACTAGGTAGTTTAAGCAATAAACACTTATTTCTCAGAGTTCTGGGGGTTGGGAATTGTAAGATCAAGGTGTTGGCAGGTTCTGTATCTGGTTAAGGGCCAGCTTTCTGGTTTGCCTTCTTGCTGTGTCCTCACGTGGTAGAGAAAGAGAGAACTCTGGTTTCCTCCTCTTCTTGTAAAGGCCCTAATCCCATCAGGAGCAGCTTCCAAGTTTATGACTTCTTCTAAATCTAATACCTCCCAAAGGCTTACCTCCAAATACCATCACACTAGCGATCAGGGCTTCAACATATAAATTTGGGGTGGGAGGACACAAACTTGTAGTCTATAGCAACCTGGTGGTCAAGGCTCAGACCCCTTGGGAATGAGACTCTGGGTCACACTACTTAAAAAGCCACTGAAACTAGCAGAGGTGGTATCTGATGGTGACAATGATCCAGACAGGTAATGGAGGAAGAAGGAGTATCAGCTGTGTCTCCTAGACTAATGACAACAGTGAGGGCTACAGTTTATCCCACTCATCTTCCTCTTCTAAGTTTTCCTTCAGAAAGAGAGGCCCACTGGTATCCTTGAGATGTTCCATGAATGCACATGGACAAGTGTACTGGAGTAATGCAAGGGGCAGACTGTAGTAGACACAGGGATGAGGCAAGCAGTGTGTCTCCAAGGAAGGGCTTGTATGGAGCTGTCAGTCAGTAGACAGTCTCCAGCCTCTGGCTCCTTCAGGGTCTGTCCCTGCCACAGAGTCACACCGTCTGAGGTTGTGCCCTTTCCAGGGCAGCCCATATCTGGTAACTGAGCAAGGAGGCTGTGCAAAGCCCTGAGCATCTCTACCCAACATGGCACAACTCTGATGGCCAATCATGGCCATGAGCCATCTGCTATGTTAAGTGAGCCTTTGTCAGGCCTGTATCACAGTTCGTCCTCTCTCTTTACTCAGCCTTCTCTCCTCCCCTTTCTTTTCACTGGGGCTAATCCCTGGTAAACATCTTGCACCCAGATTTGTCTCATCATCTATTTCCAAAGAAACCAACCTGGTATATGCTTTGGCAGCAAACGAAGAACTTGCTAACTAGGTTGTTTGGAGCAACTTATTTCACTCTGCTGAACCTCCATTTCTTCATCAGTAAAATGGAAATAACAACATTTGCCTCTCAGGGTTGTGTGAGGTTTGAATAAAATCAAGTGTGTGATCACCTGGCACCATGCGTGGCATAGAACAGTGTATGATGTTTAAAAGTGAAGCCCTCTCAGAATTGGGGACTTTCATTGCCAATACAGCTTTGTGGGCTGAGAAGAAGAGCTGAGTGTTCTGTCTTCTGGCCACTTTGCTGGTGACAGTAACAGTGAATTCTTACACAGCATGCACCATGAGCCAGGCACTTCTCAGGTGTCTTGCACAATTGACTCAGTTAACCTACAAACAACTGGGTGAGGAAGGTTCCTGATCCCATTTTACAGGTGAGGAAACGGAGGCACAGAGAGGTTCACAAATGGTCATAGGTCCCAAAGATTGCAAGTAGAAGAGTTGGGCTTTGAATGCAGGAAGCTGACACCAGAATTGGTGCTCATGTACAGTATGGTACATGGCCTCTTGGTTCAACTTTATCCTACAAAGAACTTGACACAGACGAAGGCCATCTTGCTGCTCACTTCCTACTTCCTCATAACACCCTTCCAGAACTAGTTTTTCTGAACGGGAAAGATAAAGAGGATGAGGAAGGTGTCATCCCTCCTGAGGATTGTCTGAGGCTCATGAATCCTTTCTGAAGCCTTGAGACAGGGAGAATCCAACATCTGTATATCCCTGGGGTTGAAGCTCCAAAGGGAACCACCCTGGCAAAAGGGATAAGGGCAGGAGTGAGACACTGATAATCGTAGCTTCCTTGCAAAATTTCAGGTATGTGGAAATAATTGACTCAGCCTTTTCAACATGTCTTTATTTGCTTAAATTAACCAAATATAGGTTACATGCTATTTTCAGGTAAACTGCTTTTTCACCGAAGCAGAAAGCGATATTCACAACTTGGGGTACTACATACTTGGAGTTTTAGTATTTAAATAGCAAGCCAGAGTTCTGTACAAAATCAACATTTGGTGTAATGTCCAAATATGCGAAGGATTTTTAAATGTTAGCTCTGTTACATTTTGTTCCAGCAAAGCAAAGATCAAGATTCAAAATGCAATGTTAATATTTTATTAAATGCCTTTTGGGCTTAATAAATACAGTATGCACATTGGACTTTCTCATGAAGCTACTCATATACAAATATTCCAGTTACCCTTGTGGGGTTATGAAAGATCAGCCTCAGTCTAATGGCCAATGGGGAATCAAAAACTTTTTTTTTAAAAGAAAGAATGAAAGAGGAATTAGAAGGCAAAAACAGGGAGGTAATCACAGGCCTGAAGAAAAAGGATAAAAGAAAAATATGCCACTTGGCTGGTCAGTTGGCTGTTTCAGAGTGACAGTGGTCAAACTCCTGGAGAGTGTTCGGTAGTGACCTATTTTCAGAGTGTCACAAGAAGGCGAATGTTATGCTGCCCTAGCCCTTAGAGAGCTGATACCCTTGGATGGTTTTACCCTGAATTCCCTCGGGGTGATCCCCATGTGCTGTCCTTCAGGTTTGCATTCTTATTCATTAGCCCAGTAGGCAAGGTTGGCCAACCCTTCCCTTCGCTCTGCACTTGTGCATGGGTGTTCATAGAATTCAGCACCCCAACTGGGATACTTTTGAGAGTCGAGGTGATGCTCTTAGTAATTATCCTGGGGCAGAGTTATAAACCAGGGTCGGTCCAGGCAAATCAGGATGTTGGTCACTCAATATCATATAAAACCAAGATTTAACCTTAATTCTTACAAACTCAGTGTATATTTACCATCAGGCTAGATCTAATTAAGTCTCTCATACCCAGAGTCAAGAACTTAAAAACAGGCTTTATAATATACTTCCTCACACTTTTTAAATTACTTTTCTTAGACATTTTTTTCTCCCTCAAAATGAAATTTTACTTGGAAGGCTAACATGAGAAGCATATGAAATGTGAGCCACTTTGAGTGCAGTGGGTGTGAGGGCTGAGAGTTTCTCCTTCTCCCCTAGCAGCTTTGGAGGGGCCTAAGAGGGACCTCTGGCTCTTCGATCCACAATTTGGAAACCACCATTCTAGACCATACTCTCTCCACCTCAACATAAACTTGATCCTCAAACATTCTCACATGATTCATTTGGTTGGAAGAGACTAGAGTTTGGTAATCTAGATTTCCTGGTTCTGGCAAGGCATACCCAGAACACAATGGAAGTCTGTCTTCAATTACTATAGGCTACTGAGAGAATGAACTTGTGACAGGACCCTGAGAGTTAGAGGCCTCACAGACCATGTTGCCAGCCTCCTGCAAGATTTTACCAGAGGCACTAATGAGCTATATTAATAATGAACAGAAGGCAAGCCATGCCTCTGAGGACTTGGGACATTTTCCCGGCACAGAATTGGGTTTGTACCCGTAGAAACCCACACTATTCCCTTCAGCATCCCCTTTGTGGGAGCCTGACCTCAGGAGATGAGTGAGTAGGAAACCCAAACAGCTTTGGCACTTTGCGGTGGTGGTGAGGTTGAAAGAAAGAGCTTTAGGCAAGGGGGCAGGAGAAATGTGTCAGGGATTGACAAAGCGCACAGTGAGGGCGGGGGGGTGGGGGTGGGGGGGTGGGGGTTATTAGAAGTGGATGAGGCTCAGGGGAAAGCCTTGGCCAAGAGAAAAGCTGGCATCCAACCATCAGAGATGGGCCAGGTCTTCTCAAGAAATGTACTGGAACTTTAGGAGGAGAGAAAGCAACACAAGAAACAGTACCTAGCTCTACCAGTAAGAGTTGAAACTACTAACCAAGAGGCAGTTTTTACATAAACACAGACACAGTACCAGAGGGTTACTGCTTATGGTCAGTCTGTGATGTCCCTTGAGCCTTGCTTTACTTGGCACCCGTGCCTAAGGAAAGCCTACAGCTGGGTTCGACCCACCCATGACAGTCATCACCACCCACTAGAATCATCATTCAAGCATCCAGGGAGAGATAACGAGTCACTGTAGGCTGGCTGTGTATTTTTAAACATATTAGGTGACCATAAACATCACAGGCATCATCTTCTAATACAAAGAGTGTGTGTTTATACTGTGTGTGTGTGTGTGTGTGTGTGTGTGTGTGTGCACGTACATGCATGCACACATACGTGTGTCTGTGTCCTTATGAGGCTCTTCCAGATCAGGTAAGAAGCCCTAAGTGAGCAGTATGATTTCAAGGTCTCCTGCTCTATATTTTAATGAGTCTGACGCCAGAAACACATATTTATGGAGTCCAAAGGAGGGCTCTTGGGAACCACCCTATTACCCAGTCGGTCTTTCTCGATCTTCCTGCACAGAAGAATCATCTGGGGAAGGCTTTTAGAAAAGGGGACCCAGTCTAGGCCAAACTAAATCAGAATCTCAGAGGTTGAGGCCTCAGCATTGATATATATTTGATATTGGTATTGATATTGATATATATATTTTTTAAGTTCCCCTAGATGATTCTAACATGCTGGCAGCATTGAGAACACAATCCAGCATCTCCCTTAGCAGTAATTAGCTGATGGCTATTCTGATAGTCTAAATAAGCAACACTTAGATGGCCAGGCTTCCTCCCCACGCCCCTAGTCCCAGTGCTGAAGAGAAATCCACTGCTTTTAAGGTGACAACTTCTGCAGTTACTTTATGGGGCCTAGGGCCTCAGAGCAAGATCTCCAGGAGGGAGCTCTACTCAGGACACAAGGGGTTAGCCTGCAGGTTTGGGGGCCTCTGAAAATATGCTGACCACTTTGGGGGCCTCTGAAAATATGCTCTAAATGCCACATCTAATGAAGTGAGCTGACGCCAAATGAGGCAGACCCAGGCAGGAATCTAAGTACTGCTGGTTTTTCATTAGCTAAAATTCGTATTTTCTTGAACTTTCTCTCTTATATCTGCACCAACTACTTGAGAATATCCTCTTCGATACCTCACTCTCCTTGTCGTCTCTGGTATGTGGACTTATTTAATAAAGGTGATTTTCATATATACAACTACTAACATTTTCACCTATCTAGAAAAAGATGATTACTTCCACACATTCAACTAAATCATCATTAATAAGGTAACATGTCAAGCACCATATTTTTGCAACTAGAAGGAAATTTGCCATGTATTGCATATTAGTCAAAGGAAAACAGAATTTCTAAAAAGCACCTCAGCGTCAGCTTGCAATTAGGTATCTAGAATATGGACAGTCTATTATAACGGAGATGTGTAAAATAGCACTGAAGAGGACCCTGCATGGGTGTTAGAAACCAAGGGCCCAGGGAAAGACCTGAGAAGCATTTACATGACTGAGGATAAACCCCCAGTCATGTAGTCTTGAGCCATTTGTAAAGATTTGCACCATTCGCAGGTCTCCAGCAAATGACAGCTCATGCAGAAAGTTATATTTGAACTGCCTAGTTCTCATTTTCCAAATGCAATTTTAAAACTGTCCACTTAGATACCTAAAAGCACTGCTTGTTTTTCCATTTTCCTCTCCAGTAATTCTTTTAAACTCTCATCTCGGTGCTTGAAGTACAAGTAATCAGAAAAGGAGGGCCCCCGCCGGGCACTCTGCAGAGCCCTGAGGCGGAGACACTCTCCTCTCAGGGCCAATTCTCTCTCCTGGCTGCCCTCTGCCCCGAGGCTGTCCTTGCTCCTCTCCTGGTGCTCTCCTTTTGGCTTGTCCTCCTCGGCCTTGGCCTCGTCCTCCTCGTCCTCCTCCTCCTCGCAGGTGTCCTCGAGTGCCCTGGGAGCCTGCTTGGGTTGCGTGGGTAGATTGTGGGGTGTGCAGGGCTGCCTGCTCTGAGGGGCCAGGCCCGGGCTGTCTCCCCCCACCTCACAGCCGGTGTCCTCCTCCTCTTCCTCATGGCAGGAGCTGCCCCGGGCGCTCTCCCCATCTGATTGGAACACTGGCCCCTTAGGCCCACGCTTCTGGGAAAGGTCAAAGGGCTCCTCCTGTTCCAGACTCCTGAGCACGCCTGCTGTCTGGGCCAGGGCAATTCTTCCCCTTCCAAAACCTGTGAGAGCAAAAGTAATATTCAGGCCCCAGGAAAAGCTGTGAAAATGGGTCATTGGGTGGTACCCAGTGCCATTTAGTATAGTTTGATTTTACATTTTAAAAACAAATTCCCAGGGGCGCCTGGGAGGCTTAGTCGGTTAAGCGTCCCACTCTTGATTTCAGCTCAGGTCATGATCTCAGGGTCATGAGTTCAAGCCCCACACTGGGCTCCATACTTGGTGTGGAGAGTACTTAAAAAAATTAAACTAGATTAAAATAAAATAAAAATAAATAAAAGTAAATTCCCAGTAAGACTGTGGACAGATGGGCCTTGTTATAGATGTAGTTTACATCAGTATAACTCCTTTAAGGTAAATTGGGCGACACGTGCCAAAAGCTTAAAATAAGCATAGCTTGACTTAGCAATTATACCATTGAGGATTTAAACTTGAAAATAGTCAGACAGGTGCACAAAATGCACAAGGATGTTCATCACCACATTTTTTTTTACAGTGAAACTGAAATGATAGAGGATTATTTAGATAAACAATAACATGAACCATGTGTAGAAGATGTAGAGACCTACTAGTAGTGATAAAAAGGTATTCTATATATTTTAAGTAAAAAACATATTTAACATATATGTATATATTTATAGTGTAGTCCCAATTTTATCTATCTTTATCAAAAAATAGCTGGAAGGATTTATGTCAAAATCTCAAACATTAGGTGATTCTGACATTTTTTTTCTTTTCACTTCTAATACATTTCTCATTATTTTCCATGAGCATATATTTTGCCATGAGAAAAAAATAAAACCATAAGAAAGGTATTTTCATCTTGAAAAAAATATATATACCATTTGGGGCCAAGGAGGCCACTCCATAACCGGGCACCTGAGCAGAAATAGGATAGAGAGGGCACAGAGAGATCCAAAGCCCCCGTGTCCAACCACAAGTATCCCTGCTGTTGGGCACAGCCATGTGAAAGGCTCTCACTTTGAGTTTCATTTTGAGGGCCCTGCAGGGAGGGATTTTTCAGGAGCCAACAAACACATGGTAAGGCTCCGCCTGATTTGATCTTGAATGTCTCTGCTCCTGATAAGCCAGCAGCCAGGCCCTGAGGAGAAGGTGGGGACAATCAGGCTTCCAGGGTGGGGGCACAGAAAGGAGACAGATGTCCAACTCAGCCTGCCTTATGATATTGTCAGGCAATGGAGATGTCTATAGCTTTGATCATATAAGGGGCACAGGAAGGATCTTTTTAATCTGACTCATGATTTTTGAGCCATTTCAAACAGTGAAAAAGTGCTAACACCTTTTGTAGATGAAAACATTAAAACTGTTGAAAGTCTGTTAACTTTCAAAGCATCTCTCTGATATATAGTGATGCTCTTTATTTTTCCAAAAGAATGACAGAGTCGTTAGGTGCCTTTTAGGATTTAAGGCCCCAAGTGGGGTAAGATACAGTGACCAGGTTAGGCTCTCAAATGGAGGACTGTCTCCTCATTGCCTTCTGTCCCCAGCCCCGGTGACTGAACAAACTTCACCTTCTGGAAAAATCCAGGCCTATGTTGGAAATTGGCTCAGACAACTAGAGATGCAAAGAATAATTCAGGAGAAAACCAATTCAGAGAAAGAAAACGGCTTTTGTTTTTTAACCAGAATTTTTTCAGGGCTTTTGCATAAACATCTAGGCTTTGTTTTGCAATGGCCACAGCTCCCTGTCAGTCAGGAACAGTGTAAGCTCAGTGGGTGCCATGAAAACCAGAAAAACTATAATCATTCTGTTTCATGCTGTGGGTATACGTGAATATCATATTTATGAATACGTGTGCCTATTTGACCACCTCTGAGAAGGGGTAGGAGAAGCAGCTAACATGAACGGATCACCCCACGTGTTCACCTAGTGTAGTGAGCACCAGCTTCATTCAGAAATTTGGCAGTTGGAATCCCAGTTCTGCCTTCAGACTTGGTGTTGGACATCAAACGCTTTATAGTGCCTCTTGGTCTTGGTCTCCTCATATAAAACGGGACTAACACAGGCTAGTCTGTGAAATTGTGGGCACAAACAGTCTGTGCTGTAATCACAGCTGTATCAGAAAACAGCAGGTCATAGGATTTTGTAGGTTACATCACTGTGTGTCTGCTCTCCCGCACATGGACCTTCCAGGGAGCAAAGATGGTCTCACTTCCCCAGTCTCTTCGTCAGCACATAGTGTGCTGTTTGGGATAGAGGTGCATTTCTTGCCTGTCTGTTGAAGGACCGCTTGATTAAGGAACTAGAGAACAACCTGCTGAGTTTAGCGGATCGGGAACATAGACTCTTGGCGGCTAAGGCCCTGAGAGTGAGAAAATGAAAGAGGCAGGAATGTTTTATCAGTTCAGTGAGGCCTCAGTGTGAGAGGCGGTGGCCCTTGCTCTGCATACGGGCCAGTTAGCCCCACCAAGCAAGAAAACTGTCCTTGGGTTCCTCTGGTTGTGAACACAGGAGACCTAGCCTGCTACACACACACACTTCTGCCAATGAGGAGCTTACAGACCTGTTTCTTAGAAAAGAAAGAAAAATCACATGTTCTTTAACTGCAGAGCATGAAAAGGACCCACTAAAGGCTTCAGGGTTGGAAAGGTCTGTGTTCAAATGTTGACTCTGCCCCTTTTGAGTGGAGCAGTTTTGGGAAAATCAGTATCTTGAAGCCTCAGTTACTCCCATCTGTAAAATGTGGGTAACAGAAGTTCCTCTCGCCCTGAGTTGTTGAAAGATTGAAGGAGCCAAGATACCTGATGTGGTGTCAGGAGCCAAAACCAATAACGGTACTGACTGGCCTCATTCTGATATTCCAATTTCTCCTCTATAATTCACTTCTACATACTACCTTCAGATAGTGGCATTGTATTTGTTATAGTCATGTTGTAAGCCTCTTCCTTCTCTGCTGTGGTCTTGAAAATTATGATCCCTTTTCAATGATAGGAATAGCCCCCCCAAAGTAAAGCCCCCTAAAAACAAATTCAGCTCCCTTTTGTTATCCACTGGTCTCAGCAGCCTTGGGTGCTTCCTGGAGGAGAGATTACCTTGAGAATGGAGGCCCCGCTCCATGACCCCATGCTTGACTTTCATGTGGCGTGTCAGGTTCCCCTTTAGGGTGAATTTGCTCGGACAGTAAAGACACTTGAAGGGTTTGCTGTCGGAGTGCAGGTGCATGTGACCCATGAGGTTGTGCATCCGGTTGAATTCCTTTCCACACAGCTGTCAGAAACAATGATGAGGCAAAGACAGGTCAGTTGCGGCGGTGGACCCTGCCAGATGATCCCACACCCGGGCCTGAGTAAGGATGGATGCGCTTTGACTTTGTGGGGATCCTGGCATTTGAAGTGACCTCCAAGTGAAAGGTCCCCAGTGACATTAGGGAGGGCCTGGATGGTGCCTACGCTCAGAAGGGAAGCCAGTAGGGATGGACTCCTGAGATTGTGTCCCTATTACATTAAACATAAGGCAAAACTCACAAACCTATTACAGCTTCATTTTAATGTAAGCTATAGAAAAGGAGAAAGGCTGATCTGAAAAGCAAGGGCTCCAAGTATGCTTCACTTTAAGAGTAAGTATATGATAGCTTGTTTAATGCTTATGGAGCATTATAGTATGGAAGATACTGTCCTAAGTCCACTGTGGAGTATCACATCTAATTCCCACATCAGTCCCCTGAGTTGGGTGCTATTATCACTCCCATTTTGTAGACGGACAAACTGAGGGATGAAGGCACTTTGGCCAAGGCACAGAGCTAATGGGTGCTGGAGCTGGGAAAATGAACTAAGGCCACTAGCCACCAGAGGCCATATGGTCAAACACCACACCATCCTGTGTTCCCTCAACATAACTTTTTTGTTAGACTGTATCGTGCAATGTCTTTCTAATTTTTTAATTGGCTTCTTGTGGGGATGGATGTCAAAATTGGAAGAAACAAATAGAGACCTAAAGGAAGGAATGCGTCTCGTCTGTGGGCAGAGATTTGAAGTACTGAAATTATCTCAGCTATACAAAAAGTAAACGTGTTTTGTTTCTTTCTTTTTGTCCTTTTGTCATTCCTTTTTCCAACAAAGTGCAGATGTGTGATGGATTAGAATGGCGGTTCTCCAACTTCTTTTGTAAGAAGGGTTTAGAGAATCCAGCCCTTCCTTGGCTGTGCTGGGAAAAAGAGGAAGAAGGTTTTCTGTCTGTGCTAAGGCCAGAGTTAAGGGAGGAACATTTTCCTTCCCTCTCCAACCTCGGAGGCCCATGTGGTGAGGGCACTGAGATGAGGGGGAGAGATGGCTTGGAGAGAGGTCTTGGGGGACAGTGTCCCCTGAGGCTGACACCAGTTCTCCTTTCTCACAGAGAGATATTTTCAGGGACAGTGTTGTGGATTCTGGATGGAATGTTTATTAATGAAGGCACTGTTTCGTTCAGACGGCCTTGGAAGTAAGAGTTCAGCCGGCCCTGCAAGAATGGGTAGACCTAATAGTGACCTTGGGAGGCCAGCCGAAAAGAATGCTGGGTGGTAAAAGACAGCCAGCTGGGATGACAACTTTGTCACAGACAACCCTCGCATGGATAATGAATAATTGGTTCTGTATTTGTAAATGATTCATATTTCAGGGTTTTAAGTACTTTTTTTTCCCTTTTAACTTCCTTACTGGCAAGAATGAATTTGGCATACTGGCGTCCCACGCTTGGTATTCAGAGCATCTGCACACCACATTCCTGGGGAAAAGGTGACCCAAGAGGGAAAAGGCTGGGAGTGGTCTAATTTTAATGTCCTGGGGAGAAGCCCTACATGGACACTTGCTTTCTTTTATTCTCAATAGAGACAATTTGGTAAGATGAGTCAATCTGTGACTCAGTTTTGCACGTGTGTGGAAGTTCTGGTACAGTACTATTTATTAGCTTAGCTTAGTTTATCCAGTTCTCCCTCCTGGCTAGGGAAGAAAGCAAGCTTTAAGTCTAGAGATTCTATATTAGATATTTCCACTCATGAGTCTTTTTAGAAAAAGTTTATCTCCTTTGGTTTGTGGGATGGTTCCTGATTATTTGGAGTGAGGTTGCAGCAAAAGATCTGAAAACAGCACAAGCCCTGGGTGGTTAAGCACAAGACACATAGGAGGAAAGGAGCAGGAGGCTGCAAGATTAGACTACTACACTAGTCCAAGCTTGAAAGGGTCTCATGGTAGTTTAATCCAGACAAAATTGAAGAGATGGGTGCCTTCCGGACTTGGTTCCTATAAAGGGGAGATTCTGCTTTTAGTTATCATCTCTAGTTGCTAACGTATTAGAAGCTGGACTTGTCTGAAAGGGTTTTTATAAAGGAGATGGAATTTTAGCCTAACCTTGAGGAATGTATAGGGTGCTGTTTGTTTTTGTGTTCATACAGAATAAAATCTCTTCATTATTTTCAGGGACTTTATTCAACCTTAAACTACAGGCAACATAGGGATCACCGTTGTGATAATGACCAACTATTTGTTGTTGCCACAGCTACTGTGACTTGAAGGTCAGAGGAATAGTGCAGTTCACCTGCTCTGAGGTCCCACTTCCCTTTCCCATTCCCCAACCCAACCCACTCCCACCCCAACACACAGAGAGGTGTGCACACACCAGAATGGCTACTGATAAGTAATTTCCACATTCTTCCTTAGCTTTAGACAAGCCACATTTCATGATCCTTTAACATAGCCCAGTGTGTTTTTCTACCGTAATGTTTTTCTGACTCAATTCATTCACTTCTAAACGTCGTGGGACATTTTTAGTGGTACAAGAGTATATCAGGACATTAAAGTGATATTGTCCCCTGAACTCAAAGCATATGGCTTTGGGGAAGGCCCACAGTGGGGGATGGGATGACTGGTCAGCTATATTATCTGAGAATGACTGGTAGGGGAGACTTATTTCTGTGCTGTTGGTAAAGTTAACTGTTTACATATCAGAGCTATCCTTCATGGTTTATGGTAGCCTATCGGGTCCACCAATGGAAAGCTTTTGCAGGGTTGAAGGAAGGTGTGTCAACTTAGAAAGATGTCTGGGGCACTAAAGGAGCCCTAGGTTATTTTCTGAAATGCAAGGGGTACCTTCCTTTTCTTTGTGGTCAGCCTCAGGATCAAGTACAGAGTTATTCACACAGTAACACTTAATAAATACCTAAGTATTTAGTTGCAGGAAGAAGCAAACAAGTCAGGAAAATATCACTACCCCATGCAAAAATTCCAAAAAGCAGCCATCACCGAATCTCTTCCTTTCTCCCACTAAAATGCGTATAAGCCCTATACACACTAGTTCATAAACCGGAATCCCTAGTAGCAGAAGGATAGATAGGGACAATTACTCAGGACCTGAGATACTAGACACTATTCACATCTCTGTGGTAGAAACCCTTAGCTTCTTCCTTTCAACTTCTAACCCTTCCACAAAACCCTTTGGTCCTTGTCCAGAATATCTGGCCTTTTTCTTTCTCAGAAGACCATCCTCACATGACAATAGATGATTGTAGAAGGTACTTTATGTCTGTGAAATTCAGAGTCCCCTCATTCCCTGTTAGTGAAAAGAGGCCAGAGAAAATGAACTGGGTGAATTAAAGATGGCACCCTCGGGTGGGGGTTGAGATGTGAGCTCCAAGAAGAGTCATTACAGTAGAGAAGGGGAAGTAGATGGGAAGAAAGAAGAAGAGTCGGGGAGGATCACCAAAATGCTAGTTTCTTCTCCTGGGAAATGCAGTCAGTCTATGTCTAGGCCCCTTATAATCATGAGATATGCGGCTAAGAGCTTACCCACGTCAAGACTTGCTGAATCATCTCCTGCCAAGGTCTGTGGGGGATTAAATTAGGGCGGCTGTCAATACAGGAAGCTCCTGGAATGGTGAAGTCTCAGATTTCATGGTGCAGGTGGTCATCTCAATGGGTCTGCCCCTCCTGAACACTTGGTTGTTCTAATAAGGGGTATTCATGTGCCTCTGACCTCAAATCTCAGCTTTTCCATCAAAGACCCACTTTTATGCTTACTTTTTAAGTGGAGGGGGACCTCAACATTTAATAGAAAATTGGAACAAATGTTTTGAACCGTCCTTTAAAAGTGGGTTGCATGAATCATTAGGTTTGGAGATAGCAGAGCAGAGAGGTGATGGTGAGACCACAGAAGGAGAGAGAACTTGCTCCATCTTCTCTTCTGTAAAATGTGAATGACCATAATAGTTTCTTA
This sequence comes from Martes martes, assembly GCF_963455335.1. Lineage (NCBI taxonomy): Eukaryota > Metazoa > Chordata > Mammalia > Carnivora > Mustelidae > Martes > Martes martes. The sequence goes on along the minus strand of NC_137892.1, from coordinate 68,118,186 downwards.
TGAAGGTTGTTGTAAGGATCAAATGAGATAATTCATGTAACGGGCTTGCTAAACAGTAAATATTCGCATCATTATCATGTACATAGTAGTCTCTCACATTCTGGAAATCGAGAGATCTTTAGAGAGAAGAGTGTTTTTAAAACCAATTATTTGGAGGAAATATTAACAGGAGGACGAAGTAAGGAGTCCTTTGAGTAAATACTCACCAGGTCACTTGAGGCATACAGAAATGGAAGGAGCTGTGTCTGACCCTGCACTGAGAAATGTGGTTAGAAAGAGAAGGTTCATCCTGAATTGCAGCCTTTGGGAGAGCCCTTTCCGTGGCTCCCCAATCCTCAGCCCTTTTAATAACTGGCCGATGCCCAGTTCACTCGTCCAGATTCTGGCCTCCTCATGCCCCTTCCCTCCCTGTCCATGGCCTGGAGGTACCTCAGGCCACTTCCCGTGAGCTGCAGTGACAGAAAATGTGGACAGCCAGCGACACCAAGAAGCCGGCTGCGTGCAGAGACGAGGTGATGGCAGCAGGCCGCCCTGGGCCAGAGGCCCACAGAGCCGAGAAGAGGCACGCCACTTCGTGCCAACCCGCTACTCTGAGCCTGAGGACTGAGATGCACCAGGAAGCCTGTGTTTTCCTATTCTAAGAGAAAAGGTCAAAGAGCCGAAGCCTGCAGCCGAGGAGAATGGCCTCTGCTCAGCTGCCCTTCCCTTACATTCTTCTCTCTCTCTCTCTCTTTTAATAAGAAGGGTGTTCCTTTCCTCAAAGGGAGAGAGAGGGAGGGAGGGAGAGAGAGACTGTAAACTGTCCAAAAGGACCGTGAGAAAACAGGAAGCTTTGAAAAGTACAAGAGAAAGCAAGATGAAATCTATTTGCAGGCGGGCCCCTGGGGACATGTGAGGCATTGTGAAGCAGGCAGCTCATACAGCTATATCCTTCCTTCTGCTGAGGAGGGCTGTGCTGCCAAAAGGCTGCTATCTGGTCACTGCCTTAACCCTCTCCATGCCAGTCTGAGAGCCCTGCCCCAAAGTTCTGGGCCCCTAAAAGTCCCCCGCTGGCTTGTCCCCCACGGGGCCTCCAAGAGCTGGAACGGGAAGAAGAGCCATGGTGGCAAAGGCAGTGAGGACCCTTTCCAAGGAGACCTCCTCCTCTTCTATCAACTCTGCCCTCCGCCTTCAGGCCTCTGCCTCAGACGAGGCTGCAGATGACCTGGTGACTCATAACTTAGGCAGCTCCCGGCTTCACCCATCTCAGAGGAGAATTTGTCCCGGAAACTCTGGATGGCTGCTTTTCCTGGACAGGTTTCCCAAAGACAGCAGCTGGTTCTTTGCTATTATGGAGTGTGGCTGCTACAAGGATAGCATCCCGATCAACCCCTGCGTGCTTACGCAGAATCTGGGAAGCATATTTGTGAAACATGGCTCAAGTCTACAGGCGCAGGTCTTTGGAGATACTCCAGCTGGCTCCAAGAGGCAGGGAGTCCAGAAGTGAAGCCAATAGCAAAAGAGCCCAGAAGGGCAGTAATTTTTTTTTTAAGGAAAAAAAAAAAGAAATATAGAATGGAAAATCTTTCCTCTCCTCTGATTTTCCATCCCATTGTTTATGCTTAATCTCACAGTGAATGAATGTTCTGCTTGCTGTGGACAGCTGTGTCCACTGAGAATGGGGCCAGAGAGAGCCAGGCCAGGTTACAACAGGGGCCAGACTTCTAGGTTAGCCAGGATATTTAGTGGTGAGAAACCCAAGAGAGTAGAATCTGTTGCTTAAACAATCTCCCCTTTTAACAAGGTTTTGGGTCAAAGAGACAAAGCTAACTCTTGGAGCATGACTGGAGCAAGGTCTGCCTCTTTTTCCAGCCATGCCAATCATGTAAAGGGACTATCTCCTCCTTGTTACTCATGAGAAACCTTGGGTTTCATTTTCTGGGCCTCTTCTCCAAATCACTATGCAGTCAGCCAGCCACTCATCTCTGACTGGCTGTGAATTTTGTAGCGATGAGCATATGGCCCTCCAGCACATGGCAGGACATCATCTCGAGATGGCCCCGTCCTACAGTGGGATCTGGAGCTAGTTTACAAACACACAGAGCCCTGTCACATACTCTGGAAACTCAGACATGTGCTGAAATTCCTTTGAAATGGAGAAAGGTGATGACACAAAGAGGATACCAACCGGGGAGCTCTTGGCAGGAACATGGAGACAGGGAGATGGGGACAGGGAGATGCTTCAGACACCTTCCCGGAGGTAGAAGGCTCTTCAGTAGGTGGCTGACACCTGTTCTTGTTTCAGAGATGTCTAAGAATGGAGAAGGGCCACCTGCTTGCCAAAATACCCTTCAACAACAACTTATTTTTTTCTACAGATAGATACACTCTCCTAGGCAGCCTCCTGACCCATAGTTTGGTCTCCTGGGAAAACCAGGATGGTTTCTGCAGATGACTCATATAATTCCCACAACAGGCCCATCTGCCACTGAAGAATATAAACTGTACATCATCTCAGAGCTGGCATTTCATCCTGCAGGACACTTTTGTGGAAACTGGTGGTGTGAGCATACATCCAGAGCCTAATGCACGCTCAAGGAGAGGTCACAGAGTTTCTAAACCATGGAGTGGAACTTCAGGTGCCCGTTGAGCCCTGTATGGTACACCATCACTGGGGTGGATGGAGGATGAGGGGAGGCATAAAGCACTGAGCAGGACTGGCTCACTGATCATTGGGCCCAGTTTGCACTACCATGTGCAATCTTCTGTACACTGGTACCAGAGAGAACCTTCTAAACCCTCAGATACCACCCGGTTCAAGAAATCTTCCAGGTCCCTCTGAGGCCCTTGAGGTAAGCACACAGAACTGCGTCCCCAGGTCAAACCGAGCCTCCAAGCCCTTTTCCTGTTGCTGCTGTGCTCCCTGACGTATCCCTTGTCTCAGAGGTATTTTCCACCTGGTTTAACCACTACTGCTGGAACTGAATTGATGAGATAGAAGTGGGAGTTGGTTGGACTGAACACGTATGGAAGGGACAGCAAGCATGACTCCCTTCATGTTTTAACAAGGTACATGTTCAGCCACCAGTTGATAAGATAGAAAACCCAGTTCGTGCTTAAAACCCAAGACTCAGTGTAACACATGAGGAGTGACCGACAGTGCCTGTTTGCACGCCCACTGTAGGAGACAGCAAACCCCTAGCAGGCAGGAACAGCTCTGTTAAAAGCAAAGGGCTCAAATGGGAAGTGGGAGGGAAATCAAGGTGTCTAATGAGAGAGCAAAGAGGTGGGTGGAATCCCCAGGCTCGTGCTGCCAGGGCTGGCTCCATGGACATGTGACCAATGCAGTCACACAGGCCCCAACTCAGAAGAGTCCTGAGTTTACCACCTTGAAATTCTTCATAATGTTTGAACAAAGGCCCTCACATTTTCATTTTTGCCCCAGGCACTATGAATCATGTAGCCCCGTCTGCAGGCAGCTTCCTCCCCCTTGAGCTCAGATGACTCAAGATGGACATAAATTGACTTTCAAACCACTGAGAACTTGAAGGAAAAGAGGGGAAACACAAGTGGGTGGCAGGAAAGGGCTGGAGGGAGAAACCTCCCTCCCCCACCTCCAGAGAATGCTCATACAGGTCTGGGGAAGCTCTGGTTCCTGACCCTTCTCACCCTGTCCAGGAGCGGCCAACACAGGAAAGCAGTTAGCTTCGCAGGGGGTTCCTTCAAGTGGGGAGGGGGGGCAGGGCACATGCTATAGAGGGATTAAAGCAGGAACAGACCCTTGGGAGGATGGAGCATATCATGGGGACCCCATCAGACGTACAGTAACCAAGAAGGAAAACTTCCATTTCAAACAGAGAAGCTCTAAGTGAAGTTGTGATTCCCCTCTCTTCAACATGCGGATGACACATGTCTGTGCATTCCTTGAATGAAACTACCCAATCCTCAGCAAGATTCCTTCTCACTCTGGAGGTGGAGAAGGGGAACAATGTGAGGAGGGGATGGAAGGAGTGGGGAAGAGTCTGGAAAACCCAAGCATTTCTAAGTAATACCTGTCATTATCTTGAGTTTTACAAATCTCCAGCTCCCATGTGATCTCCGCTAATAAAATAAAAATCCAACAAGTTAACGTGATACAGACATTTTAATGAAGATGCTCAGTCCTTGCACTCCATGGTACTTAGGAACAAATGGGAAACACTTCAGATGACTGCGCTCACCTTGACCCAAACAAGTATTTCTAAGGTCATCAGAGGCACGAACCTCAGAATCTCATTCATCTTGCCTGGGAGACCTGCCCTCAAATTACATGGCTCAGTCCAAGTGTCAGGAGGGCAAGAGGGGAGCTATGAGAAGGGAGGGGCAGTGCTAGAAGCCTCTATGACTCCTTCCACTCTTCTACTCATTGGCTTGTAAGGAGAAGAGGACTATACCCAACTGTTCCTTTCTGGAATGGGCACTCTCCCCATCACCTTCGTCCTCTAACAACCTCATTCCCCAAATGGGCCTTCCATCCTCAGACCTCCCCTCCTAGCTCCCTCCTCCCCTGCACAGTCTGATCCCACAGTGAGACAAACAGGACAGGCTTCTCGGGGACCAGCTAAGGCCTGGTGTGAGCATAGGTGGTGCAAGGAGGAACAGCAGCAGATGGGCCTGGGGCTGGCCGCAGACCTACTCTGAGCCTGGATGACCCCACGGATGAAGCAAGTAGAAAGTTTCCCAGAGATTCTCCCCCACAGGGCATTAGCACAACCTTCTGAGTCCTCCCCACCCATATCCCTCCTGGGGCCCACTGCCCACCTTGCATTTGAAAGGCTTTACATCAGAGTGGACGATCATGTGTGCCTTGAGGGTCTGTTTCTGCACAAAACTCTTGTAGCAGAGGTGACACTGGTAGGCGCGAATGTTGGTGTGGATCAGCACGTGTCTCTTCATGTTGGCCAACAGAGTGAACTCCCGCCCGCAAATCCCACATTTGTGCTCCTTCACGCCCTGGAGGGAAGCAAGATTCCAAACACGCTGTGGTTAGCAGGTAATACGCTTTCTTTCGTCAGATTTATTGTCTTCATTTTTCTCTTTGCCACACAAGTCCATGAAAAGCTTGGTGACAGATGCTGAGTCCCAAATGGTGTGGCATTAGCCTTGTGAATTGCTGTTTTCTTGAAAAGTGTTGCTTACATACTCTTTTTTTGTTTTCTGAAAACCAGGAACTAAGCCAGAATTTTAGAGGAAAAGAAAGCTACAACTCTTGTTTCTGCTGCTACAGGGGTTAATTCTACAGTAACAGTTCTGGGGATTAATAGGATTTTGGTAAGAGCACTATGGAATGATATGTGAAATGAGTCTATAATCCACCTTTCCTGATAATGGAAAAATAAAACCTCCTCAAGTGATAACGTCATTTCTCATATGAAAACCAATGTTTCCTTGCCTTCTCATTAATGGACTTGAAAATCCCAGAAGAACAATTCATATGCACACTTGAATAAATTACAATTTGATAATCACCTCTTGAAATAGTCTCCTGGGCTCCTACAGGTCACGGTGACCTCTACGTGATTTGGCTATGGAGCCTCAGCTCAGCTAGCTTCTGTCCTATAGAGAAATTTGGCAGAGGACAGCTTTCTGAATTAGAAAACAGGACAGAAGGAGACTTTCTACTTTCCTTGCTATTTATGGAGAAGTGTTTGAATACTTAAGCATCAATGCCCTCAGTTGAAAGCACTCCCAGGGACTCATAGCATTATATTATCTATTCCTGACTCACCAGTGCTTTCCTGATAAGACACTTGCAAGCCATCTTAACACAGGACTTTTCAGAAGGAAAACTTAGAGATGATGGCGTTAAAACTAAGGTTGTTACAGGATTGTAATAAGTTACTTAGCTAATAACTGTACCTTATAAAACACATATTATCTGGTATCCTTAGTGACCTGGGGAGAGATGGGTTCCAAGTTTAGCTTTGAGTCTCTTTGCCTATATGTCCATTTCTTTAATGTGGGCCATGATAAGAAAATATCACTCCTCAGTTCTGGTGAGCCCATGGCATGCCAGGGTGAGTCCTGGTCTCTGCCCAGTCATGTATTGGCTGTGTAACTTCAGACAAGTTTCATGGCCTTTCCTGGTGATGGCTCTCCCTTATCTCAAGATGTGGTGGTGGGTCATGAGAATCAGGAACTCTTTCCAGCTGGAATACTCTTGAGTCTAGATGACTGTAGGTGAGTATGAATCTATTATAAGGATGGGACCTAAACTTTAATGGCCTCCTAAGAAGATGAATTTTAACAATGTGTTGCATATTCAAGCCATGAGTTTAAAATTTTAAAATTAATAAAAATTATGTTCTTAATAGGTTTTAAACATTACTTCAGCATCTTTCTTCCCAAGATTGTCTCTACACTTGTCTGTGATTCTGTTATCCTGCAACCAAGGAGAAGAATCTACTTATCACTGTTTTTGGAATTCTCTAAAGAGAATTTGGTGTCCCAAGTAAAATTCACATGTAGGCTGGCCTACAACTCAAGTGAATGGAAGGCTGGACACAACTTGGGGAACAAAGGAAGTGACTACGTCACTAAGAGGATCAGTGATAGCGCAGAGAGAGAGCCCATGGGAGTTGTCAGAAGTGAGGGAGGGAAATGAGGAGAAGGGGGACACTTGACAGTAGCGTTCAAGAGCTGGAGTCCTGGATTCTGGGTGACTGTCCCATGCCTCAGTGCCTTCATCTGCAAATCTGGAGCAAAGATACCCACAGGTAGGGGCGCCTGGGTGGCTCAGAGGGTTAAAGCCTCTGCCTTCGGCTCAGGTCATGATCCCAGAGTCCTGGGATCGAGCCCCACATTGGGCTCTCTGCTCAGCGGGGAGCCTGCTTCCCCCCACCCTCTGCCTGCCTCTCTGCCTACTTGTGATCCCTGTCTGTCAAATAAATAAAATAAAATCTTAAAAAAAAAAAAAGGATACCCACAGGTAGCTCTTAGAGTTGTTGACGAGGATCAAATGAGAAGTAAAGCACCTGTGACACAGCAAGTGTTAAATAAATACTACCTCTCATTGTTTGCTGACACTGTGGATTAAAATGTTTAGCTTCCTAATTCAAATGAGACATTTCAGATACCAGGCTGTTTTGTCCATTTTTACTTCATTTTCTACTATCTTACAGAATTTTTTTGTGTTCCAAAATGCATCTTTGGCTCCTTTTCCATGCATGTAGGAGCCCCTGAAATCAGTATATGGTCCCCTTTGTGGCTGAATCTCAGCACAGGTTCTTTGTTGATGGCTCCTGCATTAGGCAGGTGCCTCCTGTCTGGATGGTGCCTTTAATAAGGCAGGAGCTCTTGGTACACTACCCACAAGGCAGCCACCCATTTCACCTCTGCTGCTGAGCCAAAACATGCCCATGTTGTGTCCTAGCCTAGCAAATGAAACTCATTATGGCAGAGTAGAGATACTATCTTGGCTGGGCAAAGCCCTCCACTGACCTTTCTGAATTAAAGAGTGCTTTAGAAAAGCTGGCTTACTAGAAGTCTCTTCTGCCAAGAAAACCACTTGAGGTCAAAAGCGTGAGGGTAGAGGTCAGTGGGGCAAAGTTCCTCTCTGGGAAGCTCAAAGCCAACCCAAGTCAGCTTAGCAGGGTAAGATTTCTGGGATACGAATCGGGACTGGACTTAGTTCATCCTGCCTGACTCTAGAGCTCTGCTTGCAGACTAGGCTGAGCTTAGACCCCTGGGCCTGTATTTCCCCCTTAAAGACCTGAGCCCAGGGAAGATAAAACCAAACCAAACAGAAGGATGCTATCTCATGCCTCCCACAAAGACACCACAGGGCACTGCAGGCAACCAGCCCGGTGCACTGCTACGGGAAGCACAGGCCTTGCTGGACCCAGAGCCATGTGCATACAAAGCAGTTCTCACAGCGAAGGGAGAAAACAACCCAAAATGTAGCCACTGCTCCAGCAGCAAAGGACCAAGAGAAGTATTTAGAAGAAGGCTCTGATGAGTATATCCCAGGCACAGAGCTGGTCTTGGGTAAATGAGACCTAAGAACACACTCGTGCTAGTTCCCTGGATGAGGTTTCCAGACACCGAATTTTAGGGTTTGTAGGAGGCTAAGAAGCAACAGCACAAGGGCCTGTTGTTTCTCCTTCGGCCTTCCTCACCCTCCTTTCCACATTATTTATTTTGAGGCCCATCTTAGACTCTAGAAGGCTGGATGGGAAAGGACTTGCTTGCTGGTGTCTCCCCCAAGGGGAGGAAGGAGGTGAGGACTCAGGGAAGCAGCCCCTTGCCCCTCCAGTCCTAAGCGGAGCGCAGCGAAGGGCCCCTGGCCCCCTCCACCCTGCCCCCACCCGGGGCTCTGCGCCTGCTCCCCAAGTGCCCGCCCCCGGGGGCCGGCGGAGCCCAAGGTACCTTGTGGGTGAGGGAGTGCTGCTTGAGGTGGTGAGGCTGCACGAACTCCATGCCGCACTCGGAGCAGATGTAGGGCCGGATGTCCTTGTGCTTCATCATGTGGTTCTGCAGCTGGCTTGGGTACTGGAAGGTCTTGTCGCACTCGGAGCAGCTGTACTGGATGGGGCCGCGGTGCGTGGTGAGGTGCCTCTTGAGCTGGGCCAACGTGGGGAAGTCGAGGCCGCACTCGACGCAAATGTTGTCGCGCCCGCTGGCGTGCTTGGCCTCGTGGGCCTTCAGCTCGCTGGGGTAGGCGAAGCCGCGGCCGCACACACGGCAGTTGTGCGGCTTCACCTCGCTGTGCTGCATCATGTGGCGCTTCAGGTGGCTGGTCTGCGTGAAGGCCTTGTGGCACACCTGGCACTTGTGGGGCCGCGTGCCCTGGTGGGTGAGCATGTGGGTGTGCAGGTGGCTGAGCTGCTTGAAGAGCTTCCCGCAGCGCGTGCACGCGTGCGGCTTGATCCCGCTGTGGCCCAGGATGTGGGTGACCAGGTTGTACTTGGAGGTGTAGGACTTCTCGCAGGTGGGGCACTGCCAGCGCTTCTGCGCCCCGCCCACGTCCACGTAGTAGCTGTCGTCGATGCGCACGTTCACGTCCACCCGCTCCACCTTCTGCTTGGTCTCCTCGCTTTCCGGAGGTTCGGCTTTGCGCGGTAGCAGCGCTTCCGGGGGCTGCTTGGGCAGGAAGGTGTGCCGGCCGAAGGGGAACGGGGAGGCCGAGGGCATGAAGAAGGGGAACATGAGCCCCGGGGGCACCTTGGGGTAGTAGGGATAGGGCGTGGGCAGGAACGGGGCGGGGGCCGGCTGGGGCCACAGGGCGCTGGGCTTCACGGGCTCCTGCTTGACGGGCTTGCCCCCCAAGTGTTCCAGGGTGCGGTAGAATTGGAAGCCCACGTTGCACAGGTCGATCATTTGCGAGTCATACTTGGGGCGCGGGGGTTGCGGAAAGAGCAGAGGGAGGCTCGGAGGGCCTTGGTTTTTGCTCTCCTCAGAGTGGAGGGAGAGAGGGGCCTCTTCCGCGGGGTGGTTGTACGGCATCTTAGTGGGCATGCTCTTCCGTTTCCGGGACCCTCCTCCTTCAAAGACTCCCGGGAATCCATCTAGGTGTCCCGGAGGAGGCTCATACCGAAATTGGGAAAAAGGCCCCCGGAGAGCTTCTGGGAAGGGGTGCCTTTGGGGAGCTTTCCCTCGGGAAACCACTGGCTGCAGGCAGTGGGGAAAGGAGGGGGCTCTCTTCACACCCAAACTGAAATGCACATCCTCATCTTTGATCATCTTCATTTCCTTCTGCATCCTTGGCAATTTTCCTTTAAAGAGAAAGAAACTTACTGTTTAAAAAAAGAGTCCCTTTTTTCCCCTGAAGGGTTCTGGCCATGTATCAGTACTAATTTATGAAGAGTGATGCTTTTTTACTACTGACCCTCACTTATCCTAGGGCTGTTTGAAGTATTATTTTTTTTTCCCCCTTACAGACCCATTTCCTGGAGAGCCCTGGCCCCCTGGATTAGGACCCTAGAGGTTCAGTCTAAATCCATAGCCACAGAATCCTAGCTGGGGTTTGGCGGGGAGGGCATGAGAGTACACTGAACTGGGAAGAAACCTGAGAGTTCAACCAGCCATGGTGCCCACTTAAGATGAAGTTACAAAAAAAAAAAAAAAAAATGAGGGTAGCAAGACCCAGACAGACGAAGTGACATGCTGAAGCCCACAGCTGGTCAGGGCAGGAGTCAGAACTGGGACCCATTCTGATAGCCTGAGATGGAACTGTCATCTGTTAGTGGTGACTTACATTTGTCTTTGGGGTTGTTTGTGTTCTGAAGGAACCAATTTCCCCTGCCCCTCTCTGTCTTGGGGGCCTTGGCTGCTGGAGGGTGGGGAGTACTCAGGTCCACACAGGTGAAGATATTTGTCTGCTTAACCGGGATCTCAGATTTTCTGAGTTACCCACTCCAAGCAAGGTGTGCTGCTGGGGTATATCAAGTGGATGAGGTCAATGGGATCCAGAAAAGGCTATAAGCCAATGTCACAGAGTCATCTTGGCAACTTTTGCATTTTCATCTTCCACCTGGAGCAACCTCAGGTGCAAATTTCCAAGATTGTGGATCTCTAAAACTGTGCTTGCCTCTCCTCTTTCACACAGGTGTCTGGGTAAAGCCTGACTTTCAGTGATTCCTGAGGTGCATGACATTTCCTTGCTGAGCCGGTTACTGACTGCATCCTGGTGACTTCATCAGGTATGTGGGGGAGAGCCTGTGAGCTGGAGTGTAAACCAAGGACTCTGCTTCCTTTCACGTGTCTCCTTGCCATTTTTCTACACTCATGTGGATAGTGGTAGAAAGAACCAAGTGGTTCTGACTCCATGTTTCCATGTCCTCTGAGCTTGAATAGGATACCTAGGGCCCTGGCCCTGTGAGAATGGCTACATGCTGAGCAATGTAGGGTGAGGGTCAGAGGGGTGAGGGAACCAACAGCTTCTACTAATTTTCTTCAGTCCTTGATGGACCAAATGTAGATTCACAAGGAGCTAGATATTCCCAAAATTGCACATATGTCTTCATGGGAGGTTTGAAAACTGAAGCACAATTAAAACAACATGGGTCTTTTTACATTGGATTACCAATTCTATATACAAATGAGCTGAGAGAAAAAAAATGTTTTTATTATATGAATATTTGGGCATTACTTAAAACTGTTACATAAAATCATCAGAAAATGAAAAAATAATGGCTATTAATCTTTGCTTTGTATTTGTGTGGTAGTTTGTCTTCTTTCCATGGGTTTGGAACTTAGTAATTAAGAGCAAGAGTTTGCTTATTTAGCACTGACCAGAATTTATTAGTTTTTTGTGTGTGTATTTTCTTGTTAAGCAGGTATTAGATAATGCATGGCTAATCATGTCTGGTATCTCTATACCATGTGTTATATCTTCTACTAGAAAGCTACTTACATGGAAATGGATGTTACCACTAATTTTGAAATAGAAGGTGTTTTGGTATATACACATTATTATTGCCTTTCTTTAGTATCTTTGTTTTTAGTTGTGATGTAGTCTACTAATTGAGTCACTTTACTGTATTAGAGGTGACATTTTTAATACAATACTAATTTCAAAAGCATACTTATTTTCAGTGTTTGCATTTTATCACCATCAACCTAGTAAGGCAAAGAAACATTGTTGAACAGAGATACTGTGTTTTTAAACATCAGCAGCAGAGTTGTGGCCCCCAAATGCAGAGATTTTCTGTATATGCATTTTAATTTCCTCCTTATTTTAATATGATTAAAATTTTCCCCAGTTTCTGACTTCTGTGTATACATACCCTACCCCTGAAACAGTAGTGTGCCTATTCTGGAATAAAATCATTAATTCAGGAGCTTTAAAAAGGCATTGAGATCCATCCACGGGCGTTTTCCCAGAACTTTAAAATAGCAGTCCCCTCTGCATAAAGATCTTAAGGGATACTACCAGTCCCTACAGAGGTCAAGGAGAACTGGATCTGCTTCCTTTCAGCCCTCTTGAGAGAGAAATCAGCCGTAGCTGCTGCTAGTTATTAATATCCCTGTCTTCTGAGCACAGGGTGCTAAGGAGAAGCCCTAAGGGGTAAAAGAAAGCCACAAAAAGCAAACTCATTGAGGGTGGGGAATGTTGAAGGGAAGAACAGGGAAAGGATGTTTTCCCCAGGAGGTAATTTATCTTGAAATCAGTCAACTTACAACTCTGGCCTCTACAAAAATATTAACAAACTCCTAGAAATCCTCAATGTGGGCCACCCACAGACTCCCCTCTATTTCTAAAAATACATCCACAGGCATCCATGGCAGATAGGGATTACCATTCAGGCAGCAAGAGAGATCTGAGTGACACAGTCATCTTCTTGGTCAAAGGCAGAGGACTGGGGAACGGCAGGCCCTCCCCTGGCCAGTAACCCGTGGCTTCCCCCAGAAAACTGGCATGTCGTAAGACCGCTCCCCACTGGGATGAGCAAGACCATATGTAAAAAAGAAGAACTGAAATTGTAAAATAGCCACCTGTGGGATAGTTTGGAGCTTTGCTTTGGAGGCTGAGGATCTAGATTTGAATTCTTTGTGTCAGCAGCTGTGAGGAACTGAGCAAGTTAACTTTGGGGCTTGGTTTCCTTGGGAGCTGGGATATCCCCACTAGGTTGTTGGAAACTTAAAATAGAGCATGTATGTGAAAGTGTGTTAAACACTAGACAGCATGGTACTCTCGAGGGGTAAGAAAGAGCGGACAGGAGGGGAGGATTGCTGTTGTGATCAGTAGACTGATGCTGACTGGCAGCATCTCTCTTTTCCATGCTGAAGCTCTCGGTCAGCCTCTGGGTCTCTGCTTTGCAGGTCAGAACAGAGACTGGACTCATTGACCCTGAGTTGATCTTGTCACAGCTGTGGATGTAAACCACACTACAGCAGGCCAGTGGGTGAGGTCAGGACATGGGTATTCATTCAGTGTGGGGATCAAACTTCTGGTTTGAGACTACTCCCCCATCCCTTTTCTCTGGCTGTCTTTCTTATTATGGTGATGGCTCTGGGCCTACATTAAGAACAGATTTGACTTACTGTCAAATGATTTGACAATAAGTATTTTGTCAAATACTTATACATGCATACATTGCACATCTCTCTTTTTTTTTTTTAAGATTTCATTTATTTATTTGACAGACAGAGATCACAAGTAGGCAGAGAGGCAGGCAGAGAGAGAGGAAGGGAAGCAGGCTCCCTGCTGAGCAGAGAGCCCGATGCGGGGCTCGATCCCAGGACCCCGAGATCATGACCCGAGCCGAAGGCAGAGGGTTTAACCCACTGAGCCACCCAGGTGCCCCAATTGCACATCTCTTAAGAGAAATGAAGATCTCTTTCATTTGCAGATGTAATCTTGCAGTTTTCTGTAAATTGAACTTTTCTTCAAAATAAAGGTCTTCAGCCAGTCTGTGGGAAGCTGAAGGATTGCCCCTAGTCTAATATCAGAGGTCACCTTCCCAGAGACAGGAGGATCTGTTTGTCAAACCCCAAGTCTCAGGTACTTAGGACAGTGCTGAGCCAATAGTGGCTAACTGACTCTCACAATTCCTGCTAGACTGTGAGGACAGGAACTGGATCTGTTTTGTTCACCCGGCACAGTGCCCGGCGCCAAGGAAGTGCTCAAGAAATTGCTATGGGTTGAGAGAAGGGAGGGAAGCTCTTGTTTTTAGTCTCCATATGGAACTTTTCAGTGTATAATTTTATCTTTATTTAGCCTGAAGATGACTTTTTGAGACATCCCTAATCAGAGCATGAGCACACTCATAAACTCTCAGGTAGTTATTGTGGGAGGAACTTGAAATATACACCTTGTGTGTGCTATTGCTTACCCTCCTCAGTTTCCAAGGGCTGCCTTCCCTGACCTGATCCTCAAATCAGGGTAAGCCCTACATCCTGGCTATTTCCAGGGTGCAAAGTATATGGAAGCTAATGCTGGGGAGCCATCCTCAAAGTGCTTTATAAGGGTCTGCAACCCAGTCTGAATACAGATACCCAAAAGGGCCAACAGGCAAGAGTGACTAGAAAGACAGACCTTTGGGGGCGCCTGGGTGGCTCAGTCAGTCAAGCATCTGCCTCTTAATCTCAGCTCAGGCCTTGATCTCAGGGGTTTGAGTCAAGCCCTGAATGGAGCCTACTTTAAAAGGCGGGGGGAGGCGTGGATCAAGAATGTGAAACCTAGACCAAGACTAAGTAGTCACCCTGTGCTCTTCCACCCAAAGGAGATATTTGGAAGGGTAGTAGCAGTCCACATTTTGTGCTGTGAGGTGAGTGTGGAGGTTTAGAATAATCACAGATTTTCATTGCTACTGTCTGAGAATGTCCCTGACTTTCTTCCTTGTATACTCAATCACCAAGGCAAATAGGCTGTAAATCAGGAAGCAAATAATTTCAGGAGGAAAATACTGGGTTGATCTGTGTTAGAAGAATCTGGGACTTAAGATGTCTTCTTTCATGGGTATTAGCCACGAGAGTTAGGGATGAGGAAATGGGGAATGAAAGGATTTTAAAAACAAAAATAAACTCTCCTTCTGAACCATAAGGACCAATTAGAAATGCAAGGCCTACGATAAAACCACATTTAGTTTGGGAAAAAAAAATTCTTCTAATAATGCCCTTTAATCAGGAATTCACCTACTGCACTAAAATATAAATATTCCCCAGATAAAATTACTGGTATTTTGTGGTTCTCACTTGAATCTAAGGTCATTCCAGTAAATGGTATCAGAAGAGTCATGGTGAGTCAGCATGCCAGAGGCAGATCTGCTTACCTTAACTCCATAACACTGATTTTTGTTCATCTTGAAATTCATGGAAAAATATTCTCTCACATTCTTTACTCCTTGAAGCTTTCCACATTTCATTAGAAAATGTTATATCTTGCTATTGGAGACACTGGCTTCCTTTTTGATTTGAGAGAGTGGCACTTTCTTATGTGGTCTACCTGGAGCGCTGCTCTCAACAAAGATGGAAGCAGGGGGGAGGTGGGCATTGAGGAGACATTTAAGAAAAAGCAACAGTGCTAAGAGAAGCAAAGGGTAGGGAGTTGAGGGGGAAGGAATCAGGAAGGCAGGATGGGAGATCCATGGATTCTATTCATGCAAGAAGGTTTTATAACATTCCTCCAAAGTGAGATGTTCTTGGATCACCTGGTTCTTTGTGATTTTGATAAAAAAAGAACTTTGAATCTTAGAATTAAACATTGTAATGATGGAACATTATTGTCTTAATATATATGTAGTTGCATTGCTGAGTTTTTCATCTGTGTATATTTGGCAAATAAGGATTCAGTCTTGTATTCCTGTGATTGGCAGGAATAGAAGGGTCTCTGTATGCAGCAGGCAAATAAGGCAGTATGTTCCAAAGAAAGGAACTGTCTGCCTTGTCACACCCTGGATTAGTGATATACCTAAGAAGAGGTAACCAGCTACCTGCTCGCAAGATCCCAGGTAGGGCCCTTCTGGATGGCCTTGTGGCCCTTATTTAATTTATAAACCCAAATTCCTACCATTTTGTTATAAAGTAATCTGTCAGCCTACAGCATGGTGGTCAGAAGATACTAACTGGTGATGAGACCTATTTACATGTACAATAGTTAATTGAACTCACATAATTTATTTTCTTAAGTTTCTAGAAATCACCAGGACATTACATAGTTAAAGTCATTTAGTTTTTCATTGTTTAGATTGTTCATGCTGAGTATGCATATATACCATATATATTGACATGTACACTAAAAAGGTCTTATTAAAACAGTGACAAATTCAGCTATTAACATGCATGAATTAAGTAGATGTGGGAAAAAATAAATAAAGAGATGTGGGTTTCATTTAGGAAAGTGTTAATGCCTAGGTCAAGTTTCTGGAAAGCGGGAGTGAATATAATTACTTGAGGCCTGGAACAGCTGCTAGGGTGTTGGGGTTATCTCTGCCCTTGTGAACCATTTAAAGGAAGGAAATGAATTGGAGATGTGACTTAGCAGTTTTCTTTCCCAACCCTCAGAGCTAACATATTTCTTGTGGATGGAGCTGTAACTGGAATGTTAAAATTTTTTCCTACTTTCTTTTGGGGGAATTATCCTTAGAATATATGTAAGGGTTTTTTTGTTTGTTTTTTGGTTTTATGTTCATAGATGAAGTACATTTGATATAGCCCCTTCTAGCTAAGCAAATACACACACGCATATTATAAAGCTTAGTTTTGTCTATCTCTGGGAATGACAGCATTTTCTGTTAGGTAGGCCTTAGAATAGGTAGCGAATGCCAGAAAATATGACCCTCTGGCAAGCAAGGGTGGTAAGAATTAACACATAATAAATGAGGACAGCCATCTGTGGAAGGAACCTATCTTAACAGCATAACTCAAGGCAGTATTTTGGGGAGAGGGGTGTGAAGAACTGTTTTGTATCTTAATTCTGGTGGTGGTTACACAACTCTATTTGTCAAAGCTCCTAGAACTCAAATGAATTTTACAGTATGTAAATTAAAAATAAGTTTAAAAATGCAAAAGAAACATACCCCCAAATGCTACTCTGCACATTAGTATAAAAAAAGTAACTGAGGATATTTGGAAAATACTAGTCAGGGCTAGCAGACTCCACCCTCTAATCAAGTCTTATCTTTGGAACACATCCAATAATATGCATATGGTATATGAAGAGGGGAACTCAGTTACAAGCATTTGATGATCTTAAATATTGATCTTTCCAAAGGGGAGACTTTGAATGTGGCAGATATACCAGCTTTTTTGTTTGTTTGTTTGTTTTGTTTTGTTTTGTGTATTTTCTATTCCATGTGAATATTATGGGGGCAGGGATGGTGCTTTAAATTACACTTCAAAGTCTAATTTTTGGCCCCGATTGCATATTCAGTAAATAATCTTCCATACTTCTCCAACATTTTTGAAATGTTTGTCTACGATCAGTGCACAGGATCATTCTGGTCATTAGGAAAGATATTTCTCCCCCTTGTAAATCGATAGATTGGTATTGACATGCAGGTCCACAGATAACTCTTGTGAATGAATCATTTCCTCTAAGAGTGATTAATGGAGTGATTTTATGAAATGGAACACATGAATGTCCAAACCTGCAGACCCAATCCTGAGTCATGGCAACCCCATCAGACGCTGCTATCCCATAAGGTCTACCTGAGCAGTCACCTGCCATCTGTCTTTTATACCTTACACTGGATATGAGCCAGACTGTCCCAAGATTGTACAGGACAGGAGGCAGAGAGAACCTTACCTTTATGGAGATGGACAGGTGAAACTCTCCTTTCTATCAAAGCTGGAAGAAAATGCATCACTTCTCTGATGTTTATCACATTTGTCTGTCTGATTCATTGACTAGTTCCTGTGTTGCTAGTCACCTTCCCTGTGAGTAGGTATCTTATATTTCTAACAATCTGGTTAGAAAGTCAGAAACTTGCCTAGTGCATTAACTGTTGTTGGGATCCAGTAATTGTGTAGAAATTGATTTAATAAGTCCCACGTTTTAGCTTGTTCTTCTTCCCTGGTCCCTCTTCTTACCTGAAAGAAGGAATAACTGGTTGACCTGCCCTGTGCCAGTTCATCCCAGGCCAGCTTCACATCAGTACACTGCCAAGAACAACTCTGGTGAAGGTGGTTTAGCTAAGGTATAGCAATGGCTAGGGTTTTGCTTTTCAGAAAGCATGACCCTCTTTGCTTCCTGTGGGTGCAGGATCCTTAGCCAGTGTAGGCCGTATTCCTTTGACCTGAAAGGTGGAATTCCAGTCCTGTTACACTGAAATAATTTGAGTGAATGTGGGAAGGCTCTGGAAATGCCCAGTGATCAAATGCCACCAAGCCTGTAAGGGAATGTGTCACCCTAGAGCAGAACATGCCTACGTTCTAGCAAACAATATCCCAACAAGGCAGGCCACCACAGTTTCTCTCAGTCACTCCATAATTGCGAGTTCCCCCATGATCTGCTGGGCAAATGTCCATTAGTTTTGTGGAAATGCCCACCCTAATGGATCTTCAGTCTAACACTCTCCCCGCTGCGCTATCTCAACTGCCTGCCCACCCTAATGGGCAAAGAGATCTGTGACCTCACCCTTTCTTTTTATTTTTATGTAGAGAAAATTCCTGCTCTATTTCTTTCTTCTGACGCATGATCACTTTTTATCCTGGACACCAGTTTTCACCTCACACTTTTTAGTTTAAGGTCTTCTGTTTCGTGTTGATTTTTCTACTGATTCTGCTCACTGAAAGCATTCTTGGAAAATACATAAATGTATTTATTTCCTCATGTACTTGTACCCCTAGCCTGTCTCTGGAAGGAAATACAAGAATCTAGTAAGACTAGTTGCCTCTGAGGAGGTAGACTATATGGCTAGTGAAGGAAGGCTTGGGAGTCCAGCACTCAAGTTACCCATTCAGGATGGACTGTTGCCGTCGTAGTCTATAGACATGGGAAAGTGCCCAGTGGGTGTGGCGTTCCCTGGGTGGAAAGGAAACTTTCAATTGTGTACCCTTTCAACTTATACTTTAGCAGACTGTGACTGACTTAGCTGCTCAAATACTTGCACTAAAAAAGAAAAATTCACATTGGCTTTCAAACAGCAAACATTCAGACAAAATTAGACTTGGGATCCCCTTCCTTTTGAGTGGTTAAGAACTCCCTGGAAGCATTTCTTTGGACTTCTCAAGTTTTCTGCCCAAGGCCTTTTGATGCCCCTGGCAAAGTTAATCCTGGTTTAGATGTTGGGCTTGCAGCTTTGGGACCCAGGGAAGTTAAGTGTAAGCAACCGCAGAGTCAGGCATGGAGAAACCTCCCCAAAGGCATTCACTCAGGAAATTCCTTCAAGTGCTTTCGCTGTGCCTGCACTGTGTGGGAGCCAGAGCATAATGTCTAATTTGCCAAAAGCTAAGTTCAAGGAATTCATGGTCTGGGAGAAGAAACTGACAAACAGATGTGGAGAAAAATATTCTAGGAGCTACAATAGAGAATTCTTGAACTGGCAGGTTGATTTGCTGGATATGAGGGAACAAGAAGCAGAATGGCATTTCTTGGACATAAAATAATTTTTTTCAAGATATTCCTTTATTTCCTTTTTTTAATCATTAAAACTTCCATTAGAATAGCAAAAAACATATGGAAGAGTATCTGTGAATGTGAGAGAAATGAAACTACCCTTTTCCCCAACTAGTGCTCCAGTCTCCACTAGCCATGTATCCTGCAGAACAGAGGAAGACTTTGGTGACTTGAAAATTGGGCTGACCTTTGATGAACTGCATTAAGAAAACCAGGAGTATATAAGACAAAAATACATTCAACCTTGGAAGTTCAGATTAAATGAGTTTGATGTGAAGATTCACAGTAATTACAGAATCACACAAGGCAAATATGACTAATCCAGTTTCTTCAAGCTACCCATCCCTGAGTTTATCCTGGCTCCTTCCCCAGTGCTGAGAAGGAACTTTGGGATCCTAAGGATGAGGCCCTTGGATTATCAGGTCCTCTCCCAGGGCACTAAGGTAATTAGGATGCTTAAAAGCTTCTTTCAGGGCAAAAGTCCAAGCCTGTTTCTGACACTGCACAATCGTAAAATGTCAAAGCACAAGCCTGCTCCAGCCCTCAGACAGAATTAGTCCCTCCTTCATCTCAGCTCCCACAGTCTGTGCCCACACCCGTCACGCTGATTCCTCCCTGAGCACTGCAACAACCTGCTTGCCCACGTCACTGGGATCCCCTTGAGGGCTGGACTGATGCCTAAACTTCTCTGAGTCTTAATGGCATTGTAAAATGACTGGTACTTACTAATAGTTTTAAGTGAGACATTTTCAAATTGCAATGACTTTCTGGTTATAAAATGATCTTGTTCTGGGGACACCTGGGTGGCTCAGTTGGTTAAGCAGCTGCCTTCGGCTCAGGTCATGATCCCAGCATTCTGGGATCGAGTCCCACATCGGGCCCCTTGCTCGGCAGGGAGCCTGCTTCTCCCTCTGCCTCCGTCTGCCAGTGCTCTCTCTCTCTCTCTGACAAATAAATAAATAAAATCTTTAAAAAATAAAATAAAATAAAATGATCTTGTTCTGTTCATTAGCACTAACTGGTAGATAAAACCACAAAAAAAGTCTGTGGAGTTCTTCCCTTGTACTCTTTTCTTTCTACTTCCCTTCTAACAAATAGACAATGCTCTTTTGTTGTTGTTTAGGATTAGTCATCAAAAGGAACATAATTTATTTTCAGATGTGGTTCATCTTGTTTATTAAGTGTTGTATTTAGAGAATGGCCCTGGAAAGCAATGCTCACATTCCCAAGAAGGAGCACATTCATATCGGAATCCATAACTTCGAATTTAACTCGTCTCTTTTCCATACCTCAAGCACTTATGACATTAAATGTAATAATACTCCAAGATTTGTAATCACCTCAACGTGTCTCATTCTAGCATTCTTCTTTGACAATTTCTCCCTTTAATATGTTCTCTCCCATAAATCCCCAATACTAACTTTATGTAAAAGATAAGGAAGGAAGGGAAGGAGGGAGGGAACCAAGAAGTCAGCTTGCCAACACCTTCCACATTGGCCATGCATTGTTGGGTAGTTGCTAGAAAATCTTGTTCACTGTTTCTTAGAAATGGCTGTTAGCCTCTGTCTTTGTTTCCATTCCCAGAGCAAGGACTGTGGTCTGGTTGCCCACTTCACTCCTAGGTTTCTTTCAACAGTTTCCATCCACTCTTCCAGACCTTTTTTCTCCTTTTTTAAAGATTTCTTGAATACCAGAGTCAAATTAATCTCCTAAAACGTTGGCCCTTTTTCTTTTTTTAAAACTCTTAAATACAATTTGTATTTTTTTTTTAATTGTGTTAGTCACCATACAGTACATCCTTAGTTTTTGATGCAGTGGTCCATGATTCATTGTTTGCGTATAACACCCAGTGCTCCATGCAATCTGTGCCCTCCTTGATACCCATCATTGGGTCAACCCATCATCCCCCTCTCCTCTAAAACCCTCAGTTTGTTTCCTGGAGTCTGTAATCTCTCATGGTTCGTCTCCCCGTCTGACTTCCTTCCCTTTGTTTTTCCCTTCCTTCTCCTAATGTCCTCCATGCTGCTGAATACCCAACTTTTGCATCAGCATGGTTGGAACTGGATGAGATTATGCTAAGTGAAATAAGTCAAGCAGAGAAAGTCAGTTATCATACGGTTTCACTTATTTGTTGAACGTAAGGAAGGGCATGGAGGACATCAGGAAAACTCATCTCTTTTTCTAAGACAGCTCTCTATTAAGGAACCAACAACAATAGTGTTTAGATATTGCTATACATAGTTTGTAGAGCTTGCTAATTGCTGCTCCTATATCCATTCCTCCTTCTACCTTTAGGATCTGAACCCAGATTTTGCTTGTGGTGACTATGTGCCCAGCCGAAGTGCTAGCCTTTTCGACATCCCTTCAGGTAGGGGTTGTCTGGTGCTACAGTTCTGGCCAATGAGATGTAAGCAGCTGGGGCTAGGGATTTCTGAGAAAGCTCTTGCATTCCTAACACAGAAGTCACCTGCTTTATCTTTTCCTTTTTTAATTCTTTCTTTCTGGAATGTGGATATGAGGTTGGAAGTGCAGCAGTCGTATCACGGCCATGAAACAAAGTTAATGACAACGCTTCCCACAAAGTATAGTAGAGGGGAAGAGAGCAGTTATCAGTATGAAACTGCAGTGACCCTCTTGGTGCTGGTCTTCTGGTTATTTGACAAAACAAATCCTTTACTTCATTAAGGAAATGTATGCAGAGTTCTGTGACTACAGCTAAACAAAATCCCTACCTGATACACAGGGCAATGTAAACTTTGCTCCCTGACATTCAAAGCAAATGTGAACTCCTCTCCCTGACTTTCAGGTCCTTTAAAACGGATCCAGCTGAGTTCTGTTTCTCACTAAAACCCTCTCAGCACCAATGAGACCAGGCTTTCACTCCTCTTTCTCCACGGAGCAAACTGATTTCTACCTCCCGGTCTTTGTTTAGACTGGTCAGCCGTCCAGGTATATTCTTCCCATTGATCCATCCCGTTGTTCAAGGCTTCCTCCCGGAAACTTTTCCACCTTAACTCTTATGCCCAGTTATCTTTTCCTCCTTTCTTTCTCTCTCTCTCTTTTTTTTTAAGTTTTTAAAATTAATTTGAGAGAGAGTGCCTGTGAGTGGAGGGGTGTGGGGCAAGGAGAGAAGGAGAGAGAGAGAATCTCCAGCAGACTCCAGTGAGCACGGAGCCCACTCAGACTCTATCTCAGGACCCTGGGATCAGAACCTGAGCCGAAAACAAGAATCAGATGCTTAACCGTCTGAGCCACCCAGGTGGCCCTCCCTTCTTTCAAATCTTATTGTATCACCCCACTGAACCCTGGGTTAAATACAGTGTTTGTTTGTTTTTTGGTTTTTGTTTGTTTGTTTCTTTTTTTCTTCACTTCACTCCGGTTCCTTCACACTTAGGTTTTGTTTTCCCATAAGCTCCTTTCAGCCTGGGATTCATACCCTTCTGTCTCGCGTTGTGCCTTGCATGGTACTAATTGCCATGAAGTTACTTGGTAGAGAACTGTTGCCCGGTTAGGATTCTCTTACTATGCACTGCTATAGCTGCTCTTTTGAAATACATTTGTTTGTGGCTTTACAAGGACATGTGAATTTAGGTTGTATTTCCATCTAGGAAGAGATACCTGCATTCCCATGTTTACTGCAGCATTATTCACAGTAGTCAAGAGGTGGAAACAACCCAAGTGTCTGTCAATGGATGAATAAATCAAGAAAAGTGTATGTACTGGTATATTATTCAGCCTTAAAAAGGAAGGAATCCAGGCATTTGTGACAGTATGAATGGAGCTGGAGGGCATTCTACTAAGTGAAATAAACTAGACAGAGAAAGATAAATACTGCATGGCATCCCTTTTATGTGGAATCTAAAAAAAGAAAAAAAAAAGTCAAACCCCTAGAAACAGGATGTTGAGAAGTAGGTGCCAGAGGCTTGGGTGTGGGGGAAATGGAGGCTGGTAAAAGGGTATATAATTTCGGTTATATGATGAAAAATCTGAGGATCAAATGTAAAACATGGTGACTCTAGTTGATAACATCATACTCTATACTTGAAATTTGTTAAAAGGGTAGAACTTAAAAGTCCTCCCCCCCAAAAAAGGGGTAAATATGTGGGGTTGATGCATGTGTTACTTAACTAGTTGGAGGGGGTCCTTTCACAATGTATAGGCGTATCGAGTCATCACATTGTTTAAAGATCTTACAATTTTATTTGCCAATTATACCTCAGAAAAGCTGGGGAAAAATGAGGAAGTCTCTCCAAAGATACATTCTCCAAATACCTTAAAACATCAGCAGTAGTGTGTCTTATTGAATAGCAATCTCTAGTCTAAGAAATTGCAATGACTTTGTTATTTCGTATAGTAATCTTTTTAAAAAAATTAGCGAAACAAACAAAAATGATGGGGAACTTGAAATAATCATCTTTTTTGGGAAAGACCTTGGGGAAAATGCCCATGGGGCCCATTTATAAGTGTCTGTGAGTTGCTTTGGGGCACTCTGAGGAGTCTCAGTGTTGCTTGGTAGAAACTCCACCAGGCAGTCTTGATGGAAAAGGACAGAGTCCAAGCTTATGAGCAGCGACACCCAGGCTCGCAGGACTCAAAGGATACCTTGGAGGCCTCAGGGGCTCAGGAGTGATTGCCAGGTTACCCCCACAAATTGACCTCTGATGTATTTGTTGCCCACCTCAGGCAAGGCCACATGGGGGTGAGGAGAGAAGGGATTCTCCTGCAAAGATGTATATGACATAGTGCCTTTCCTCCGGAAGCTGAGGAAATGAGCTAGAGATTGTAGGATCACAGACTGTCTGAGCTGGGGGGGACCTAAAAGGTCTAAAATGTCAGCCATGTTATAAGTCTCTTAACTGTTCAGGGTCTTGTTTTCCACCTTTATGAACCAGAGCTGATACTGTCTACCTTAGTAGTGAATTGAATGAGATAATATATCTTGTAGAGTGCCAGCACATACAAATGTCATTCAGTCTGTTTTTAGTATTATCATTATTACAAGTCAGCAAATTATGTTCAGTAATGATGCTGGTGATAAGATATCACCCAATTAATAGTGGGTGAAAGGGAAAGAGGGAGGGGGCATGCTGGCATACTGGGGAGAAGACACCCCCTGTGGGGCTGCTTCTGGTTACAGTGATTGATCTGGGCTGGCCAGTGAGGGTCTTGCATGGTGCATCAGTCTATGGAAACTGGGCTCAGGAGACACAGGGACACTAACTGTCACTTCCTGAACAAGAAGCAGGCATCTAACCACAACCCTGTCACTAGCCCCGAGTGCTAACAGAGCTTACCACAAGCAAAGCAGCAGAGTAGGACCCTACAGGGATGATGCCCTGACCATTTTAAAGTTGCATCATCTCCCATCCTCCAACTCTTGCATGGCGCCATGCTTTATTTTCCCAGTGGCAGTCAGAAGAAATCTTTGCCATTGCCATTCATTTATTTGTTCTCTGTCTTACTCTGCTAGACCATAGGCTCCATGAGACCAGGTCTTTGCCTATTCTATTCACAGTCACACCCACCGAGAACAGTACCCTGCACATAGTTGGTTAGTACATGGGAATCCCTTGAGAACTTTTAAATGTACAGAACCCGCCCACCCCCATGCCTGAACACAATGTCATGCCTAGACCCCTCTCCAGATCTAAATTATATCAGGATCTGGGGGTGGGAACCAGACATTAGTGTATTTTAAGAGCTCTATAGGGGATTCTCACAGCTATCCAAGATTAAGAACTACTTCAGGGAGGCGTGCCATAAAGCTGTTATCTATCAATGGCAGAACCTCTATGATAAGGGAAAGGTGATGGGGGCTAGGGTGGTAGAAGAAGGATTCTGATGGAAGAAGCCCTGTGACATGCAGTCATCCTTCCCTTTCTTCCACACAATCAGGCTACTAGGGGTGGAATACAGGGGTCATGAGATTCTTCTCTATGACAAGGCTGAATTGATGAGGCACAGCTCAGGCAATGGCCATTGTGGGGTCCAGGTAATCCACAAAGGGAAGCATCCTGGGCAAGTCATGCTGTACCTGGTGCTGGTGGGGTAACACCCATGCATCATTTGAGGGCATGTGAGTCTCAGACTAGAGAACCTTCCCCACCTTTTTTTCTCCTCCCAAGCCCCAACCTACCCCAAGGCCCTGCCTAGCCACCTGCTGGGAAGCTGGGCTGCAGATCTGGTCCCTCATAGGGATGGCTCATCTTGGCTCTTCTAACCTGCAAAACTTGACAATGCGGAAGAGAGTACAAGAAGGTTTTCTCCCTGCATGACTGATACTTGTGAAAGGTTGCGATGTGGGATTTTTTCTTTCTCACTTCTCTCTTGGAAATCACCTCCATATGCTCATCGGACTGTAGGATAAGACTTCTTCTTTACATTGAGAAAGCATTTCCCATTATATTTAGGAAGCAAAGCGAGTTGCTATTTTTTCAGCTTCCTTAGTGGGTTTTAATGCCATTTGTCAAGCTTGATTGTCTTTGAAAAAAAAAAATCTTTTCATTTTCAAACAGTGAGTGACTAAAGGCAAGGTCTTCCCTGTACATTGGTTGATTGTTCACATCTTTTAGAATATCTTGCTCATGTTTGTAGAAAGAAACAGCTGATACTACTGACATTTAATTCCATCAAGAGGCCTCATCCAGTTCCCCCCTCTCCCAGATAGGATATGCAGACTATCGGGAAATATTCAATGGCACTAATCCAAATGTCTATATTAAGTGTGAAGGAAAGGTAGAGTATGTATTTAATATCCCAGAAGCTGAGCTATTGGAATTGAAATGGCTGCTCTTAAGAAAGCCGTTGTGGCAGGAAGAGGTGACTATTTTAGGTGCTGTTGATATCTGCAGTGGGCCTGGGGGCTTTGCAACTGAGGTTGAGCAAACAGGTTTTTTGTCTCTGGGTCAGGATGTTTTACTCAAGGGCCTTTGCTATAAATCAATGGTATTATTAGTAAAATAATAGGTATCATTAACCAAGGACTCAGCACATGCAAGGCTTTGACATGGATTATCTTTCAATCACTATTATTACTATCCCTATTTTACAGAAGAGGAATTTAAGGCACAATAAGTGTAAATTATTTGTTAAGGTCACATCGCCTGAAAGTAGCAGCTCTTATCCAGGTATTGGTAAACTTTTACTTCGAGGGTCAAAGAGCAAATATCATTGGCTTTCTGAAGCCTACAGTCTCTGTTGCAACTATTCAGCCCTGTCCTTCTAACGAAAGCAGCCATCATAGCCGTGTCAACAAACGGGAGTGGGGCTGTGTGCCAATAAGACTTTGTATACAAAAACAGGTGATGGGCTAGACTTGGCCTGGGGGCAGTTGGCCAACTCCTACTCTTAATCATGACACGGAGCTGTCTCTTGAGGGCCGTTGTTGAACTCTCATTCTAACAACCCTCTTTCAAGTTCCTTTACATTTACATATGGGCTATTGCAAACGCTAATCAAGCCTACTTATACAGTGGCCTACTGGGTGAATAATTGAGCTTTTTGATGAACCATAATCCTCAATGCCAGCAGCACTGTAAGTGTTAGGATAGGGGAGGGCTTTTAGATGAGCGGGGTTATAAACCGCACACGGACTCTTCAGAGGAAAGCCTCCAAGTGCGTCTTAGCTCTCAGGAGACTGGAAGCTGGCACGGTGGAGGTTAGGTTAGATTCTTGCGGCACCCTCTTTCTGCCAGGCACCGTGCAGGGGTTCTTCATGCTCTGCCTTTCCCGAGAGGGTCTTTATATACTACTCCTTCCATGCAAGTTTGAAGGTGGCCCTCAAAACCACACAGCCCCAACAAGACAGAAGACTGAAGGAGATGGAGCATTATGTAACTTTATCCTCATATCAATCCTGCCAGACCATTATTCCGTTCCAGAGATGAGAACTAGAAGCTCGGAGGGAAGCCACTTGCCTGAGGCCAAAGAGCAAATAACTGGCCGAGTTGGCATTTCCTCCTAGATGTGCCCCCTCTCTTTGCCTGTACACCCGTTGGCCACGCTGCCCGTTTATAGCGGTCCACCCACCTCACCTTGCTTCAGAACTCAGTCACACACACTCACGTAAGTTTGGAAAGTCAGTTATATTTGGTATCCTATTTACTTCTAGTCTGTAGAAGAGGAAGAGGAAACCTCAGTGTGCCCTACCTGCTTCACATATTTGTTGCCATAACCCAATAAGGTAGAGCATCTGAAGGATACTTGCAAAGGGCGGAACGCCCATTGGATGTGCAGCAGTGGCATCTGTCAGGGCCCTGGTCACAGCTGTGGTGAGGCAGGTCCCTTCACCTCCTCACCACATTGCTGGCCACTGAAAGTATTCCCCTGCACCCAAGGGACCCTGGCCACGGAATCATTCAGATTGCTCAAGTCTGGGAAGGAATTGGCCCCTAAAAAAATCCCCTGAAATCAACCCAAAGCTCAGGAACTAGGAAAAGGTTACAGAAGTAGTCATCCAGTTTCTGGTCACATAAGTGATTCTTTTGAACACACATGACACATGAGTGTCATTACTGTCTCTCCTCACCCCGCATTCACCCTACTTCTACTCCTTTATTTTCACAATGGCTTTTTTCTCCTCAGGATGAGGGTAAATCCAACCATATCTTCCAGACTGATCCCCTGCCCAGTTGTTTCAAGAACATGGTAGGGAAGGATTGTACCAGCTTCATTCAAAGCCTGAAGCTCCAACTCATGGGGAAGAGGGCTTTCATGTGTCTTTGCATTAAACCTGTAACCTTTTAAAGCCCTTGGTTAAAAAACAAACAAAAAACAAAAAACAACAATAACAAAAAACTAGAAAAGTTTGAATAGTTTGATTATATAAAGGAAAAAAAAATCCAGTATGTCAAAAATCACATAAAATTGGCACACCTGGATGACTCAGGTCATGATCCCAGAATCCTGGGATCAAGCCTTGCATCAGGATTCCTGCTCAGTGGGGAGCCTGCTTCTCCCTCTCCCCACCCCACCACCCGTACTCTCTCTCAAATAAATAAAATCTTATTTAAAAAAATTAAAAAGGCAATGGCGGACTGGAAAAATAATTGCAGCATATGACAGAGAAGCAGTATTATTTGATATCTAAGAGCCTCCACAGATCAGTCGGAAATGTGACTACTTAAAGTAGAAAATTGGGCAAAAGCCATCAAAAGGGAATGCACATGAACAGTTCAAAAGACAGATCTAAAAAAAAAAAAATTTTTTTTTTTTGCTAGTTTCAAGTAACACTAGACCTCCAATTCTCATGGAATCACCAGTAATGGAATTGTTTTGACAAAACATACAGTATCATATCTGCCATTCGTAAGTTGTGTGTGTGTGCACGGGTGTGTAATCTCTGTGTAAGCCACACCTGCCTGAGGCAGTTTAGATGACAGAAGAGAATAGTACCAGAGACAAGGATTGGACTGAGTTTCAGATTTAAAATTTATGAAAACACCATATACAAATACAACTAAGATTTCAAGACTGAGAATTTAGACAAAGGGAGAAAGAAATAGGTGTATATTTAGGGAGGAAGATGGAAGCAGCCTCATAACTCTTGTTTTGCAACGATATCTGGAATGAAGTGTACAAGGCCCTAGGCTCATCTAAGGCTGCAGTCCCACAGGAAGAAAATCCATTCATGAAACTGAATCATCCTAATGTAAATGGCATTTCATGAGGAGAGACAACAACCAAAGTATGAAGGACATTTTCCAAGTCAGCGTAAAATTGTGAAGAAATAGCTGAATCTAAACTGAGCAAGAATTGTGCAACGAATTGATGAGGTGGTGAAGAAAAGCCAGTTAAGATACTGACAGGCTTACTCTGAGAGTCTGAATGCTACAAGACTAAATCTGGAAGATTCTGGCTAAAGACTATTTCCTTGCAAGGGTTAGCCAAAGAAAGAATCCTTTGATGGGCTTTGCCATAGGTTGTTGTCTGGTTTTTTGGAGCTTTCTGACTTTGAGTGGTTAGGAATAACTTTGGTTTTAGTTAATCAGTCTATCTCTGTCTCTTTCCCCCTCTCCCTCACTCTCCATTACCAGCAACAGGCAGGCTGATTCTGTTAAGTTATTAACCTTCTCTGGCTTTCTAATGAAAAGGGTACATTTGATAGGTAGCATCATTTAATGGAGTATTTGGGAAATAATTCCTTCAAGTTTTCATCTCCATTCATGCTGATTGAAGAAATGC
Organism: Martes martes; assembly: GCF_963455335.1. NCBI lineage: Eukaryota > Metazoa > Chordata > Mammalia > Carnivora > Mustelidae > Martes > Martes martes. Next base: position 68,088,986 of record NC_137892.1, on the reverse strand, counting down.
CGGAGCTAACTTAACATGGAACTCTTTGGTTGAGTGAATAATGTAGTGATTAATTAACAAAACAACTTTCTGCTTACCATCTGGTAAGAGATAACTCATGTGAATTCCATTTAATAACACAAAAAGAGTGAATTCTATCTAGAGTTTAGGGAATTGCCTATAATTTCTGAAACCTTTGGTTTTTTAGAATAAAAGACTATTTTGTAGGGATTGATGGGAAATTCAACGTGAGTGGAGAATGCTTCTGCCTGAGAATTTTTTTTTTCTTTTTCTTTCTTTTTTTTTTTTTTTAAGAGAGGGAGGGAGAGAGAGAAAATCTCAAGCTGGGGTCCATGCCCAGCACAGAGCCTGACAGGGGCAGTCCATGTCACTACCCTGAGATCATGACGAGCTGAAATCAAGAGCCAGATGCTCAAACAACTGAGCCACCCAGGTACCCCTCTGCCTGGGGATTTTTAGGGAGAATCAAGCAAGCCACACTTCAAGAGTGTTATTTGGTAGGTCCTATTCTAGAAGAAATGAGTCCTGGGCCAGTTCACATCTTGTGAACTTCATGAGAAGAAAGAATATAAGGGATATCACTCTATGTGGACAGTCTCAGTCTGACGGGTGAGTCAGCTCTCTGGGTGCTGTCTCACCTGTGGGCAAATGACAGGCATAATATAAGGCCCACAGAACGTTGTTGTTAGCAGAAGAATAAGAAGAAAGTCATGGGAGCAGTTGAGTTAAGCTCGCTATTGATCAAGATGTATTAAGGGACAAAATGTGTTAACACCACAATTAGATGAAGGTGAGTAACTCTACACAATATATTTTTAACAACCTTTGTATAATATGAATTCATTACCATCATAAAATTTAATACTGACATGCTTAAAGAAGAACAGGAAAATAATGGTACCACCACCAAGAGTAACTGTTACTGTTTTGATTTGTTTCTTGAAAGTCTTTTATATGAATGAATGTTTTCTTTTCCAACACCATTTACTGTACGTCTCTATGCAGTATACAAATAACACTGCAGTAGATAACTTTATACATAAATCTTGTTTGACTACCATTTCCTTAGATTAGTGTCTCTAGAAACAGAATTACCGAGTCAAAGGATATGAATTTTCAGGTCTTAGTACATATTGCTAAATTGATTTCCAGAAAGGTCACTCAAATTTATACAAAAACTACTCATTTCCTTCAATGCATCATTTTACCTGCTGTGGATCCTTTCATTTTCCACCTGAAATTAAATAAAATGCTACAGTAGACCCAACATTTTTGTAATAGAAATGAAAAATAATTCCAGGTTATTCAGAGAATTATTTTGTGATATTGTGGTAGCTTATACCAAGATGATTCTCAAGTTGCAAAAAAACAAAAACAAAAAACAAAAACAACCTTTCATACCCATTATTACATTTAGTTCCCACAAAAACCCCATGAGATGAAGAGAATTCATTGTAGAATGTTTCAAGCATGGGAGAGGATTTCAGGCATCATCTTGTTCAGATTATATTAATGTTTCCATGTGATAGAGGCAAAGGGAGAATATGAGTCTTAAAGTTCTAGAGCCGAAGTGTCTATAATCTCAGTTCATATATGATTTCCTACTGGATGACCTTGACTCTTTACTGGCTCCTGTAAGCCTTTGTCATTCCCAACTTCCTCCCCTCCTGTACTTTTTTGTCAATCCGTTGGGAAGTATACCACTCAGTCTCTCCCTGTATTAGGGATTTGGGAATAACTGGAAATCTAGACTCAGACTCCTAAGCAGAGAGAGAGCAATCTGGAAACGAGCATTTTATCTGTGATGTGTATTATGACTTAGAAAAGAAGCGTATGGATGAAAATGAGCCAGTGGAGTTGAGGTAGTCAGGTCTGAACTTGGAGTGAACTTGATAAACCAAAGTGGTCAAGGGAAGCTTCATAAAAACAAGTCTAGGGCTCCAGGCTCGACATATTTCACCACCAGACTGTTCTGACTGTGAGGACTGCGAAATGCCAGAGTGTGCTCACCCAGGGGGAATCATGTCCATGGATAAGTCCTACCTGCTCATGTGACTTAGGCAGCACAGGGGAATTCTGTCAACAGACAGGACAAATCTTCAGTGAAAACTGTCAAGTCTTCTTTTACCCCAAAGACTTGGATACTCTTTGCAGATTATCATCTGGTTAATGCACTATAGGACTGTAATAAATTGCTTAGAAGTTAAAACACCATTCTGCTGATGTTTGGCTCTCCAGCAGTCTACCATGGCCTCTGGTCAGCTGTTGCCTTATTTTATTTAGAAACATCTCAGTAGTATTTCCATTTTGGGGGGTGTGTAATTTTAATTCAAAGAAACCGTTTCTTAAAATGCTTGACATTTAAGAAAATCTGGCACAGTACTGCCCCACTGAAGCCAAGTATCACATGTGTGGAGAGTAGCATGGCTGAGCGTATTATGTGTGCCAAATTTTCCTTAAAATTAACATTTGTGCCATATGTTGGTACCCTAAACTCAATACTCCTTTGGCTGATGAAAATGCAAAAGGAAAACATTCTCAGACTGAGTCCTGTTCTCTTTCTTTGTATATCCTTTTACGTAGACACTAGCAGTGATATTCCTTTGGGCGTGAAAATGAGCACCTGCTCTGTAGTTCTTGGTGAGAGGTCAAGCACCCAAAGGCTTGGAGGCAGGAAGGCCTGAGCTTAGCAGGCAAGGTGCCTGAAGGCAGCATATCTGCAAGGTAGTCCTATGTTCTCAGTTTATTATTCAGCTCCTCACACTGTCTTGGGCAAGAACTTGGAAGTAGACTCCAGCCTCCTCCTCTCCCATCACGATGTTCAAGAGGGCTGAGTGGACAGGAGGTAGCCAGAAATCTCGCATGGAATTTAGAGAGAGTGTTACGCCAGAACTTTACAAAATGCCTAGGCATTTTTGTGACAGGTGACCTATACTCATACATCCCCTTTTGTGGGTCTTAGGTGTTATGTCTTCTGGCCTCTGAGGCTCCATGTCCTCTGAGTTCCTTCCTCTGCTCCTACCTATCCCTGTCACATGCAGCCTCCATGATGCCAGGAAGAGGTGATAGTCTTGATGCCTATGGGCCAAGCGTCTGTACCATTCTGGGTTTGCCATGTCCTTTGTCTATATGATTTATCACTATGCTTCCTGAGCCCCTGTGTGGCTCAGGCAGAGTCTGGAGCTCTCTTTGACACAGAAGACACAGGCTTTGCTTATCAATGTTGATCCTAAATCTGTACCAAAGGGTAGGATGAAACGGTGAAGTCTTGTTACCACCAAAAATATCAGAGATTTAAACTATGATGGGAATTCAGGGCCCTTAAACATATGGCTTTATTCCATTGCAGTATTAAATAAGAATCTTGTATTCTCGGTGCTTAGGTAAGCTTTTGCATGAGGCATACACAGTATTTAAGGAGAATGTTTGAAAATCCTACCTCAAGTAGGACCTCAGAAAGTCTGGAAATCTTTAGGAACAGAAAAAGTACACTATAAAAGTAGAGAGTATAGTACAATGAATCCCATGTGAATCTCACACCAAATTTTAGTTACGACAAATCTTATTTCATCTAAACCCCACCTTCTCCCCTGCCTCCTAATTAGGATGATTTTGAAGTAGATCCACGACAACATATTATTTCCTCTATAAATATATTTTAGGATGTATCTCTTAAACATAAGGATTTTTTCTTAAAATACAGCCACAGTGCTATATGTAATATCTAAAACATCATAAATTTCCTTAATCATTAAATATCCAGTTAGTATTCAAATTTCCTAAGAAAATCCAACTTTTTTTGCCTTAGAATGAAAACTATTATTGGAGTTTTGTCTGCTTACTATTGAACTAGCTAATTTCCCACCTTCAGCTATCATAGAAGAATTTAGAAGTTTGGAAGGAAAGATTTCTGTGGGAAATGAGATATAAATGAAGAGGAGGAAAAACTATTTGGACTTCCTTCACAGGGAGTCAGTGATTGTTAAGTAAGACCAGAAAGGCTGATGCATGCTATCCAGTCCCACTGTGGTTCCTTTCTGTACACTGAGGCATGAAAAAGAAAACCAGCTTCCTTGAATTCATATAGTTAGTTAATCGCAAATTATTTGATTTTGAAATTGAAGAAGCTCTACTTAAAATATTACTTGCCTTTTTTTTTTTTTTAAAGATTTTATGTATTTATATGACAAACACAAACACATGCGCGCACACACACAGCACCCAAGCAGGGAGAGAGGCAAGCAGAAGGCAGAGGGAGAGTCAGGCTCCTCGCTGAGCAAGGAGCCCAACCTGGGGCTCGATCCCAGGACCCTGGGATTCCGACCTGAGCCTAAGGCAGACGCTTAACCAATTGAGTCACCCAGGTGCCCCTACTTGCCTTTTTAAATTACTATAGAAGGACTTATATTTTCAGTGTTTTGTATGTGGTTTTAAGATCTGTGTGGCCTCTTCGGTGGTTTAGAGCTATGTGGTCCAGTTCAGTATGCACCAGCCATGTGTGATGTGGCTTTTGAGCACATGAAATATGGCTAATCCAAATGCGGAAATGTTATATGTGTAGAAGCACACTGGATTTTAAAAATTTAGTTAAAAAAAAAAAAAGCACCTCACTAGTGATTATTCTGTTGGTTACCTGTCTCAGTATTTTTTTTATTTATTTACTGGGTTAAATAAAATAGGTTATTCAAATTAATTTCATCTGGGTTTTACCTCCTTAAATATAGCTACTCACAAATATAAGATCACATTTAGGGCTTGTATCATATTGTGTTTCTTTTGGACAATGCTGGCTTAGAGACCTTGTTGTTGGTGCAGGACTATATTAATTCATTATACAAGCAGGCCAGGACAGGGCTAGGGACAATCATCTGTCTCATCCTCTCTTTCTGGTAAGCCTAGACACTAAACCATCCTACAGTAAACCCATTTTTTTTTTAATATTTAAAGAAAAATAGATTTTCCAGCTTGCCTTGGGGCTTCGTCTAATATAAGTAGGTGACTTCTACAAATAGGAGAGTCTTACCCCCACTGGTACAAGTATTTGAAACAAAGAACTGGGAACATGCCTCTTGGCCCAACCAAACCCTGGTCTACCTTCTAAATAGCTCTCGGATCTTGATCTTTCTTCTCATCAGGACCTCCCAGCTCTCTCCCAGGTCCACAGGAGCACCAAGCACTGACTCACCTGAGCTGCTGCATTTGTCTCGTACTTGGCCTTCCACATCACTCTCACTCCACTCAGGAAGCATGTAGGACCATCATTCCCCTACTTGAAGGCTTCCAGCTGTTTCCCATTGATTTCAGAATGAGGATCAAAATCTGAACATGGCCCACAAGCCCAGCAGTCTGACCCTGTCCATTTCTCCAGCTGCATTTTGCTCACGTTCCCCAAGCTCTCTGCATTTTACTCACTTTGACCTTCTCTCAGTTCCTCATCCATACTGTGCTCCTCCTCCCTCCAGAACCACTGTGCATGCCATTCCCATGGCCTAGGACACTCTTCCCCTCCCTCTGCCATCTTTGTCTGGTTGGCACATGTCTATTCAGATCCCAGTAAAGTGTTCTTTCTTTAGCACTTCCTGACCAGGGCAGATAAACCAATTTTTTTTTTTTTTTTTACGATGTTATTTATTCCTTTGACAGAGAGAGACAGCGGAAGAGGGAACACAAGCAGGGGGAGTGTGAGAGGGAGAAGCAGGCTCCCTGTGGAGCAGGCAGCCCAATGCAGGGCTTGATCTGAGGACCCCGGGATCACAAGCTGAGCGGAAGGCAGATGCCTAACAACTGAGCCACCCAGATGCCCCCAGATAAACTAATTTTGACACCTAGTGTATATTAGAGTGGTCATTTTACGTTTACGTGTGTGTGTGATTATTCACTTTGTAAACTGTTTGCTCTGTAAGGGCAGTCACCCTGTTCACATTTACTGCTATATTCCAACACAATGTTTAGCACATAAATAGGCCCTCAATTAACGTGAAGGAAAAAGGATCCTGCCTCTTGAACCAACAAGAATCCTGCCTCTTCTTCCTTTACTGGAAGGGAAGAGGGCATACCATTCATAACCATTCCTTCACAGCTCACTGACATAGTCCTGGACAGACCTCCTGAGTGCCCAAGTATATGGATTACCAAATTCTGTGGGTTCTGTTTTCAATGTCCATGCAGATTCCAGCCATTTCTCACCACCTGGACTGCCCCTACCATGGCCCATGCCACAACAGCCGTCTTCCAGGAACTTTGGCTTATTTTTTGGGTAAAGATTTATTTATTTATTTTTAGAGAGAGAGGGCAGGGGAAGGGGCAGAAGGAGAGAGAAATCCCAGGGACCTGGGATTGAGTCCCACATCCAGCTCCCTGCTCAGCAGGGAATCTGCTTCTCTCCCTCCCCTCAGCCTCTCCCCCTTGCTACTGCTCTCCCTCTCTCTCTCAAATAAGTAAATAAAATCTTAAAAAAAAAAAAAAAAGAAAAGAAAAGAAAGAAAGAAGAAGAGGAAGGATGGGGATAAGGGAGAAGAGGACCATGAAACGGTCTCTGGAAACAAAGAAGCCAGCGCAGCCAAGGCAGCAAGTTACAAATATGGCTTTTAAAAAAGCACATAGGGAGAACTGAAAACTAATTTATTAAGTCAGTTGCTAAAGAATAACATTTTTATGGATTATATTTCCTTATCCATTAAAAAAAGCAAAGTGCCTTGTCTGAAGCACCGCTAGCAAGAGTCTAAGCAATTATTTAACCTTGCTGGTTTCTGAGCCATAAAACATGAACTCAAGTGCTGCTCAGCCTAACGGCATATGCAGTTTGCAGAACTCTTTGAAGACAGAGTGCAGTTGAAGTATTACGTATTGTTAAATAAAATGCCTATTTAGGAAGGGAATGCTCCATTAGCATTGTGTGTGCCTTAACTAGTAGTCAACACCTGGTAGAGTTGGAAGTCAAAAGTTTTTTTGACATAAGGGACCCTGGCACTGGTCACTTAAAATAGAAAATAAAAGAACAAAGAAGCAAGCCTAGGTGGTGACAAATGGCAGGCAGCAGTAAGGCATTGGCTTGGTTCAGAGAGAGATTCCTGAGCTAAAGAAGGCCTCATTTACTGGAATGGAAAAATATAGGGCCAGGAAATTGCTCAGAGGTCTTCTGTCTCTTCCTGTGCACATGGAGACGCACCGTGCTACTGTTTTGGATCAGAATCTCAGTTTTGGAAATAGCCTGAGTTGTGTCCTTGGAAAATGAGAGGGTTGTGTGGTGTATTTGTGTGATGAAGGAGGGGGAGGAGCAAAGGATGTTGGGAGGAGACATTTAGATGCTCTCTGGAACCAAACCTTTTCCTTGGGCCTCATAGATAGTTACGAGAATGACGCTGGGAAACTGGGCAGATGATCCTGCCTTAGGGAACCTCCAAGATTCCTGAATCAGCCCCCAAGGTAGGGCCAAGTCAGCCTGCTGACCACAAAGGCCACTGCTGCATGTTCACACTAGATGGCTGATATCAAGGCTGCCTATTTCTCAGCATGGGTGGGTTCTTGGTTTTTCATTTAGCAAACATGTATCAACCGATTCCAGCAGACAGTTTTAGGCACTGGGGATATTTCAGGAAACAAAAGACAAACATCTCTGTGCTTATGGAGCTTGCGTTCTAGTGGATGGAAATGGACGCTGAATAATATCTATAAGTTATGTTAAAAGGTATGGAGAATTACAAAGCAGGAAAAGAGAGTGAACAGGGAGTACGAGGGCTGGGGAGGGGGGGAACAGGGTTAGTGTAGCCTCAATGAAAAGGTGGTACTGCACAAAAACTTGAAGGAAGCAAAAGAGAGATCCATGTAGATATCTGGGGAAGAGCTCTCCAGGCAGAAAGAGAAGCAAGTGCCGAGGTCCGGAGGTGGGAGACTGCTTTCTGTGTGTGGGAAACAACCAGATGTCAGTGGGGCTGGGGTAGAGTAAGCAATGGAGGGTGTGGTAGGGTATGTGGGGAGGGGGATAACTGCATCATGGATAGACTTGGAAGACCCTGGCTTTTGCTCTTCTTCTTTTTTAAAATTTATTTATTTATTTGAAAGAGAGAGAGAGAGAGAGAACCCGGAGGGGAGGGAGAAGAAGAAGCAGATTTTCCACTGAGCAGGGAGCCCGATGTGGGACTCAATCCCAGGACTCTGGGATCCTGACCTGAACCGAAGGCAGACGCTTAATGGACCGAGCTACCCAGGCAACCCCCTCCACTTCCTCTTTGTTTTCACCTTTATCCTCTCCTGGTTTTGGGGGGGTACTCTAGTTGCCAAGGGAAACCCCACATATCCCCAACCTAAGAGTAATCCTTATCCCTATCCCTGAGGGGGGGCCCATTTTCAGGTGATAGGCTATTGTTATTTGTGGATAAGGAAGGCTTGAGTTCAGGTTCCTAGGGAGTGGTGAAAGTCAAGAATAAGTGTATTTTTCTGGCATATCAATTTTATGTAGTGGTGAGTGATTTAAAACATTTTACATGCAGACAAATGTGGATATGTTATGGAGCAGAATGCAAATATACATGCACATACCCAGGACTGGTTAAAATCTGAAACTGCACCTGTGGCAGACCACTTAGGATTTCTTTTCCCTTCCGTTAGGGGTACTTAGATTAGAAAAGTCTGAGAAGAACTAACATAGCATAGCCTTTCCTCTGGACTTCAGGGAGTTTGAAATATTGGGAATGATTTTCTAAGGGCTGGTAGAATTAGTCTTATTATTTTGTTTCTTTGAATAAGATTTTTTTTTTCTAGAGATTATCTTGAAAATAATAGAGGGAATCTGGGACATCCTTTCCCCTGGACCTTGAACATCCACCAGGCAACAGCCTTACCAGACTAAGGGCACAGTGACCCTTTTCTCATTATACAGCAAATAAAAGCAATAAGCAAGGAAACCTGTTGTACTTGAAACTATGATTAAAAACAAAAATCTGGCATGTGTTCAAAGATGAAACTTCTATTACGTAATGATTTCACACCAAGTGTGTTAAAGACCTTTATAGAGAGTAGAAATTGGTACAATAAAGGAAAGGCTGAGTCACATTAACTTTGATTTGACTCTAACCTATTCATACCCAGGTACCTGTGCACACCTCCTTCTTAAGCCCTAAGGACACTTTATTTGGAGAGAAGATATGATGCCACGTATGTGATGACATGCTCATAGAACATACCTGCCATAGGAGAGTAGAGAGCCCAGGAGACCAAGTCACAAGACCTGGCTTGGAGCGCTAACTCCGCTACTCACTCACTTTCGTAAGCATCCATTTTCTCAGCTATAATAACACTTTATCCACCAAATGTTTCTAGCTCTCCTTCTGCACATATAGTTGGATTGCACTCCTCTATTCCCTTTATAGGTAGGCATGGCCTTGAGACTTGCCTTGGCCAACAAAATGTGAGCATATGTGACATGTGTCATTTCCTTGTGGAATCTTTGCAAAGTAGTTCATGATTTTGCATAATCTTCTATCCCCCTGCCATAGCAACCTGAAATATTTCCAATAATAGCTATTCTGTTAGCCTTAAGCCTAAAGTTAAGATGACCTGGAACAAAGCTACAGTTGGAGCCATGTAGTGGAAGCAAGATAAAAATCCTTTTTCTTTCTTTTTTCCTTTTTCTTTCTTTTTTTTTTTTTTTTATAGCCATGGCAATTTGAAAGTTGTTTGTCTTTAAAGTCTAAGCAAGTGTACCCTGACTAATATACTCCTTCGTGGATCTGGAAAAAGATTCGAACGTGATACGTGATAGGTAGCGCGCTTGGCACAGAGCTGGTGCTAAGTAAATGCTAGTTCTTTCCGCCTTCACCACATTTCTCTGCTTTGTGATCCTTCTCAGCCCTTCCTTATCAGTCCTGAGCTATGCTACTCTGTAGAGTGATTTTCCATGAAGAAAACGAAAATGAGCTTAAGACTAAACAATTCCCTAAAGCGAGAGAGCCCAAGTGGATAAGAGTGGGGAATTCCCAGCGTGAGAAGAGAACCTCCTGTCTGAAATGTATAAAGAAGAAAGGAGCTAAGGGTCTTACCAAAGAAATCAGCCAGAAAGTAGAAGCAGTGAACTCTGGAAATACACAACCACAGATATGCTTTGCCCCTGCAGCACTGTGCTGTGATTCTGGAGCCAGAATCAGGGCACACACGTGTCCTGGGATTCCAGTTCTGACTCCCCTTTACTCCCGGAGTGAGGGAGAGTCCTTGAGCTACATGGTACCAGCTTTCCGGGCATATCAGTGAGAATGATGAAACTGGCCAGACCTCAAGTTTTAGCGTTTTCCTCATTGGTTTCTTAAGGGGCCTCTCCCTCCCTGTACCCCATCCGGACTGTAGCTTCATGGGTCTGAGAGGGCAAGCCAGCCAGGGCCACTGCTGCTGGCTGGGCCAAAGCCAGATCACTTAGATTTAATCGCATCACAATCCGTTCACTGAGGCCATTGACCTAATACCTTTTTAGGGTGTTTAAATCCACTTGAAAAGAAAAAAAGGTTTCGACCTAAAATTACTCTAGAAAACCATGTCTTTGACCTTTACTAAAAGGGTAAATCGTAACTGATCAAGTTAGAAGGCATTCATAAGGGCTGTGTGCCTCCAAATAGTTGAAAATTTGGAAAGTAAGGGAAGGAGAGAAGATTGGAATATAGATGAGACAGAGCTATAAAAAGCCTCCAGAAATTAGAATTAGAGGCAAGCTGGACAACTCTCTTTCAGAACCTCCAGTGGGAGAAGAAAGATGCAGAAAATAGGACAGGTGACAAAGGAAAACAAAGATTTGTATTAAGCATCTATGGAGGGACAGGTACTGAGCTGGGTACGGAGGGACGGTGGTAAGAAGACAGTCAAGGCCCTGACCTTCTCAAAGGGAATAGACGTTATTGCTATTTTGGGTGGGTTCATTGCAGAACTTTACCATCCCGGCCCTTCCCAAACACTAGAGGTCTTGGGTGGTCCCTACTCGTTCCGATAACCAAAAGGTGTCCTCCCTATTCTCAAATGTCTCAGTGGGGGGACTGGACTGCCTCCAGCTGAGAACTCCTGAACTTGAATAATGGTTGTTGCTCCAGGGGACAGAACCAAGCACTCAAAGGTGCATAAGGGATCCCAGTGAGGGTAGGAGTGAGAGAGAAGTCCACCCTGAGACCCCCTTCCTCCACCTGAGATGGCACTTGCTGTCTACATATTTCCCCAAGGAAGACAAAGGACGGTAGGAGAAAGGGAAACTGACTTACCGAGCACCCAATGTGGCCAGGTAAAGGACTACGAATGTTCGAGTGTGTTATGTCACAGAGAGGCTGAGCGATATGGGACAAGCAGCATACACTTGGAAGTCAGGAAGCCCAGGGCTTGAATTCTAGGTGTTCCACTTAACCGTCTGTGACAAGGTACTTAATTGTTGAGTCCCAGTTTTCCTCAGTGGGAAAATGGCAGTTAAAAAAAATACATAACCCACCTCACAGGGTTATTAAGAGATTTTGTAAAATAAGAAATATAAACCGCTTGACATAGAAAAAGGCACTCAATAAATAGTAACTACCCTTTACCAGTATTTGGGCTTCTTAAGAACGCTGGTAAGAAGATATTCTCATAGTTGTAAAGAGGAAGGAAGAAGACCTAAGACAAGATAAGGGCTGGGAGCTAGAAAAATAATAAGACAAATAAGTAATTCTCAGTTCAAGTTCCTTGGTTTTTACTCCAGGCTCCTTCATCTGGACCCTCTGAGAGAGAATCCCAGTAGTTGCTTTGGCCTAAAAATGGGCCTCCTGGAGCCCAGTCTATTGGTCATTGGCCATACCGCTGGGATGGGGGAAGGGAATATTCTGGGTCAAATACGAGGGATGGGGACAAACTAGAGATTGCTGAAGTGTGCAGCCTGCTGCTGGGGAGTCCTGGAGCCACACCTTATTGAGGTGGCTGAAGAGACCTGTGGGTTATGAAGGAGGTGTGCTGGAGGCCTGGGGCTGGGTAACGTAGGTTTACATACTTCAAACAGCTGATACTTGGAAGAGTGGATTTGTTCTGTGTGGTCCCAGTGAGCAGAAACAGGGCCAGTGGATGGAGGTGACAGGGAAGCCTTCGTCTCCATTTCATAGAGCCGTTAGTTTACTGGCAATTTCTGAAAGACTCCAGCTGGCTTTCATTCACCTTAGTGTCCACAGCAGCAACGCAGATCCTCGCCCACATGGGACAGCCACGGAGCGGTAACTGCTAGGATTATTACTGGCTGGTCTTAAAAAATAAAAGCAGCCAATTTTGAAAAGCTGGTAGTCTCTTCATTGGCCCATCTGCCTGAGACTTATGGTAAAAAGCACTATGTCAGGGGTGTCTGGGTGGCTCAGTCAATTAAGCGTCCAACTCTTGATTTCAGCTCAGGACGTGATCTCAGGGTTGTGAGATTGAGCCCCACTGTGGGCTCCACACTGGGCTTACTGGGATTACTGGCTAAGATTCTCTCTCTCCCTCTGCCCCTCCCCACCCCCTCTAAAAAAAGAAAAGAAAAAAAAGAGAAAGCTATGTCAGCCAGCACTGAAACTCAGAGCAGCCCATCTTTTAAAGTCTAGCAACAGGTGTTTTACTTCTACCTTAGTTCAACACTTCCCTTTGCAAACACCAAAACAAAAACAAAACCCTCTTTCTGTTAGGCCCCAAGATTATTTATGTAAAAAAGCCAAATAGCTGTCCATGGGATAATCTGGAAGTGAAATTTTAAGCTAGATAAACACTGAGCCTGCTATGAAAGTTCATTCTAACTTCCTTTGACCCTCTTGTAACTGTGGTCCTCAGCATTTTGGTTTGTGGTAAGAAAGCATTGCTTCTCTCCTATCTAGAAGGTCTCCTGGTCTTGTTTCCTCTTACAGTCTTTCAAGAGGAATAGAGCCTACACTTGGGTTCCAAGCCTGGCTCTTTCTGCACGATCCCTTCCACACATGTCTTGGGGCATCTAAATTCGAGAGACTTGTGAAGTCTGAGGAACCAGGCTGGCTGGCTGGAGCTCCCTGAAGCAAACGCCCCTCAGAAGGTCATCTGCACAAAAGCAGCTGTCCTGGGATGAAGGAAATGTAGACGAGGAATCACATATCTAGAATTGCCCTCTCTTCCAGTTTCACATTTTCAGTTACTCATTGTTCATTCCAAAAATGTCTAAGTCCCAACTATGTGTCAAAAACAGTGGCAAGCGGTGCCTAACACAACCATAATATTTGCTGAGTGTTTGCTGTGTGTCAAGAATGCGTGAAAGATGTCACATGCGTTAGCTCATGTGACTCTCGCAGCATTATGTGAGGCAGGTACTGTTATTTTCTCCATTTTACCAATGAGGAAACTAGGACACAAACAGGTTAAGCAAATTGCCCAAGGTCACACAGATAGAAAGGAAAGGAACCGGGACTTTTTTTTTTTTTAATATTATTTATTTATTTGTCAGAGAGAGAGTGTGAGGGAGCACAAGCAGGGGGAGGGGCAGGCAGAGGGAGAAGCAGGCTCTCCACAGAGCAGGGAGCCCAAAGCGGGACTCAATCCCAGGACCCTGGTATCATGACCTGAGCTGAAGGCAGCTGCTTAACCGATTGAGCCACCAGGCGTCCCAGGGTTTGGTTTTGTTTTGTTTTTAAGACAGCTGTTAGATAAAGAAATTAAACAGTAATGACACATACTTCCAAACACTTTCTAGACTTATTTCAAATACACGAACTGGTTCTAGGTAGTAGTTTAAGAATGGAAAACACATTGCCACCAGAGACCTAAATTATTCCAAGTACCTCCCTGCATTTTATTAGTGAATCCCGGTTTTGGTCTCCTGCAGTAACTCCCAGGCATCTCAGCATGAGAATTCCCATTGCAAATCATAAAAATAAACTCATTTTCCAAATCCCCAATAAGTTAGAAAAAATATGAAATAACCCAAAGCTCTTTGAGTTCAGTAACCTCTTCAAATTAATTTATATTTTATTAATTACCCTAATATAATTAGATTGGGAAAGCAGAGTTACATACACACTTGCAACATTGTTTAGTCTGCATGCAAACATTAAGTCTTGACATCTAAATACAGATTCCTTGCCTCCTTCAGTCCCCAGACCCCCTGGAGATCCGCAGAGCTGTAGCACTCCAGCCAGTTGTTCCTCTTCCCTGAGCCTCAGTTTTCCCATCTCTAAAGTGGGAATAATAAGAGCTTTCCCAGGGGATCTCAGAGAGAACTAATGTGAGGCCAGCAGGAATTTGGAGGGCTCTTGTTCTGGAGGGGACCAAAATGCTTAAAAACACAGTCCCTAACCAATATGGTTCCGATGTAGTTAGGCAGAACAGATACATATGAGCTGGGAAACCCCCTAAAGTAAAGTATGCCTTCTGGAACCTAGTCCTAGAATGTGACATGGTAACTTATGAGGCAGGGAGTGTACACAAAAGGGGTTCATGATCACTTTATAAACAGGAAACATTTAGTTCACTTGAAAGCTATCAGTTTGTTGCTGTGAGATTCGGGCCACTATCTGTGGCTGAGACAAAGTTACAGGGACCCCAGGTTGTCCGGGTTTAGATACCGCCCTTGCTGTGTGGCACTGAGACTGAAGTTGGGGACCATGAGCCTGTGCACATCATGGTGATGGAAGACGTTTGGTTTGATTTGCTTGGAAGCCTCAACTCACATTTACTGAATGGCTACCATGGCAAGGAGGTTATGTGATGGCCCTGATATTAATATTTGATGATCTTCTGGTCCGAGTGTAATTAAGGCACTTTTATTATGCATATGGAAACTTGCTCTCTAACTTATGAGGCTCGACCCCCCAGCCTGATGTCAGTCTCTTTGCAGCTTGCCTTCATCACATGGATATAATTGACTCCAGGGATGTAACCTTAGAAGTTTCCCTCAGTGATACTGGCTTGGGGGCAGCAGAAATGGCTCCAGGATCTCCATTTGGGTTCTTCGATTTAAAAACAAGCCATTCCATCACCCCCAAACTCCCAGCTCACGACATTAGTGAGTACACAGCTTGATAACCTTCCCTCCACTGCCAGGAAAGTGGGTCCCATGAGCAGGGGAATTCAGATTAATAATTAGAAGGGCTAATATTTATTGAATATTACCATTATGCAGGCACTGTACTAAGCAATTACATGAATTATCACTCTTACTCTCCACAGTAAACCTTAAGAGGGGGGAGCTGTTTTATATCTGCCATGCAGATGAAGAAATTAGAACTATCCATGTGTTGCTGGCAAGCAAGAGGGCTGGGACTTGATTGCAAGCAGCCGCCCAACAACATGAGTTGTGAGCACTCCTCTGTATTGACTTGTCACTCCTTCCCCACGTATGTGCTTCCTGGGATGCCTTGTCACCCTGGTTAACAACCATATTCCTTGTTGCCAAGACTATGGGGACCTGATACACTGAGACGCACCTGAGCAAGAAAGAACAAAGCCTTGGGTCGTGGCTTTCTGTGTGATAGTCCGTGACATGCTGGCAGTGGAAAGACAGCAGGAATGTAGACAGATGTGAGATGATCATCCTTACAGAAATTCTCCAGATACGGAACTTGAAAAGTTAGAAGCATCCTCAGAGAGCAACTGGTCCAACCCCTTCATCTTACAGATAAGGAAATAGAGGCTCAGACAGTTGCCCACAGTCACAGAGCTGGTGTGGGACTCACAGCTCCCCTCTCTCTCCCTCTTCCTCTCTCTTCTCATTTGTTTTGATTGAGTACAAAAGGATATTCAGTGAAAATGTTTCCTTTACACTCCCTCCCCTACCCCAGCCATCACACTCACCTGCCCAAGGGCAAATTCTTTTTTAAAAAACTGTAATTAATTAATTAGTTAACTGATTTATTTATTTAAATTTAATTAAGATATACTGTATCATTAGTTTCAGCGGTAAAGGTCAGTGATTCATCAGTTGCCTATAACACCTAGTGCTCATTACTTCACGTGCCCTCCTTCATGCCCATCCCCCTGTTACCCCATCCTTCTACCCTGCCCCCTCCCTTCCAGCAACCCTCAGTTTGTTTCCTAGAGTTCAGAGCCTCTTATGGTTTGCCTCCCTCTCTGTTTTCCTCTTATTTTATTTTTCCTTCCCTTCCCCTATGTTCATCTGTTTTGTTCCCAAAGGCAAATTCTATTAGCAGGAGTACTGTATCCTTTTAGAGATATCCTCTGCATACCAAAAATATACTTTTGGTTTTTTTTGTTTTTGTTTTTTTTTTACACAAAAGTGGTAGCATTATGTACACTGGCAGGTGTACAGGTTGGAGGTTGCTCCATTATTACAACGTATAGAACTTCCTCACTTTTTTTCTTTCACAAATTTGACAGCTTTATTGAGATGTAATTTACATAATATAAAATGCATACATTTCTAAGTGTCAATGTGATGAGTTTTAGAGAATTTATATAGTTGTACAATCATTACCAAACCCCACTTTTGGAATAATTTCATTACTTCCAGAAAGTTCCATGATGTTCATTTGCAGTCACTTCCAGCTTCCACTTCTAGCCCCTGTCAGACACTCAGCTACTTTCTCCTCTCTCTAGACTTTTTGGTTTTTCAAAATTTTAAATAAATGAAATCATTCCATGTTTGTTCTACATCTGGCTCCTTAAATACTATTGTGTCTGGCTTCTTTTCCTTAGCAAGCAGTTTTTGACATACATTCACCATGTCATTGCACAAAGCAGTAGTCCCTTTTCATGGCTGGGAGGTACCCCACTGCACAGATCTACCACCTTTTGTTTCTCTACTCACCAACTGATTGACCTTTGGATTGTTTCCAGTTTGGGGCAAATGAATAAGGATGCTGTGAACATTTGTGTGCGAGTCTTTTATTTGGACATGTGATTTCATTATTAGGGGGTAGTTGCCCAGAAGTAGAATTGCTGGGTTGCATGGTAAGTATAGATTTAACTATTTGAGAAACTGCCAAACTGTTTCCCAAACTGGCAGTACCCTGTCACATTCCCACCTGTCTTATCCCATAGTGGATAAGAGCCTAGTTTCTGCACATCCTCAAAAACATTTGGTATTTTCAGTCTTTTTGGTTTGGGACATTTTACTGGGTATGTAGTTATAGCTCATCGTGGTTCTAATTTGCATTTTCTTTATTGCTATTACATATCTTTTCATGTGCTTATTTGCTGTTTATATATCTTCTGGGGTTAAGTATCTATTCAAAATATTTGCCCAGCTTTTAATTGGGTTGTTTATCGTATTCTTGAGTTGTTAAGAGTTCTTTATATATTCTGGAAACAAGGGCTTTATCAGCTCTGCTTATTTTCTCCTCACTTGTTTTATTTTTCTAATGGTGTCCTTTTTTTTAAGCAGCAAAAGTTTTTGATTTTGACAAAGTCCAATTTATCAATTTTTTCATGTATTGTTTGTACATTTTATGTCATAACTAAGAAATCATTGACTAACCATGGTTACAAAGATTTTCTCTTACATTTTCTTTTAAAATTTTTTATAATTTTAACTCTTACATTTAAGTCTATGATCTTCTCTTAGTTAATGTATGTGTATGGGTTGAAGTAAGAGCCTAAGGTCAGGCTTTCTTTTGCATATAGATATGCAGTTTTTCCAGTGCCATTTGTTTCAAAGATTGTCTTTCCCTCATTGCATTACCTTTACACCTTTGTCACAGTTGAGTGTATACCTAGAATCCATTCCTGGAAGTTATTCTATTCATTCTTTTTTAGGGCCGTATAATACTCCATTCTATAGCCATACTGTGCTTAATTTAATCAGTCCCTTATTAATGGACAGTTATGCTTCTTATACTCCTTTCTCCCTATTTCAAATAATGCTGTGGCAAATATGTTGCATTGTAGGAATGTCTTTTTGCATCTTATATGTATATTGTAAGGTTAATTCTAAGAGAAGTCAGTTTTACATTTTGATAGACATTACCAAATTGCTCCCTACAGTAAGTTTTGCTAGCTCACTATTGCATCAGATGCACGACAATACTCTCCAAATCCCCAGAAACAAATATGCCAACAAATGTTTCATCTTTTGTTTCATCAAGCAGGTAAAAAATAGTATCTCATAGTTGTAATTTGTATTTTCTTATTAGGAAGTAGGATAAGTATCTTTTGTTGATAAATTTTAGAGCCAACTATATTTCATTTTATGTGAAATGTAGTTCATGTCATTTGCCCATTTCTTGTGATACTAAGTTCCTTGTGATACGCATTGTAAGTTTCCCCCAGTTTTGTGTTTGTCTTTTGATCTTATTAACTGAGTTTTAGCCCTATAGAAGCCCTTTATTTTAAGTGATAAAATGTATAATAAATGTTAAGGCTTCTTGGTAAAACCAGATTTTCCCTACTCTGAGATTCAAATAATGAATCTCTCATTTTTTCTTATTTTTAATGTTCTAATTTTTGATTCAGCATTCTCCTCTGATACGCAATGCTGTTTTTGTCATATACTAAATTTCCATATGCATTCCGGGCATACTGATCTGCCATCTATTCATGTGTTAATAAGCACACTCAGTCCTCTATTCTCTGACTACTTCTGTCCTGTGTTCCTTGTATCTTCAAAATGACAATTAGTGAATGAAAGCCTTTAAGAATTGCTTGCGATAACACATAGTCCTTTCTCACCTTCTCTCCTGCTGTTACTAGCTAACAAAATTCAAACTCTTTTTAATATCCCTATAAGGAAAATATAATTGGGATAGTAAGTCTGTTTGGAAGTCTAGGTGATTAATAATCAGATAACTACATTTTTGAGTCAAATAAATAAATTGGTACTAATCTATGGTTTCCTTCTAGAACAACCAATGATTTGGGATAGGCTGCGTCTCTCTGTGTGTATGTTTATACACATGTGTGTAATCCTCTGTGCCATAAACAGAAGGAGTAGCACTTTATTAAGTAAATCAAACTCGCCCTCCCCCCACCCCCAAATCCATAGTGGTCAAGAAAACAAGTCAGTCACTTTATGTCCTAATCATTCTGTGGTGGGATATGCTCATGGTTCACGGTCCTTCCCAGCTTCATATATTAATATGTGATGCCAAAATTCCTCTCCTAGAAGGGTCAGAAGGAACGCAAAAGAGCCAGTGTAAGCCACTGTAAAGAGTGGGGGGTCTGAGCCCTTAGAGGTTGTAAAGACGCACTAGATAGGATTTCCTTCTTCAAAATGACATAGTACTAGGCTGTACCTTCTTGTCCCCAAACTGGGTTTTCCACTCCTCTCCAGCATGGCTGCTCAAACCTGGGGCCTGGGCTGCAGTCAGGAGATAAGAACTCTCCCCCTGGGGACCTAGACAGAGCCAGAGATAGGTCATTGTGCCGAGTTGGGACTGGGTGGCGGGAACACTGTGGATGAAGTTGGAGGAACCACTGACTGGCTTGCTGCATTACTAGATGTCTCCGGAGCATCAGAAAAGGTGGTGCTCGAAATAGTCCCTCCTTTCTCACCTCTCTGAAAAAAACCTGGTAGAAGGAGAGATTCTGCACATACCTAGGAGTAACTGTGTGGAACTTTTTGAATGTTCCTCACCCTAAAATTTCAAGGTCTAGTATTTCAGGAAGCCCATCTTGATGGATTAAGTATTGTTCTCATTAGTACCTTAAAATTGTTCTCATTAGCCCCTGGATATATGTATTTAGTATATTATATGTATTTCTATATTTTTACTATATGTATATATTTAGTAAAAGATATATTTAGTAAAATATATATATAAATATAGATATGATATATATGATATATATATCATATATATGTATATGTGTGTGTGTATATATATATATGATAATGCTGGAAGATCTTTATCTTTCTTTCTTGACTGAAAAAATCCTCCAGTGGAGGGGGGGTTTGCTGGGGGTGGGAGGATCCACTGTGCTGTGGGGAAGAAAACTGCCTGAACTAGAAAAACAGCCAGAAACAAAGTGGTGGTGTAGTGTGGTGGGTGTTCCATAAAACAGAGCTGAAAACGTGAAGTTCTCCGTCTCCCTGCACTTCCTGTGGAAGAAGGCCAGAGGGCCTTGATTAAGGGGGAGAAGCCACCATCTCCATCCAGGCAGAGGCCTGGACGAAGCAAACCAGAGGCTATTCCGGTCCTCTCCCTCACTCTCTTCCGGCCCTGCTTCCTTTCCCCACCCCTCCAACAATACCCCCTCTTGATTTCTGTTCCAAGACAGAACGGTGAGTCCCAATGAAAAGGAAACTTGAAGGATTCTTTCCATGAAGTTTTCTAACTGGGCAGAGTGAGGTGTGTGTGTTGGCATCTGCTCCTTGGCAGTGATGCTGGAGACCCCAGAGGCCCCCATCCTTTTCCCTGAGGCAGACTCAAGGCAGGTAGCAGGGTTTCTTGTCCCCATTCTCCAGCAGTCAGTGGAAGAAGCTGGTAGAACACCTCTTCTTCCTGGAAGGACTCTGAGCTTACTCTCTCTGGTATGGTTTCTTTAAAAAATATTTTTTTTTCAAGCTGCTGAAAAGCTGCATGTCTTCGGGGGCTGATGTCACCACAAATGCTTGTTACTACCCCTCATGGGGCTTCCTTATCCTGAGCTAGTAGCTTATGGAATAGGCAGACCCTTGGCCCCCTCCCCAGCTTCATTAGATCTGGGGAAGGCCTAGAAATCTGTGCCAGCTGATCTGATGTTTGGTGCTCAGAACCCACTTGAAAAACAATACCCCAGACCTTTCTCTCTGAGATTATCAGGGTCCCTTGGTGTGGAGCTGACCTGCTTGGTGAGACCATAAAAATCATGCCTAATGTAGCTGAGAGCTGAAGAGACTCAAGACTTGTCCAATAACCACTATAATCACTCTCCAGGAAGGAGCTCTGTTGTCTCAGATAAAGTCAAGGTTAACAAATGGCTTTGTGACTCTTTTGAACAGGGACCTACATTCTGAAATCACTCCGTATACAACAGGCCAAAACCCTAAGGTAGTGCTGCTCAAACTTGAATGTGTATCTTAATCCCATGGAGGTCATGTCAAGATACTGATTCTGATTCAGGAGGTCTGGGACGGAGCTGGAGGTTGTGCTTTTCTAACAGACTCCTGGGCGATGCCATGCTATTGATCCTTGGACTACATCTGAGGAGCACTACCTTCAGGGATACTTAATTTTTTTAAAATATTACTAGCTGCAGATAACTTTTTCTCCTTAATGAGAAACCCGACACAAGCAACGTCAATTTAGTGACCTTGAGTAAATCACTTAGTTTCTCTAGTTTATCTCTTAAACAAGGTGGTTGTCTTTCGTCATTTCTGAACTGAGAGCAAGAAAGCACTAACTTCTTAGAATGGGAAGGCGAGGTGAAATGATGTATATACAGTTCTTAGCAGGCTCCAAACTTGGAAATGACTCCTCTCTAAATGTTGCCGGTGGTGGTGGTGGTGGTGGTGGTGCTGCTGCTCATTCTGCCTTTTTAGATCTGTGGCCATCATAGACTGAGGTCTAAGTGAGGCCGTAACATATTACAGGAAAATAGCATGGGTCAAAATTCACTTTGTGTGCTCTTGGTGTGTGGTCCTTGGCTTTATCAGTGTCAACAGAAAGAGCTTTTTCAGTTTCTACTGCAAATGACAGAAACCTTGGACCTCATGAGCCCCTTGATGTTGTTATATTTATATTTACACTTTAAATTGGCCAAAAAAGTACAGATCTGCCTCTGTCCCGTGTTTGTCCATTTGATCGTCTCTACTGCCTGCTTATATAAAGGAAAGGGTGTTGTGCACCACAAGGAGATCACATTTCCCTCCCTGAATTCACCCCTTCATGTTTGTGTAAACTCAGGCCGAGTGACATCCCTTTACTTGAATTTACAACCCTGCCTATAAAAAAAACAGAGAGCCCTGAGCATTTCCTACAAGGCTGAATTCTGGCCCCCAGCTCTTCCAGCCAAGGAAAAACAAACCATCTCTCTCTCTCTCTCTCTCTCTTTCTCCAAAAACAATTTGCTAACCCATCATCTGCCCAGAAAACAAATGGAAAATAAAATGCGACTGACAGTCTTCTTTGTGGATCTGAGAAATGTTGATCTCCCACGAGTGAGTAGGTGGGGTCCTTGCCAAGATGACACATTAATACACATAAGTATAGCAGCGCCACGCACATAATGGTGGAACAAGCCATAATTGCAGTCAATTGAGGCGGGGAAGAAATATGTGAGGCTGGCAGTTTGCCATCGCCTAGACCCTAAAAAAGTTTGATGAACTTTTTTTACTTACTAGCTACTGCATTTGGCTTTACGTAAACATAGCATATTTCACTCTACAGCCCATTTAAGTATTACGTTATCTATTCAACAAATATTTATTGTGCAGCTGTTAGATGCCATGTGCTTTTCTAGGCCTTGAGCACATCGCAGTGAACAGATGAGGTCCCTGTCCTCATGACGCCTATTTTCTGGTGAACTCCTATCTTACATATATCTTCTGATGAGGACATGTTCTTATTCCTTTATCTGAATGTCTTTGTTTTTCCCCCAAAGTATTTGTTATTTGAATGGTCAAAAAGCGAGCCACCGTTATTAGGCTAGTTGCTTCTAATAGTGCTGTTGTGTTTCTCTTGTATCTATGTTCCTATCAGATAGAGACCTGTGTCCCTTGCTACTCCACTTAATTAGGTATAAACTTTGAGAAAAAAATTGAGTGATTTAGGTAGAAACAAAATCAAGAAAATCAGAACAATTTCTTCTTTAAGTTGCAGGTTTTCCTTATAATTAAAGCAGATTTAACATGGCTTGCATGCGCTGGTTTTTTAAACATCAGTATCATTCTTTTGCCTTTCCATGTCACCACTAACTTAGGGACGAGGATCTGATGTCTGAAATAAGCTCGGCAAGCACACACTGTCAAAATGTAAAAACAAATAAGTCTATGAGATTGAAACTAGGAATAATTTTTAAAACTTGAATAGAAAAATTTAGTGTCTGTTTTTCTTGACTAAACAATGCATGCTCACTGTAAGAGGAAAATATAGAAATGCATAAATCAAAAAATGCTATGCATGCAATATCACAATATTTATACATCTAAGCAATTGCTCTTTTTGTGATTTATATATGGTTATAGAACTCTGATTAGTCTCAACAGATTGTTTGGCTAGTATATTTCTTACTTTATAAGACTAACAGCTTCTAGAATTACAATTGATCAATTGAAAACTAATTTCTGGAGAAAATATATGATGCGGAATAGAAATGCCACTTAAAAGGAATTCCACTTAAAACATACATTTTTATTTAATGTCAGTGCAATCCTGAAGAAAACAGAACGAGACACTCACCATTTGTTTAGAAAATCATAGGATGTCAGTGTCAGATCTCACAGATCACCCACTGCAGTGGGCAGGGGAGAAGAGTGTAAACAAGCACCCAGGTAAATTCTGACGCACACTGAACCCACACAGACCACCCTGAGAATCACCTATTTTGTTTGATTCGCTCATTCTGGAGACAAGAAAACTGAGGTCCAAGCAAGTAAAGAAACCTTCCAGGTCACACATACAGGGAATGGTGAAGGTCAGACGAGAACAGAACCCAAGTGCTATGACTCCTAGTCTGCTCTTTGTTCTATTACGCTGAAGTCACATTTGAAGGTACCTTTTGCGCAGTATGTAGAACAACCCAGTTTCAGGTGGCTCTCCAAAGATTAAGTTGTTCAAACAAGTCTTTACTGTATCAGAAATCCAACAAAAGAATCTCAAAGTTTCGCGTTACAAGTGACAGATTTCTGGTCGTTGTTGTGGTTGTACGTTTTCTTCGGGAAAGTAGAGAGGGAAGTTTAACCAAGACCTAAGCTAAAGTATCGTTATTACTTGACAAATTAATCAGTATGTATGTTTTAAAGTTTAAAGTGAGAGAAAAACAGCAGTTGGATGAACCACACCCCCCACCCACCTCCAGCCACCTACACACACTATGGTGATAATGGTGTTCTTATTATCCACGTGAAGTTAAGTAGCTCTTTACGAAAATGTTTAGGGAGAGAGACCACCAAGGGTGCCGCCCTCACTAGGGAGACAACATGTCATTTCAAGTCCTTTCTCTCTGGCTGAGTCATGGTACTGCCACGATGGTCTCCAAAAAAACGTGTCTCCAGCCCTCCATGGCCAGGGAAAAGGTCACCAACGACACAGAGCTCAGCGGTTTGGGGAAGTAGGTGAAAGGGAGAATGGAACATCTACAGTATAATTGCAGTCTCTTCAAACACTCATCTAAGCTGAAAACTTTTATTCCGGGGCAACCTTTCCCCTGCATCGAGCTCTGTTGAACACAGCTGGCATTTTAATGAGGTTAAATCTGGTGTTTCTGCCATGAGTGGAAATGAACATCAAAACATTCAGCTCTGTCTTCCTTTATCTTACAAGAATTTGGGGTTCAGGATACCTTCACTAGATGTGGGCCCAACTCTAAAGCTGTGAAGAGGAATTTTGTTCTGATAGACCCTTGTCACAGTATTGACCAAAGATAATGAAGACAAATTATGGAAGAAGTGTTCTATTCACCACATTAAAAAAAAATACAGTACCCTTAAGTAATATATGAAAATTTAAAAAATTACAGCTGGTATTGATTGACTCCCGCTACTTGTCATGCGTTGTCCATAATTGCCATGGTTGATTGCATTACATACATAATCTTATTTAATCCTCACAAGTCTATTACATGGATGCAGGTTTATACTTAAGGAAACTGAGGCTTAGGGGGGTGAACAACCTGTCCTAAATCCGGCCCATAGTCAGCAAGTGACAAAGCTGGAATTCAGACCCAAATTTGTAGGACAACAAAGTCCGTGCTTTTGATGCTCTAATTTGATTCACATAGCAGCACAAAAACCTACAGGACACATCCTAACATAATTTAACACTTATTTGACAAATTTGTAATTAGATGCACAGTTTTGACCTAAATAAATTAACGAAATCTTCTTTGCATCAAATTCTGAATCATTCCGAGCAGGAGTTCCCCTGATGATATCACAAAAGAGCCTCCGATGACCCCAAAGAAGAATCACACAGTGGAAGTTTCCATAAGTGCCAACTCCCTGGAGTTGAGTGGAGACAGATTGGTAGGAACTAGACTAAATGGCTTTTCTCTTTAGGTAGATGAATATTTTCCCCCAGCAGCAAACTAATATTCCCACTGCACTGGCTTAACAACTGAAATGGAAATAATCCGTATTTTTTTCTTCTAAAGAAGAGAACATATCCCGAGCTCCTTAACCTCGGGCCACAGTAAAGACGCATGCTAGAAGTGTGGCTGTTTTCTGCACCATTGGCATCATACCCACATTTTACCTTACTTGTCTTCAGACAGGGTGACCCTGCTGTCATTTTTTGTCATACTGTATTGCATCTAATGCTTTTGTTCAACAACCAAATGGCAGAACATTCTATGTTGTTCTAATTAAGCACAAAATTAAGTATGTTATCAAGAAAAAATGAAACCGAAAGAAGCGAGTCGAGATCACAACCCAGAGTTTTCTCCTGGGGTCACAGTTGCTGACAAAAGGTGCAAAATGCCCAAGTCAGTCAGTCCTGGCTAGCCTTTGACCCAAAGATCTATGAAATGGGGTGGCTGGAAGCCCCTTTCAAGTGTTACTAGAATAATTTTGCATCCTGAAGCAGGCAAATACTAATCATGCTTGTCTTACATTGCTCATTTTACAGTGCTCATAAAGGAAAGCCTCTGGAAAAAAGGAGAAGAAAAAAGAAATCTGACTAATGGAACAAAACGTCCATTACAGCCTGGTGGCAGCACATTTTCTCAGTCTCATTAAGATGATGGCTCAGTTTTGAGTAAAGATTAATTACTGGGTTGTGGTTCATATGCAGTCTGGCCAAATTAATCTATAAATGAGAGACTGGTTGTTTTTATCATACTCTTCACTTTCTAGGTTACTTCTTTCCTTAAGTTTTATAGAAACGAATATTTAAAAAACTGCATGATCTTTGTCTTTCACCCACTCAACACCTCTCTGAATTAAATGGCTAATATTAGTAATTATACATAGTCTTTCCGAGTGACCTTGCTGGCCTATTTTTGACAGTGTGCTCTTGATTCCCTCGTGGCTTGCCATGATGAGTTCTTGGTAGCATTATCCTTTCTGACAAGTTTAAGTGAAGCAAGTTAGACTTTTAAAAACTAGCTGTCTGCATAAGCTTGACCAGTTTGCTCTGTTCTATCTGGTGCTTGGAAAACCAGGAGCTGGGTGAGTATTTTTCGATCGCGTCTGTAGCTTAGTTTTTCTCTCCTCCTGTCAGAAGAGATCAATCTTAATCCTATTCTAGCCACATGTTGTTTTCCAAAACTAAAGCTATATGCCCCCAAATCTTTGCCTTCTTTCATGTGGCAGGTGACATCTTCTATTGACAGGGGTAATAAATTCACACTCAGTCCACATGTGGGAACTGAACACATAAGCATGCAGTACAATTCAAAGTGACATTCGTTTCTTTTTCCTCCAGCCTCAGTGATGCAGAATAACAGTTATAACTTAACATTCTTTTTGGGGGAAGGGTGGTCTTGAATGGAAAGAAAAGAACAAGAGAAGGCCACCCTCAATCCAGACAAGTAACAAAAGCCCTAGCGCAAACCACAGTTCTTAGCAGACACCCTCCGAAGTTTCCCAGGACATAGCACTGAGAAACACTGAACCCTCCAGTAAGACACATCACACACTCCAATGGCTCCAGGCTAACCCAGCCATGCTATCTGTACCAAAAATCAGGTTTAACACACTGTCCTCCTTAGCCCCAGTGCAATTTTATTTCCAGTTCTGCCAGCCTCAGCTCTGCAAAGCATCAGTATCCTCTTTAAAAAAAAAAAAAAAGCATAAGCTTAAATCCTGGGCCATCCATCAGTCATACCTTTTGATTAAGGATTATACCCAGTAAGGTATTTTCTGCTGGAGGTGCCCACAGCAGTATCCATCCCAAGGACATTGAAATGGAAGTAGAAATGATTGCATGGGTAACTTACCAGCTCCTGAGTCTGAATGGCTGCAGCAGCCCCAGTGCTTTACCTGATCCCTTGCTCTCTCTGTCTCTCTCCCTCTCTCTCTCCCTCTTTCTCTTGTGTACAGATGGCAGGGAACTTAAAGAACTCGCAGGGACAATGTTTCAAATGACTTAAGAAAGAGAACAGGAACAATACTTCGTTCTCTTTTTCTCAGATGAGTACCTTCGGGAAGAAGGAAGGAAGGGAGGGGAGAGGGAGGAAGTCAACAACCCTTTGCTTTCCTGAAAAAAAATAAGGAAACAGAAGATAGACATCTCATTTTCTCTTAAACAAAATGTTGGAAGGGGCGGAAAAAAAAAAAAAAAAAAACTTTGAAAAAAGGAATTCCTCAAATATGCCCCCCCCCACCCCGCCCCCTCAACCCCAAGAGGTTTAAAGAGATGAAAAGCCTTACTGGCCTGTCCTGTCCAAACAAATGGTGTTCCAGAAAGGCAGGCTCTCCTGAGCTTGTAGCCTCTGGTATCTGGTTTGCAGAACTGACAGAGCCAAAAGGGAACAAATCATTTCACGTTGCCTCTGAGCAAAGGCACTGTTGGTCGGTTGTGTTACCCGGGGCAAACCTGCAGCCTGTGAGGCTAGGCAGGGTGCCGGTCAGTCAGGACATCTGGCTCTTCTTGGGCTCTTTGAAACACCAGCGTTGCTGCCATTTTGTAGCCCAACTGCAGATCCTTAGACTTCTTCCAGGAACAGAGCAGATTCATGCACTAGTCCCTAAGCTCTCTGCAGCCAACACCAAGTCAAGCTTCCATCTTTGTTGATATGTTCAAAAAGAAAACAAAACCAAACCAAAAAGCCACCCCACCCATACTGCCACTGGACATAGTTAGCTCGTGTTGGACTTTGTCACTTCTGGAAAAACTGAAAGGCGATTTCTCATTTGTTTTCAAAAGACAGTGAAGCAGCCTAGGTCTTGGATAAGCCGGCCAGTTGTTGAGAAGGGAAGGGGAGGCTGACTAGAAGGAGTGAAGACATGGAGGGAATATCCTTTAACAAGCGAGAGGTGCGTGGTAGTTCAGTGGGTCGGCGTGAGCTCCGGTTAGAGGAGTGGTGCTCTGATTGTGTTGTGTATCTTGTACCTTTCATTCATCTGGTTAAGACCATTTTCACCACAAACGGGAACCGGCAGTTATGTGGACCTTCGTGGCAGCAGAAGAAAAACCAGCTTCAAGGAACTTCCTTATTTCACTCAGTTGTGAAAAAAATAGGGTGGAGAGTCACACCTGATCACAAGGACCAATTGAGGTGAATTCAGGGAAAGGGGGATTCTGATTCAGTGTCTCTGAAAGACTTTTATTGGGTTCAGTGGTGAATAAGGTTACTCTTTTACAGTTTTCTTCCCCCATTAATTTATCTGTCTATCTATCCATCCATCCTCCCATCTATCTGAATATGTGTGTTGCTCAGTAGGTTTATTCGAGCCAGAACAGTCTTCTTTCTTGTAACGCCGATGGCACCTCTCCTAGCACAACATAGGGATTTCTGGCCTGGGTCCGCCAGCCCCATCCGCACAAGAGAAAACTCACACCCAGAGAAGAGTCTGTCCCGTTTGCCCCGAGGTCAAGCACATCAGGGGCAAAAACCCAAAATGCTCCTCTGTCTCCTGAGTCAGCTCTAGGGCCCTGGGCCCCCTGCTGGCCTTCCTCTGCACCCTGCCTTTGCAGAAAGGGGAAAGAAAACCACAGTGAGAGTCTGAGAAAGCAAAAGAGGAGCATGAGAGTATGGAGCGGAGAAGGGATAGGTACGGAGATTTTTTACAGGACTGGCAGCCTTGGGGGCAGACGTTGGAGTGCTTGTGAGGGTCAGGAAGCCCCGTGCCGGGACATGCACTAGAAAGTGGAAGTAGGTGGGGGTGAGGTGAGGGTGAGTGGGGAGAAGTAGGCAGAGGCTGGGCTGGGTTTCTGTGGCATCGGTCATTAGAGGCAGTGAGGGCACTTGGAGGAACAAGGAAGCTCAGGCTACAGAGCCCTGGCAGCAGTGAAGATGTGTCTGATCACCTGAAGAGCCAGGGACAGCAACAGGCCCCCTTTCCTTATTGTTCTTCCTCCTGTGGCCTCAGGCAAGGCCAGGGCTGAGCCCCAGGAGCCCAGTCAGAGGCCAGAGGATTTCCCTTTCAAGTCTGCAGAATGTGGGAACTGTCACGTTGAGGCCTGTTGTTTTCTGCAGGCCAGCTGACCCGCCCAGAGACAGGCTGGCCTGGCCGGGGCCATGTGCCATCCCAGCCGCTCGGCCTTGCTGTAACGGAGCGGCATCCAGTCCAGACCTGCCACGTCACATCTGGAAAACCTGGAAGCCCAAGTCTTGTGTTTTCAAAATGTCTGAATATGCCTGCCACAGTTTCTGAAAAAGAATTCTCAACCTTGCCTGTGCCAAGCCCATCCACGCACAGGCCTCATTGTAACCCAGCCTGGGAGGCTCAAGGAAAGGCTTCTCCCTCCTTCCCTGCCCTGCCAGGCACATCAAGAGTCCTCCTGTGGTACTTGGAACATCTCCCCCCACGTGTCTAGAAGCTGAAACTCCCGAGTCCCCCCAATCAGGTCTCACAGGAGAGATTTCTGACCAAGCAGCTCAAGCTGGTGAAGCTTCCTGCCCCGCTGTCTCATGGCTTCTTCAGGTTTTGACTGAAAGTGAAGGGAATGGATGCGCGAACCCCAGACAACTGAGGGAACACGTGTAGAAATGGAATATGGCTCAGCCACTCACCTCTCAGATAAGCCCCACATGGCACTGGTTACTGTGGAGATTGTTTTGAGTAGAAAGAGGACTGCGAGACCCTGTGACAGGATCAGAGGACAAGAAGAAAAACCGAGATGTAAAATTCAGTGAGGCCAAGGCAATGACCCAAGACTCAGAACCAGCACAACAGAAACATGAGCTCTACGCAAAATGGCTTCCCAATTGGCAAACATCCTCTTTGGTACTTCTCCAAGCTTCTGGTTATCCCGAACTCTGAGGCTATCTATTGACCCCAGGACTGACTTGACCCTAATCATGGAAGGTGAGGAAATGAAGGGTGGACTGAAATATAGCATATGGTCAGAACAGTGCACAAAAAATAAGTGTATGTCACTAAACTTTCATAAAATGAACGTATCTGAGTAACAGAAACGAAAGGAACTCTCCCCCCGACCCCCGCCCTTTGGCATTCCAGCCACTACCTCCTTTCAGGGGTCACATGGTCCTGACATCTCATGCCTGGTATAGATGTGAATTACCTGGTTTTGAATTTACATAACAGATGATATCAGATTGTAGTTTGGGTTCCCCTCCCCCAATATTTGTGACTTTCACCCCTATTTTAGAGTGCAGGTGTGGCTCTTTCATTCATGTTTTTAGAGAGTATTTTATTTTGTGACAGTACCACAATTAATACATCCACTCTACCGTAGATGGACATTTGGTTTGTTTCTAGTTTGGTACCATTACAAGTGGGCTGCCAGGAATTCCTGTCCTTGCCAGGTGTCTTTTAAAACTTCTGATACACGAATCACCTCTCTCTAGGACAATTGTCCATAAGCGATTCACAATGTTTTTGCTTGATTTTGTTTTGTTTTCTTTTGTTTGTTTGGTTTTGGTTTTTGGCATTTGCTTCCTCTCACCTGAGATGCATGGCATAGTTTTTTCGTGGGTTGTTTTTTTTTTTTTTTTTTAATTCAAATGGATTCAGTTTGAGGAGGTGATGCCCTTGGAGATACTGGCAGAGTTCCTGAGCAGCTCTGGAAGGGCTTACGAGCTGGAGCTCTGACTTCCTCCTGCAGCCTGGAGATGCTGCTATGAGTCAGGCTCCACTGACTCCCCCTCTCCCTTCCACATTCCCCATCTTGGCTTTTTATGGACATGCTAAGTTTCATCATATCAGTGCATAGAAGAGAGGGCTTAGTCCTGGGCCTGAAACTGCCTTCACACTTCCTTTGTATCTTTGATTCATTCTCTTCATCTTGCCAAGCCCCAACATCCTCCAAGTCTCAAGTCTCAAAACATGAGAACATTCATTTCTTTCTTTCTTTTTAGTTTTTTTTCCTGCATATAAAAATGATACGAAGGATTTATTTAAACAAGTTATTGAAGTTAAAGTCTTTTTTATGCTTCTAGTTTCCTCATTTGACAAGGGGGAGATAATAACATAATACCTAGTTTTCATAGTATTAGGAGTAAAGAAGAGGAATAGTTAACATCTTTCACATACTCACCAAGCGCCAGGCCCCGTTCTAATAAACACACCACACGTCATAACTCAGTCATCACACTGCCCTATGAAGTAGGTGCTCTTACTGTCTTTTCCCTTGTCTTTTTTGATAGATGAGGAAACAGGCATGGAGAAGTTCTCCTACTCCCCCAACATCACATGATGAGTAAGATTTCAAACCCAGGGAATTCGGACCTCGAACCCCAATTCTAACTTGCCCTGCCCTCTAACCGAACACTTCTTATCACATCATAAAATCTCAGTGAATGGCCCTTCAGACTGGAGAGTAACGTGCTTTATCAAATAAAAGGTAAAAATGCATGGCACAGAGGCTCCTTCTGCAATCATTTGGTGAGTGTGTCTTACAGACCAGAAAACCCCGTGCTAGATGTGGTTCATGTGCTTCTGGATTTCACGGCCTGGCAGAGGAGAGACAGAGCAAACAAACTGAACAGGTTGTACCTGAATGTGTAAATAATTACAGTTGTGGTCAGTCCTCTGAAGAAGTAGTAGAGGAGTTAAGAGAGCTTGAAGTCTGGCACTAAATCTGGACAAATGGTCAGGGAAGGTCCTCATAAGAAAATAACATGTAGGGGTGCCTGGGTGGCTCAGTGGGTTAAGCCTCTGCCTTTGGCTCAGGTCATGATCCCCGGGTCCTGGGATCGAGCCCTGCATCAGGCTCTCTGCTCAGCAGGGAGCCTGCTTCCCCCTGCCTCTCTGCCTGCCTCCGCCTACTTGTGATCTCTGTCTGTCATATAAATAAAATTAAAAAAAAAAAAAGAAAAGAAAATGACATGTAAATTGGGATCTGAAAATTGAGCAGGTGTGTGCCAGATAGAGATGGGGAGACAGCTTACACAGGGGGCAACCCGATAGGTCTGAGTTTGGATTCTGGACCTGATGCTAAGATGGATGGAAAATCATTGGAGATTTTACAGAGAGGAATGACATCATCAGACTTGCATTTCAGAAAGCCTATTGTGGTCACTGTGCAAAGGATCGATTTCAGAGGGGCAAGAGTGGGAGCAGATGAACAGTTGTGAAGTCTCGTCTAAATTTGATTGTGCCCTTAAGAGCCTATCTGGAGATGTCAGTGGGCTTGGCAATGCCTGGAGAGGTCATGGGATGATAAGATGTGAGAGCTATACTGATATGTTGTGTGACAAGAGGATGGTGGAAAATGAATATTGACAGTACCTGGCACACAGACAGCTGACTTATGAAAGATTTATACTCCTGAATGGCAACATATTCTACCATGTCCCCACCCTTATCCTCAATTTCCAGGAGCCTCCAAAGCTGAGTACCTACCTGCCTTGCTCCAGCCCAGCCTCCTATCTGCTTGTCTTGCTGTCACTGGCCTAAGAGGAATCCCCATGCCTCAATTTCTTAACATTCACCCAAAAAAGTTCCTTCTCCTCTAGCATATACCCAGTGCTGTCACTGAAAACTAGTGGCTTCAGACCTGGCCGAGAGGGAATGAGTTTGAGGGATGGAGTAGAAGAACTCAGTGTTTGAACTGCTAGGGTTGGGGAAAATGTGTTCTAGGTATTCCATGTTAGAATCCGGGCTGAAGTTTTCTAAGGAAGTCTGTTATAGGTGACAGATTGGTAGCATTAGGATTTATTTCCGGCATATAATGGGTCTTATGGTCTGGCCTGTGGACTTAACACCAAGGAACATGTGCTATCTATGGGAAAGTGCATTCTGAGCTCCAGAAGTCTGATACAAGCAAATGGGCATTGTTAATTTAAGGAATGGCAGTAGTTGTGTTAAAAAGAAACTGTGGGTTCATTATTTTGCTAGTGATAGACAAGCCTTCTCCAGTATTCATTTCTACAATTCCATAAAGCTCATCCTTTCAGCTTTCCTCCAGAGAGGTCACAGAGGCCTTTTTCTCCACATACAGGTTCTCTCCGGGCATCCTAAAATTGTACATGGCTATGGCATTCAAGGGACAAGAAATAACTCTCTTTATATTTATAAATTGAATAAAATATGATAAAGCTGGCTTAACAATTCTATATCAATTTTCATGGCTCTCAGGCCCTTCTTTAGGTTGTAACTTCCACAGTCCTAGGAAAAGCACTGAAACTCGGTATTTGCTGGCTGATTCATGTCCCCTCAGTGGTGGCTGATTGTGCTTGGGGCTCTAGGTCCTCAGGACCAAATTCTGTGCAGGAACAGCAACCAAATACTTCAAGACCGTATTGACTAATGCCCAGATCTCTGGTTACCCTTGTCATCTCTACAGCCCTACACAGGTAAGATCCAAGGGTTGCTGCTATTCTATGAAAACCTACACCCTGACTCATTTCCTGATCTTCTGGGACCCAGCTCATACTGGTGGTCAGGTTTTCTCTCCCTCAATGCCATTGCTGTACTTTTCAGCCTCCTTGGACCTAGACCAGTGATAAACCCAAATACTAAATGAACCACAGATCAGTGCCCCCTGCATAATACAAGAGGGTGTGGTAGGGAGCATGGCAAATTGAAGGGTCCATGTCCCATCTAAAGTGTTTTGTGACCATGTGAGAACATGGTCC
Source organism: Martes martes (assembly GCF_963455335.1). Classification (NCBI taxonomy): domain Eukaryota; kingdom Metazoa; phylum Chordata; class Mammalia; order Carnivora; family Mustelidae; genus Martes; species Martes martes. The sequence continues at coordinate 68,055,269 of NC_137892.1, read as the reverse complement.
CATTAGGCCTAATGGGACTGGATCATCTTATTAAAAAAAAAAAAATCTAAATTTTGATGTGGAATCTCTTGGTTTGAAGATTTTAGAACTGAAAACATTGTTTTTAAAAGATAGTAAGGGATTATTAATTTGAGGGGGATGTTAATGTAATGGTGGTTTTGTTCTTAAAGTTTATAAGGAAGTATTAGCAGATGAAACTGCTGATTTGTTTTAAGATTCTACAAAAAAAATAAATTTTATATGAGAAAGGAACCTAAATTTGATGGTCTTAAAATATGTCTATGATATGCCTCTTTTTAAGAGAAGATGGAGCCCAATTTTCTACCCTTGGAGATCTAATCACTTGGACTTAGTGATTTGTTTCTAAAAACAGAATAAGGCAGATGTGCTGGGGAAGGACTTAGAAGACCCATCATAAAAGGCATTAAGGTTTCCTCTCCATTCACTCTCTTAGATTGCTCTCTCTGGGGAAAGCAGTCTAGCTGTTATGTCATAAGAACACTTAAGTAACCTATGGAAAGTGGCACATGAAGAGAAACTGAGGCCTCCTCTAACAGCCCTGTGCATGCCCCATTCTAACAGTGACTCATCCAGCCCAGTCAAGCCTTCTGATGCCCCATTCTGATGGTAGACTCGCGAGAGCTCCTGAACCAAATCACCTGGCTAAGTTCTTCCTGATGCCCGGCCCATAGAATCTGTGAAATAATTAACATTAGTGCTTTTGAAGTCACTAGGTTTGGGGGAAATTTGTTACACCCTGAAAGGTAATAAATACATTAACACCAGAGAGGCCGTTAGTTTACTTTTGGCCTTAAATTTTCAAACCCCAAATCCCAGGTGGGAATATTTGCTGATGGCAATCACGGTTTGACTCTGAAACTCAACAAGGTTATTAGCTGCCACATCTATGTCCACCCCACCACCAAATAAAGGGGGTCAGCTTTAAAGTATTCATACTTTTCTGCATTCTGCCTGGAATACTGGAGAGTGACCCCTGGGATGGATATAACAGACTATAAGAGTTCAGCTGGCCATCTGTACCATTGATTTGTTTCTTTATTTCTCTCCCACATTTGTCAGTGAGTGGAGATGATGCTGTCTGGGGCAAATCTCTTTTTAGGTGTGTTTCTTCTCTTTTTAAATAGATATCTAATTGCCAGGAGTTGGAAGATCAGCAGCTAATTTGTTATGTAATGGCAAAATCTCAGCTTAAGGTTGTAAGTGTTTGATGAATATCAGTTAAGGCTTTGAAAGCTAGATATGGGAAATATTTTATTTTGAGGGGGGAAATATTTTATTAAAAAAAAAGAATTAACAGAACCAGTTTACCAAAAACATAATCTTATTTAGAGATGAGTTCAAACAACAGATTACAAATTTTATGGGAACCCAAACTTTCTGAGTTCTTTGTTGTATCTCTAGCGTCTAAAAGTCACCTGGAACATAGAAATCACTCCATACACATTTGTTGAATGAGTGAATGAGATCAAAGAGAAGGGCTTCATTGAAGGGGCCATTAGGCATTCTCCTCCACCCTTCCTTCCCCCATCCCCTCTCGAATGTCACCATCCCCAAGACAGGAGGAAGCTAGGATTCCTTGAGAAACATGGTTTTAAATGCAAGGTCCAGGGGCACCTGGGCGGCTCAGTTGGTTAAGTGTCTGCCTGAGGCTCAGATTATGATCCCAGGGTCCTGGGATTGAGTTCTGCATCAGGGTCTCTGCTCAGCGGGGAGTCTGCTTCTCCCTCACCTTCTACCCCTCCCCCCCTCCGCCTTTGTGCCCTCGTTCTCTCTTGCTCTCTCTCTTAAATAAGTAAAATCTTCTAAAAAATGTAGTATTTATAAATAAGTAAGTAAATAAATAAATAAATAAATAAATACATGCAAGGACCAGGAAGAACCCCTTTGGGATTAGACATGAGGAGATCTAGTTCCCCATCCCTCCACTTACTGGCCACAAGGCCTGTCAGTAGGCTTCACTGCTCTTCTTTGGTCCTGATTTCTTCACTCTTTCTCTTTTTTAAAGATTTTATTTATTTCAGAGAGAGAGTACACAAGCAGGGGGAGGGAGAGGAAGAGAGAATTTCTCAAGCTACTCCGACCTGGTGCTGAGCCTACTGAGTGAGAAGCCTGACACGGGGTCTGTAACAGGACCCAAAATCCTGACCCAAGTGGAAACCAAGAGTCCGATGCTCAACGAACTGAGCCACCCAGTCTCCCTGGTCCTGATTCGTTCTTCTGCAAAATGAGATAGAAGCTTCCAGGCTTAATTCCAGAAGTGTCATGAGTTTTTCCAGGCTTCCCCTTCTTTTAACACTCACCCCAAAGGAGGCAAGTCACCACTTGTGAGGCGCTTTGAAGTTGACAAACCGGAGGCCTCAGAGTGGTGTGAGCAGAGGCGCACAGCTAGCAGATGACCTGATACGACTGACGTTCAAAGTAGCTGTCAGTTAATAGAAGGCAGCCTGCACAAAGGAGCCAGCCAAAAATAATGAGGGAGGTGAAAAGAAAAGGAAAGAGAAGAGAGGAGAGGAGAGGAGAGGAGAGGAGAGGACGAACATGCAAGGCAAGGCTTGGGGTCACTTGTGTTTCCTCTGGTCTCACCTCCTCCCTGTCCTCCTCCACCCAGTCCTCAAACAACCCCCTTCTGCCTCCTCCAAAAGAAAAGTTAAAAGCTTTCTTTTGGAAAAAGGGTAGTTTGCTTAGACTGCTGCTGTTTACCTTTGGTAGGACAGCCATTGGTGGTGAGTTCAAACACAGGAAAAGGCCTCTGCTCACAGGAAGGGCTGCAGACAGGCCTGGAAGACTTGCCGCGATGCTGGGAGGTTGCACCTTTCCCATCGGTGCGCAGCCGTGGGACCTGACACTGGGCACTTGCCTCCACATCAGGCAACCAAACTGTACCAATTGCTTGGACTGCTCTACTCCTCCCTTCCCTCAGGAATATTGATCCTAAAGCATAAAGATGGTGAGGGAATCATGGGTGGGTGGAGAAGGAAGGGGGAACAAAAAGAGGAAAAGAGGTTTATATCACAAATAAGCCATAACCTCATTTCTAGTCTAGTGTGGAAAATATAATTACAAGCAACAAACTTTGGGTTTACATTTGGGAGTTTTATTTATTTGTTTTCAGTCATTAAAATCTTCCTCCATGAACTAAAGACACCACATCTGCCAAAAAGAGTTAAGAACTCTTCCCTGGAAAACTGATCTGTCTACAGCTGCCTCTAGAACTCTGTGATGTATTCATGAAAGGGAAGGGAAAGAATCATCTGCCTCCTTATTTTTCAAAACTCTTGTTCATGAGACCTACCCACCCTGAGAAGGGTTAGATCACAGTGTGAGGGAAGAAAATCACACCGAGGAAACAAATGCAGGCAAATAATCAAAATCTTCTGGGACTTCCCCATGTCCCCCAAATTTCTTTCCTCTAATTCTACTTCAGAAATTCCCCTGGCTCCAAGAAGCACTAGACTTTCTGGTCAGGCCATTCACAAGCTTACCATGAGGATCTCACTTCTCTCTTTCCCTGATTTTAGAATTATTTGTGTCAAAATCTCTCTGCCTTCAGTGAGCCTGTATCATCCTGTTTCCCAAGGGAGACTTGCCCAACCAAAAGGGAAATAAAGGGCTGTTAATGTCCTCTCCAGCCAACCATCTCTGTTTTATCTGACGCTCCTTGTCAGTGAACTCGTAGCATACCTGTTGTGCTACGTAGTGAAAAGCAGCAATGTTTCCAGTGAAAAATTTTCCCCAGTACTCCAAGCTCACTAAACTTTGGTTGCAATATTTTACTTGATGTGGAATGAGTTTGTAGAAGTCCTTTGGCTCTTTTTTCTTCAAGTTTTTCTCATCAAATTTAATTTTTGGCAGTTTGACACTCATATGCCTATGCTTGCATGTGTGTTTAAATCTATTTTGTGTGGGTTTGCTCTCCTTTCCAAATCTGTAAATTTAATCTTTCTCCTAATTGTGATGTTTTTCATCTATTCTTTTTTCGAATAGTCTTTGCTGCCCCCTTTTTTCTCTTTTCTCCTTCAGTGACTCCAATTGCACATATATTAGACCTTTTGATATTGTCCACAGGTCTTTGGGGATTTGCTCATTTTTTTTTTTTTAAATCTCTCTTTTCTCTGTTCTCCATTTCTGCCATTGTTTGAACTATTTTAAAGTACACTGATTTTTGTTCTGTTCTCTCTATTTTACTGTTAAGCCCAACCAGTAGATTCTTTTTGATGTTGTAATTTTCAGTTCTAGAATTTTCATTTGGTCCTTTTTTTCAAAAAATCATTTTTTAGACTCTCTTCCTGATCTGTTATTATGCTTATATGTGAAACAGCTATATAAAGAATAGTGGGATAGTTTTCTTAGTCCTATTTTATAACCCAGGAACCTAGAAGTTAAACAGATATATTGAGATTGGAGAGGCAGCCATAAATAGAGCCAAGATATATAATATATAGTATATAAAATGGTGGAGGAAGATGGAGAAAAGAACAAGGGAAATTAAGAAGTGTGGGAATGAGGTAGAGTTTATAGTTTCAAGTAGGATGTCTGGGGAAGGGCTCAGTGAGAAGGTGAGAACAGAGAAAACATCTGAAAGAGGCAAGGGAAGGGGTAGAGGCTTTGATTCAGTGGGAAGAGCAAGTGGTCTTAGTAGGATATATTATGTATGTATGCTATATATGATCCCTGGATCTTCCATTATGTTTTTATAAGTTCGTGGGCCATCAGTTTATCATACTAAAGTCCAAAGGCCAGAAGTAGTCATGACTTAAAAATGTCTTATGATCTATTTTGTATCATAGCAGATAGGGTTCTTTGAAAGGATGAATTTGGTGAGTGCTCAATAACAATATTGGTTCTGTTAGATAAATTACATTCTTGGCATAATCAAAGTACTTTATAGGGACTAACAAATTGATAAACACAAAGTAGAAATAAAGGACTATGAAAAATTTCCTTTCCTCTAATGACTAAATTGTAACTTCTACTCCCAGTAACTGATGACTGGGAAATTTGGACCAAGGCTCCACTAAAAAAAACCTAAAGAATTAGATGAAATATGAAAAACATCTTAAAGTCCTCAAAATGTCAACAAGGTAGCGAGGAGTTTAAAAGCCAAAATCCAGAAGAGGAGAACCCATAGAATAGGACTGATATTCAAATCTGATTTTGCCCTGTGGGCTTTTGCCAATCCTAAAGAAATAGCTGTAAAACTGAACTGTACTTCTGATAAATTCCTGGTATGGGGGATAATAGGAAAGACTTGCAATCTACCAGACGTGGGGATTCTAGTCAATCACCTTCTCTTTAAACTGAGATCCCAAAGAGTTGCAGCTTCCGGTAAGGTGAATCATGAATAAACCAATCCCTGCACACAGTTTCCTTCTCCCTTTCTGTCAGGTGGATGGTCCAGGCAACCTTGAACATTGAACTTGGTTTGAGTTGGAACTAGACTGATAGCACCCCAGGTGTCTGGCAAAGACAAATGAAAATCCTTTCTGAAAATGTTATCATGCTAAGTCTCAGATTATTCTTGCAGATAATCTTTTTAAAATACAGGGCCCAGCACACTCTCAAAAATCACGTCATTATGGGGAAATAAAACATGATGAGCAGGAAACAGCAGAAACGACAACTCAAATAGGCCTATAAGCATTGGCAATAATGTCTGTTGGAATTATTAACCATAAAATATATTAAACAATCTTGCTTTCTTTAAAGAAGAGAGAGCTAAATTCTTGTTTGAAGACCCTTTGTTTGAAAAAGAGGGAAAGCGAAAGGTACTTTGTTTGAAAAAGAGGGAAAGCGAAAGGTACTATCTTAAGATAAAATAGCTGAGAATATTTAGAACTAATAAAAGACATCTTTCCATAGATTCAAGAAGCCTAAAAGAGTCTGCCCAGTATTTTACGCAGCACTGCCACGCACATTATAGTAAAACCATAGGAAGCCAAAAAAACCCTGAACTGTCTATATACCATATATTTAAAGCAGCCATAGGGGAAAGGATGTATTGTCTTCAAAGACAAAGTTAAATTGACAGCTGACTTCTAAGATCAATAATGGAAGTTGGAAGACAGTAAAATGGTATTGTCAACATGCTGAAAGAAAGTAAGTGTCTATTTAGAATTCTATTCCCAGTAAATGTATATGTGTGTGTGTGTGTGTGTATGTATGTATATGTATATGTATATCTTCATTCAAAGATGAATGAAGACTTATTTTAAATGAGAGAGTTTGGGAAATTCTGAAAGAGGTATTTCAGGATAAAGTAAAATGATCCAAATGGCAAGTCTGAGATGCAAGAAAAAATGAAAAGAAAACAATAGAAGTGTCTTGTGGAATTTAAAAATTAGATAAAATTTAAAATACTGTCAACAATAGCAAGAGTTTGGTTGTGGGTTTAAGTGTTCTTATGTTTCTAAATTGTATAAGCCAATAATAAAGATCAGTATTAATAAAAAAAAAAGATCAGTATTAATATTAGATTTGAGTAAGTTTAACAATGCAAGGTTAAAGATAATAAATGGCAAAAAAAACCCAAAGTTTTTAAAATAACCATTGAAAGAAGAAATAATTAATGTAAATCTTCCAAAATGGTAAAGGGGAAAAATTAGTAATAAACAGTCTTAGCCAATCCAAAAGTAGTGAGAAAACAAAAGAAGAAGAATTATTGAAGAGGTAGGATATGTTGAAATTGTGAAAGAATATAACAGATTAAAATGCTAATATATCAGTAATTACATCAAATGAAATGGACCAAGGTTACTGTTGCTTAACAAATACACATGGGAGGACTGTGAGGAATGGGAGAGTGCACTGGGCTCAGGGTAGAAAGGCCTGAATTCAGGTGCTGGTTTAGTCATCAGCTAACTATAGAATTCTGAGCAATTCTCTGGATTGAGTCCCCTCAGGAAGTGAGAATATTAGTTTGGATAAAGAATGAGCTTCATTCAGCCCTTATAGACATAGACACTGCTCTCATGACCTCTTTTCTTAGGTCTCAGGTCTTAAGACAGCCTCTCTTTGCTAAGGGCTTGTCACTTTCCTGGAAGGAAGCGACGCCCTCTGCTGAGATAAAATTGAATTCTCTTAAGCCTCTGTCAGCTACTGGGCAAGATACTTGAGGTGGCATATGGATGGGAATGGCATATGTTAGGGGTAGAGAGGTCTTAGTTAAAGGTGAAATGAGTGCCCCTTTAAATGACTGTTCACTCCCTTGCCAAAATCTACAATGATCGTTTACTTGAATGAGCAAATGAATAATGCAACTCACTGGTCTCTAAAGAAGAGGGGGCTGAACTTCAAAGCTATTTATATTTATCCTTCCCATAAGAAATTTAGATTTGTCAACACTTAATAGACCTAATGACACATGCCCTCCCTTAGTCCATATGCAAGATGGTTACGGTTCACCAACAGGGCTGGAGTTACCCTGAGGGAAAGCTGGGAATTCCACGAGGTGAAGTGGGTGACTCTTCCAACATGGTTCCTTCATTGGCTTCCAGTGTAATGCAATCTAACGTAGCCTGTATGTTGCCAACTAATAATTTGGACATTTGGCTTAAGAGGATTCCTGCCAAAAAGAATTAAAGTTGAGTAGAATATTAATAGTGCAAACTGAAGCAAAGAACAAGAAAACAGCACAGCTGAAATTTTTCCTATTTCTTCAACCATACTACAAAGTTAAAATAATGATAATGTAATCAGATCTGCAAAGAAGCCTGCCAGAAATACTAAACACTATCAAGAAAGCTTTTGGAAATACAGATTCATACCCTATGTCATTAGTGAAAATCTCAAGTAATAGCAACTGACATCAGCTTATGATAGAATGGGACCATCATAATTAGCAGAAAACCTTGAAGTATGTTTTACTCCATTTTTTCCATCTTTTTAAAATTTCTTTTGTATATGTTTTATAATGAATATTTCTTGTGTGTATAATTAGTAAACAAATAATTAAACAAACAGACATTTAGAGTTGTATGTTCAAATAGTGGGGCAGGAGTGGAGGGAGAAGGGACTGGAGGGGGGATTATATAGACAAAGGAATCTGGAGGCCTCAGGCCTAGTTCAAAACCAGATCCCTGGGATTGATCCTTTTTTTGTGAATCAATATTTATTTTATATGATATATGAATGTAAATATATGTGTAGTAAATTAACAAATAGAAACAGACTTTTTAAATTAATATATAATGTATTATTTGTCCCAGGGGTACAGGTCTGTGAATCGTCAGGCTTACACACTTCACAGCACTCACCATAGCACATACCCTCCCCAATGTCCATCACCCAGCCACCCTATCCCTACCCGCACCCCCCTCAGCAACGCTCAATTTGTTACTTCAGACTAAGAGTCTTTTATGGTTTGTCTCCCTCCCTGGTCCCATCTTGTTTCATTTTTCCCTCTCTAACCCCCACAACCCCCTGCCCTGACGCTCAAATTCCACATATCAGAGAGATCACATGATAATTGTTTTTCCCTGATTGACTTATTTCACTTAGCATAATACCCTCTAGTTCCATCCATGTCATTGCAAATGGCAAGATTTCAGGGGATTTTTTGATGGCTGCACAGTATTCCATTGTATATATATACCACATCTTCTTTATCCATTCATCTTTTGGTGGACATCTTGCCTCTTTCCATAGTTTGGATATTGTAGGCATTGCTGCTATAAACATTGGGGTGCATGTGCCCCTTCAGATCACTACGTTTGTATCTTTAGGGTAAATACCCAGTAGTGTGATTGCTGGGTCATAGGGTAGCTCTATTTTCAACTTTTTGAGGAACCTCCATGCTGTTTTCCAGAGTGGCTGCACCCTGGGATTGATCTTAAGAGAGACATGAATCCTTGGGCTCCCTGGTTGCTGAGCAGCCTTGGGTCCCTGGACTACAAGGGCTGGGCCCTGTGGTGTGGAGGCTCTGAAGGCAGATGGAGCCTCCAGTTCCAGTCTGGGGATCTCTTAGCAGGTGGGACATTTGTAGCCATCGCTGGGATTTCAGCCCCAGCGCCCAGGTTGGAGGTATTGTCCCAGCACCCTGCTTCACTCAGAGAACCTGGTGCACCATGATGCACAGTTCACTTGGTCCCCATTTCCAAAGGACCTCTGACAGGACCTAGTTTCCACAGGCCCCATGACTCCAACTTTCCAAACATTTGCTGTTTCTGATTTTAAGAAGAGATTTTTTTCCTTTGGTTTCTGAATATGTGTGGTTTTCTGGTTTATGATAAGAAATATGTACATTTGGTTTTACATTGTTTCTGACACAGAATTTCTAAAACCCTTGGAATTTCCTCTGTGACGAGAGGTGAAAAGGTGTCCTTTGTTTATGAGATGACTTTGGGACAGTACCTGAGGACAGGAGCTGGTCACCAAAGGAGCTATGATCAGACCATATGATCAGAGCCTTAGAACTTTCAGTCCCACTCCTACCCCCAGAAAGGAGAGAGGAACTGGAGGCTGAATCAGTAGCCAAAGACCATGCATCTGGAATGAAGCCTCCATGAAAACCCAGAAGGCTTGCAGGTTGGTGAACTCGAGATTCAGGGAGAAGGATGCACCCGGAGAGGGCATGGTAGCTCTGCCCTCTTTCCCCACACCTTACCCCACGCTGCTTTTCCATCTGGCTGTTCCTGAGCTGTATCCTTTGATACTCAACTGGTAATCTAGTGAGTGAACTAGTTTGCTGAGTTCTATGAACTATGCTAAGAAATTAATGAAACCTGAGGTGGTGGGAGTTGCGGGAACCTTTGATCTGTAGTAGCTTGGTCAGAAGTATAGGGGACAATGTGGATTTACTTGTGATTGGTGTCTGAAATGGAACGGGATTTGGGGGGGGCAGTCTTGTGGTACTCAATCCTTACCCTCTGGGGACTGATGCTATCTATGTTCAGGTAAATTGTGTGAGAGTTGAGTTGAACTATAGGGCACCCAGCTAGCTATTGTCCCAAGAGTTGCTTGGTGGTATATGGAAGCACCTCCCAACACACACACACACACACACACACACAATTGGAATTGGGTCTGAAACTCTTCAATATGATATCTATTTTTCAATGTTTTATATTCCATTTGTATTACCATTTCTCTGTGTTTGTATTAGAGTAGAGAGAAAGACTCTTGTGATTACTTTACTGTCTCATCTCACAATCTTTGGACATTCATTTGAAAGACGGGCCAGCGGAAGCCCAGACAGGTTAGAAGAACTTCGCAGGTGCCAGAGCAAGGTATTATGAAAGCCACGTGCCTTGGTTAGCATATAGTCCTCTCTCCACTGCACCACGTTGAGCTATGGGATTTTATTTGCTATGTTTGTCTTTTTATGTAAAATGATTGATTAAGCTTCGGTAGCCTGGGGATAGAAACATAACAACATCTCATTTGTATTTAGGACTAAAGCAGCTCAATTGGGAGGATGGAACGTGTAGTGGCCCTGTGCCCTCTCCCTGAATTGTCCAAGAACATCGGGGGTTATTTGGTCCACAAGAGCCATTCCCGCTGTTGTGGTGCTGGTTCTTCTATCTCTCCAGATTGCTCCAGGCTGTTCAGTATCCAATTATGTTACCAGTGAGTGGCTCAGCATGGACTTTGTGACACAGTTCTGGCCAGGGGAGAGGTGGGATAGGAGAGACTTCTGGGAAAGATTTTCTCACTCTTAATAAGAAAGATAGGACAGGAATCCTCCTCTTTGTTTCTTCCAGACCTTGAAAATGTCTGGATGTGACTTTTGGGACTTCTACCGATATATATAGAGAGAGAACTTGAGCTGAGCCAGATGAGAGTAGAATGGAAATATGAAAAGGAATGAATCCTGATGATGTCAGTAACCATCACTAACAACCTAGCATTTCTCTGCCTCTTTGTTATCTCTACAAGTTGATACATATCTTTATTATTTATTTCACTTTGAGCTGAAGTTTCTGTTACCTGAACACTGAAGCATCCTAACTGATAAAACCTGTTTTCCAGATGGCTCCAGCAGTGAGAATGGGATCATCTAGACTAGTGTTGTCCAATAAAAATACAATGTAAGCCACAAATGTGGGCCACGTATGCCATTTAACAATTTTTAGTTGCTACATTAAAATGAAATTAATTTTAATAATGTATTTTTAACCTACTTTATGCAAGATATTATCATTTTGACATGTAGGTAGCATAAAAATTAAGATATCTTATAATATCTCAACGCAAAATATAACACAAAACTGTAAGAAAGATTTTTTAAATTGGACTTCATCAAAATTAAAACTTTATGTTCTCTGGAAAATACCATTAAGAAAATGAAAAGACAAGTCACTGTCTGGGAGAAAATTTTCATGATACATATATCTGATGAAGGACTAGAATATATAAAGAAGTCCTACAACTCAATAAGAAGACAAGTAATCAATTAAAAGTAGGCAGATTAGAACAGTCACTTCAGAAAAAAAGACTTATGAATGACAAAGAAGCACATGAGAAGAGTCTCCTCATCACTTGATCATCAGAAAAAGCAAATTAAAATCACAATGAGATATAACTACAAAGCCTCTAGAATGGCTAAAGGGAAAAAGACCGAAGATACTATGTATTGGTAAGATTATGGGGCAACCAAACTTCTGACCCATTGTTGGTGGGCACATTTGATTATATGGAAATTTTATCCCAGTAAAGCTTTTAAAAAAAGAGGTAAGCCAATGATGTTTCAGAGTAATGGCAAATGATTTAAAGCAAAAGAAAAAGAAAAAAAAATTACAAAGGAGTGATTACTGCTAATATTTCAAAAGGCGCTATCTAAACCTTCGCTCTATTTATTTATTCGTTCAATCTTGAAAAAGAGCCTATGAGGTAGGTAATTATATGCATAATTATATGTCCATTTTCAAGCTGAGCAAACTGAAGCTTACAGAGAGTTAGTGGTCAGTCCAGGGCTAATGGCAGTATCTAAACTCTTAAGCATTAAGTAAAAGTAACTAAAATTAAAATTAAAACGAGATGAAAGGTGATAAAAGAAGACAGCAAAGCTGAGGTTTGAGGAGACTAGGGCAGCAATGGCTTCCAGGTATGGGTGGCAATTCTGGTTTGGGCTCTATAGCTGCTGTGTATCCTCTTCACATATTTTCACTTATAAAAGGGAATAAAATATCTCCTTAGAGATTTATGGTCAGGACCAAATAAATTAACATATGTAAAGTACCTGGCACACAGCATGCACTAAGATATATTCATTTTACTCCTTTTTCCTAATGGAAAGTAATATATTTCATATTCTGATAGAAAGTTAACCCCTAGGTTATAGTGCAGTCTTGAGTCCAGAACAAACTTGAGATTCCCCTTTGGTTTTGATTTTGAGTATTATAGAGATGTCCCATTGACATTCATCCTGCACTCCCAAACAAAACCCCATCTCGATATAAATTGTTCCAAATGTGAGAACTGTATATTCTGATTAAACCTTGATGTTCGAGAGTAATCAAAACTTGCTCACATCATTTCAGGGACTAGGTACAAATATAGGAAGAATCTGGGTTTGGTTAATCAGAAGACCCGCCCTTTGAGCACAGAGGTGAGTAGAAGTTACAAGGAACCAAGTAGAAAGCAGGTTAAGTGGATTCTGCAAAAATTTAAACTGAACCCAGTGCTCTTCCCTAATGCACTTCTATTTCTGGTTCTGCCGGGCGCAGCTCTGTAGATCTCTGATTTGCTCTGTCTGTCCCATCCCTCTAGATCTGGCTGTCATGTCCTTTATATGCCTTGAGATAAGGACAAAGGCCATTTCCCCACTAAGAGGATCCAGCAATTAGGTGAACATACACGAAGGCAAAAGAAAACCAGCCTTTAGTTCATGTCTCCATTTCTCCAAATTTTGAACAACAAAATGGGGTGTGGAATTACACCTGATAGCAGGAAGCCACTAAAATGAGTCAGCAGTAGGAAACATTCTGATCCAGCCTCTAAGGGGGGGGGTGTGTGTGTGTGTCTTCCCTGCCCTGCCAGGCACATCAAGAGTCCTCCTGTGTACTTGGAACATCTCCCCCCACGTGTCTAGAAGCTGAAACTCCCGAGTCCCCCCCATCAGGTCTCACAGGAGAGATTTCTGACCAAGCAGCTCAAGCTGGTCAAGTTTCCTGCCCCGCTGTCTCATGGCTTCTTCAGGTTTTGACTGGAAGTGAAGGGAATGGATGCACGAACCCCAGACAACTGAGGAAACACATGTGTAGATATGGAATACGACCATGCCTCTGAACCAACAGTTTTATTCCAAATTGTATGGGATTCATAGCTTAAATCAGAGCCAGAGGCCTGAAAGCTCTTGTGTTGGTGTGACAAGAAGGAAAAGGGCCATGGTTTGCTGCTGACAGAGTAGAAACCACAACAGCGGAACTCTGAATGCACACCCCAGTGTCCTAAACTATGCAAAACAACCCCCCACCATCCAAGCATCCCTATTCCTATTTCGTGCTTTAGGTCTAATCCAAACCAGCAAGGCCGTCATTCAGCCCAGGACTAATTTAAAGTTAGACTCCTATTGTTTTTTGCTTTTTTTGTTTCAAAATTGTATTTAAGTGTAACATATGTCCACACAACTGCACACATTACTACAGTCAGCTTTATACACACCCAGGTCCTGAGACGGAGCATGATCAGCCCCCAAAACCCCATCATGTCCCCCTAGTCTCTGCCTCCCTCCTCAGGTATAATCATGACCCTGACTGATTCTAACTATGGCAGTCTGTTTTGCCTATTTCTGAACTTGCTTAAAAAATAGAATTATATGGTACATACTCTTTTATGTTATTTTTGTTACTCAAACTTAGGTTTGTGAGAACCAGCCATGTAGTGTATAGTTGTGGGTTGTTGACTTTTGCACTCGTTCTTGTATAGTCTTCTGTTGTTTAAACATGCAGAATTCATATATTTCTTCTACTGAACAGGGTATTTGGGTGGTTTGGTTTGTGACCATGTGCATAGTGTTGCTGTGAACATTCTAGCACATACCATATCATATTTTATTTCTTTTTTTTTAAAGATTTCTATATATTTGAGAGAGAGGGAAAGGGAAAGGGTGAAAAGCAGACTCCTCACTGATGTGGAGCCCGACACAGGGCTCAGTCCCAGGATCCCAGGATCATGACCTGAGCTGAAGGTGACACCTAACTGACTGAGCCACCCAGGTACCCTGACCATATCATACTTTAAAATTTTGATGCAGGACTGCCCATTGTTGCTCTGATCCTTATTACCAGGAAGATGGTTCACTCCTAAGATTCACAACATTTTTTTGAGTTATGCTACCCTACTTTTATTTCATTAGGCACCCACTTCCTCCCAAAATGATATATGGCATAGATGTTTCTTAAATAGAATCAACCTGGTTTAAGGATATGGCAGGGTCATCAGCATGTACTCACTTCTGTGTGCCCTTAGCAACTTGTCCTGCACAAAGTAAATAATTACAACATTTATTCAATTGCAACAAATTATTTGGACCAACCTCCCCCACGCACACCTTCCACAATTTCCATCTCTCTTCATCTTCTCGAAGCAAAATACCATCACTCTCTTAATAGCAATTGTATTCTTTCTTTTGTTCTGCTGCCCGGGGGAAAGTTTTTTTGGAAAACACATCCATAATCACACATTTCTATGCTGACATCTAAAACTTTTATCAATTTAAATAAATCAAAAAAATGGAATCTCTGCTGTATTTTAAATTGTTTAATACTTTAAATTTTTTTTAAACTTTGAAACTACAAGGTTAGCTCATACAGTTTATAGAAAATGTCCCCCATGTTCCATGTTTCACAAAGCTGTCCTCTTGAAAATCGATTAGCAAAATGAGACTTACTTTCATTCAGATGTGGCTTTCCGTTTTTTTCTTTTTAACATTTCAAATCAAGCTGTTAATACTTATTCCTTGGCAAACATTACATCTAAATTTAAATTCTAAGCTACATGGATGGGTGGATGGACGAATGAATGGACTCTCACTATGACCTATTCCCCTAAGTGAAGCTCTTTGATATTTCCTCCCAGCACTTTCTTTGCTTTGCTTTCATGTGACTCTCAGAAGGGATGCATTTTTGGATTGTTTGTTTGGTGCCCAGAAGTCTTTTACACTCCAGAGTAATAGTACTCCACAGTAAGATCTAAGATGGGTGAGAGATCTGTTTTTCTATCTTGTTAATGTGAGAGAAGGGAAAGGAGATATGGAAAGCTATGCTCCGAACCAATTTGCTCCACACTTTCTTTCTAAAACCATATGGAGGAGAAAGTGGTATTTTAAAGATGTTAGGTCACTTTATTTTCTCATGCTATTAAATAGACCAAACTTTGACACTTAGTTTCGCATTTATTCAGGCACAAAAGACCCATGGGAATGCAGAAATTAGACAAAGGATAGGTTTTCCAGTCTATCAAGAAAACGGACTATAAGAGGTTTCCTGCTAGGACATTTGCTTACCTGGTATTTGGAATATTTATAATTCTCCCTCTGAATTACTCTGTTTTGCTTGTTTATACTGTGTCCAAGTATTTTCTAGATAATGTTAGAATCAACACTATCATTAGTTCTTAATTATCTAACAATATTCTGTTCATTACTTGAGGTCAATTTTTAATTTGGGTTGACTTACTCCTGAAATTTAGCACAACAAACATCTTGGCTCATCTGCCCCCCACAGCTCCACTAGTCTTTGAGCTCATGGAATGCAAGCTAATTTTAAAATAAGCAGGGGACTCCAAAGGCAAGATTTTGCTGCCAAATAATAATAATAATAATGCATTAAGAACCAACTGGTATTACTCTGACATCTGGTCCCCCCTATTTTCCACAACATCTGCAAACCTGAAAACATCCCCCAAAGCCTCTGGGAGTGACCACTCTGGAAAGATTCAAACCTCGAAGGTTACAGAAGACACAAGACAACCAGTTCTTCCCACAGACAATGGAGCATGCCCAGGAGAGCAGGACCTCTAAAGGTCATAAAAGTCAGCCATGGAGAATTAGGTGCGAGAAAAACAGAAGAAGTAGAGAGAAGTGATGAAAAATGAGAAGTGGCAAAAAAAAAGAGAAGCCAGAGTAAAGCCTAGACATGAAGATGATTCAGGAAGAAACAGAGCCCCCACCAGAGAGGAGAAGGGACTTAGGGAAACCCAAAAGACAACCAAGGAAAAGTAGCAGCGGCCTAAAGAGCGGAGCAGACTTGAAGCCTTCAGTGTTGATTCTTGCTGCCCTAAACACCTCAGTCTTCTGAGGGCCTTTGCACAGTATTCAGTAGAGTCCCTGTTGTACTTCCCTTTTGGGGGCTTTAAAGTACGAAGACCAACTCAGGACCCTAGGGAAAAAAAAGTTTCTGAAAAAATCCATGTTATCAGAACACAATTTAGAACTGGAAAGCCAGCAGGAAGTAAGATGGCTTAAGCAATTAGCTCTTCCCTCCTCTTTCTGGATCACAGGATCCCCACAGACCCTGCTTCTCTCTGCATACTGACTCCTTAGCCTTCCCTCAGTGAGCCCTTTACCTGCTTCATCATAATTACTGCTTCCTCCTAGACTTGCTTACATATAAGCCATAAGGGAGACTTCAGTTCCAACTTTTATGCCTCTTAGCTTACCAAGGATCAGCCATGTCTGTTCCCATATCAGTTTATACCTGGAGTGCTTTAATTATAATTTTATAATTTAATTAATTCACAGGTGAACTCAACGCATATGAATAGAAAAAAAAATTAGTGTTTCTACAAAAACTAATTTGAATGCCTTGAAAAGAGTCATAAATTTGAATTTCATACATACAAAAACCTCACTATCAAAATAGGTGTGATAAAGACAGGTCTAAAAGACCAGGGAAAAATTACCTAAAAAATCTAGAAGTATTCTGCACTCAGCTTGCTTAAAAATTGTCTTGAAGTTGTTGATTCCTTTGAAAGAAATCAAAACTGGAAGTGGTAGAGGGTTCTCTATGAGTGTGATTGATTCCAGAAAGACAATACAGGACTTCAGTGAGTCAGTTCACAATCAAATCCAAGGTCTTGGTCTTACATGAAAGGATGGCAAATGAATGTACTCATGCTTTATATATTAATCTACATATGTCTATATAATTAAAATAAAACTTTTTTAGTGGAATCATTTTTAAAAATTTCTTCCTCAGTTGCTACCCACCATCAGAACAGTCAGATTGAGTAGGAGGATTTCTGCTGCAATTTTCATCGATTCTGGCCCTCCCCATTCAGTGATTTGCTTTAGCATGGAGTACCTAACTGCACTAATGAACCCTTGAACCCTTGTTCCTGGACAACCTCAAAGAAGGTAAACAGGCCAAGCAGTAATAGCCTAAACCCTGCCCCCAAATTATCTCTCTGGCCCAGTAGTCCTCAATCAGTGAGCCAACTGTAAACAATAATGAACTCAACCCCATTCCAGGAAATAAAATAACGTGGTATCTTGTTTTAAATTCACTGTTAAAGGATTTGGCATGCTTTTAAAAAACATCCCCCCAAAGAGGGGGGAAAGGGTGAGGTGAGCATGGAGGTGGGGTGAGCATGAAAATGGGGTAAGCAATGCAAAATAGAGATCATGTGTGGTTTTTTTTTTTTTTTTTTTTTTTTTTGCCCCACCAGCCAGTGCAGTGAGTAAAAGCACAGCTCTAGAGTATGAAACACCTTGGCATTAACTTGCCAGGATACCTCGGCAACTACCTAATCCTAAATCTGTTTCCTCTTTTGTAAAATAGGTTGTCATAAGAACTAAATGAGATAATGCATGAATGGCAAGATAAGGTTTTCTTTTCCACTCCTCTCCCTTTTTCTTCCTCTACCCACTCATCCACCATGGGTCAGGGGAAGGTGATAAACACAGGAAAAAATGAAACACCAATCCTAATAAGGCCTAGAGTCATATGCAGAGTGGTTAACAATAAGAAGAATGAGAAGTATTATTATGTTTGCTGAATGCTGAAAATTATGAAGGGCCTAAAACCTTAGCATCTTGATGTAAGGCCCATAGTAGGAGCACCTTGAAACTCTTCTCCATGCAATCATACATCCATTCAGTGAGTGCCAGGAATTAGTTTGGGCACAACAGTGAATAGAATCAAGTTTTCTCATGGAGTTTATGTGGCATTCTAGTTGAAGAAAAATCAGAGACTAAGAGATTACCTTTGAAACTCATGCATAATGACTATTACAAAGTAAGCACTCAGTAAACACTAGCAATTTAATTGTTGTTATCTGCCCAGCTGAAAAACCCAATTTAGGATTATTAAAAAGTGCTTCTTGACATCACATCAAATATAGGTTTTTCCTGCCCTAAAGATGGACCTACCATCTCACACTAGCTTTCTCATAAGCCAACCTCAGAACCACTGTGTCTGTCATAGCACAGAACTCCTTATATTTTATTATCTTTCCCTCCCCTATCTTCCTACCTCTTTTCAGAGATCACAACTCTTTCCCCAGCTCTTTAGAGGTTAGGCATGGAAGCTAGGGAAGTCAGAGCTAAAATGTCCTATTTTAAAATGAGCAGTTGGTGTTTTGATAGAGATTGCATTGAATCTGTAGATTGCTTTGAGTAGTATGAACATTTTACATCTTCCAGGGCATGAGCATGGTATATCTTTACATTTGTTTATATGATCTTTGGTTGCTTTCATCATTTTCTTATAGTTTTCAGAGTATGGGTCTTTTATCTCCTTGGTTCAATTTATTCCTCAATATTTTCTCTTTTTTGGTGCCATTGTAAATGGGATTGTTTTCTTAATTTCCATTCCCTCCAAACCCACTCTGTTGATGGTTTTTATCACCAACAGATGTTGTATTTTGTTTAGTGCTTTTTCTGGATCTATTGATGATCATTTGTTTTTTTATCTTTCCTCTTGTTAATGTATTGTATCACACTGATTGATTTGCAAATATTGAACTACCCTTGCCTCCCTAAAATAAATCCCACTTGACTGTGGTGAGTCATTTTTTTTAATGTATTGTTGTACATAGTTTGCTAATATTTTGTTGAGGATTTTGGCATCTATGTTCATCATGGATATTGGCCTATAGTTTTTTTTCTTTATTTCTTTTTCTTCTTCTTTTTTTTCTTTGTAGTCTCTTTGTCTGGTTTTGCTATGAGGATAATGCTGGCCCTGTAGAATGAATTTGGAAGTTTTCCTTACTCTTGTATTTTTTGGAATAGTTTGAGAAAAATAGGTATTAACCCTTCTTTAAAGGTTTGGTAGAATTCATCTGTGAAGACATCCTAGATTTTGTTTGTTGGTAGTTTATTGATTACTGATTCAATTTCATTACTCATCATAAGTCAAGAAATGGAAGCTCAAGTGTCCATCCATAAAGAATTGATAAAGATGTGAGATATATATATATATATATACACACACATACATACACACACCTAGAAGGTATTGTGCAGAGTGAGATAAGTTAGAGAAAGATAAATACCATATGATTTCACTTATATGTGGATTCTAAGAAACAAAACAAATGAACAAACAAGAAAACCAAGCTCTTTTTTTTTTTTTTCTTAAAGTAATCTCTACACCCATCATGGGGCTCGAATTCATGACCGTGAGATCAAGAGTTGCATGTTCTACTGACTGAGCCAGCCTGGCACCCCAAAAATTACCCTCTTGAGTACAGAGAACAAACTGATGGCTGCCAGAGGAGAAGTAGGTGGAGGGATGGGTGAAATAAATGAAGGGGACTAAGAGGTACACACTTCCAGTTACAAATTAAGATGTTTAAATGTGAATAATTTATGGTTCCCCTCCCCTCCGATTCTAGAAGTAAAAGCCTCTATGAAAGGCTTTCCAACTCTGCGCAAACCTGTGAACACAATTACTCCAAAGAGCCTGCCCTGAGACAGAGGCACTAATCTGCACATGGCCTGCTTTCCACCTGGCAGATTTCCATGGTGTGGTCCTCGGGGGTGCTGCCCAGGCCACTGCACGTGAAACTGGAACCCACCACACTCTGATCCCTCTTACCCACTTACCTGCATTATCACATCACCTTTGGACCCGTGGTTCCCTTATTTATTAGGTTCTTTATTTTCTCTTTCCTCCATGAGAATGCAAATTCTCCAGGGCAAGTGTGTTAGGTTTGTTCATTAAAACAATGCCTGGCACTTGTTAGTAACTCAGTAAGTATTTGTGGAATGAACGAATGAATGAAAACCTCAGAGGAAAAAGCTTTCTTTCAATCCTAGAAGGGCCCGGCAAAACTTTGCCAACTGACTGAGACTCTGTTTTCTTGTGCAAACTGGAAAGCAAGGGGAGCAGAGGTGGAGGCTCCAGACCTTCTGCCCCGTGAGGAGGCCACGGCACCAAAGCAGGGGAAGGATGGCCCTTCAGCTTGCTGGATTAGTGACTGTGTTTCCTGGTCGTCTTATTCCCATTCTTTTGACAGCTCTTTTCCTGGATTTTATATTGTGAACCTCTTCTTTCAATATCCTGGCTACCGTGAATAAATAAATTGAATAGGGATGAATGCATTCTCCCCACCCCCCACCCCTTGCAGCATGAATAGCAGTAAGCTGGGTCTAGTAGACAGGAAACACAAATATATAATGAAACTGGGATTTGAAAGTGCCACCTTCAGCTGCAAGATCTGCTTCTTAAGCGGACAGACGGCAGTGCCCAGGCGAGGCCAGCTGTGTGTGCAGGGCTGCATTCGCGGCCATCCATGCACTTAGGACCAGGCAGGGCAGGGCTGGAAAGAGAGCAGGCAGCGTGGGTGACATGGGAGGGGAGTGCTGGCTCTCTACTTGCCACATACCCCCCAGCCTTCATTAACTGGAAAAGGCTGCATGTTCTGGGCCTTCCGCCCAGGCTAAAGCAATAGCAATGTGATCAAGGTCAGGGGTGGGGGGAGGAGGAGAGGACAGTGGGAGCTGATGCATGGAGCCCAGAGCAAGGGAAGACAAAGCCGTGGTGGATTGGGGCTGAGCTTGTACTCCCTGCGAGAATGAGGGGTCACCCTGTAGAGCCATCTTTGCTCCAGGACCCAGGGCTTTCAACTGGGGTGGGGGGTAGGGGGGGGTAGGAGGGCAGGGCTCTGCCCCTTCCTCAGGCCAGGAGAGAGACACTGCTTGCTTTCTGTTCCTCTTCTCCCAGAGCTGGCCTTGGGGTTCTCCTGGTAGCCCTTCCACATCCTCTGAAGCCTTTTCTGACCACCTAGAACCCTTGGGATCTCCCACCCCTTAATTGCTGCATAATTTTCAATAGTTTGCATGACTTTTCATCTCAGTAATATGTGTCCCCAATTACACCGTAAAACACATAAAGAGCCATATTTTTTTTTCTCAAGCTTTCTTTTTTATAAAGTGCTTCTGTATCTTCTGTCATGTTCAACCAAAAACAGTGACCCTCGCCGGCTACTAAGTGGGTGGGTGACTTTAGGAAAATCCTTCTAGACTGGTGTTCTCATGTGCAAAATGAGATTTCTAAGCGCTGCCCCCCACCCAGTTTTTAAATGCAGGGACTTTCCAAAGAGAACTAGAGTTGGTTTACTGGATAGAGCTCATCTGGCCACAGTGGTTTTGGGTCTAAATGCGTGTTTCTGGAGGTCATGGATGGGTAGCATCTGTGAGCAGTCATCAGGAAGAGGAGCCAACAGTGACCCCTGGTTTATTCCCTCGTGGACACTCACTACCTGCTGAGCTCTTCTACAACCAGGTCCCCAGGTCATAACATGTAACTTCTCTCATACTGGCTGGGTATAGGAGAAATCCTTCTCCTTAAGTTCAACGCTGAAAAGCAAGAAATTTTTCAGAAAGACTTCTTGCTAGGAAAATATAAAGTACAAAAACACAAGACCATAGATGCATCCAGCCAGAGCCCACATTTGTTGAATAACTTTAATAACAAGTAGATGTTGATTAGCGCATTTTAAGCAACCTTGAGCCCCAGGTCATTTTGCTCAGCTGAACCATGAAGGAGAAGGAAGCCAAGTCAAACACACTAAAACTTTGGGATACCTGGGTGGCTCAGTGGGTTAAGCTTCTGACTCTTGGTTTTGGCTCAAGTCATGGTCTCAGGGTCACAAGATCGAGCCTCAAGTCAGGCTCCTTGATCAGGGGGAATCTGCTTGAGATGCTCTCTCTCCCTTTCCCTCTGCCCTTCCCCACCATGCATCATGGACAAGGGCGCACGTGCATGTGTACTCTCTCTCTCCAATAATAAATACATGAATCTTAAAAAAAAAAAAAAAAGATACTCAGACTTCCACTGTGCAGCGTATGAGGGTCCTTTCCAGGGTCTATACAGAGGAAAGGACATGGGCTCAGAGACCATTTACATGGCAATTTGACTTCAGTCTTGCCCTTTAATGGCTGGCTGATCTTGGACAAGCTTGTTCTTTGATTCTCACTGTCAAGTACGCATAATATTTTCTGTCTTGTTAAATTGAATGAGTATTAAATAAGAAAGTATGTATATGGTTCAGATTATTCATTGTAAGCATGCACTTACCCTGCGGACTTCATAAACACAGCAGTCATTTATGATTAAGGAATTCTGAGGGACCACAATCTCCAGGAAGGCTGGGGAATAGGGCTTAGGAGCAATGAAGCCAGGAAGGCTTCCCTGATTACACCTCCAAGTTCTCCCAGATCCTCCTGCTTCAGTAGCCAGCAAGACCCCATTGACTACACCACTGTTCCCAGGCCAGCAGGTCCTCATTATGGCTTCTGCCACTGCTGCTTCTGAGAGCAAGACTTCCTTCACTGCAGCATTGCCTTGCAAACGGAAGCCCTGCACAACCTGACAGATAGTTCTGTTATCATCTCCGAAGGTGTCACTCTAGCCCCGGCAGAGCCCACCCTCTCTGACCCACTGTCCTCCATCTTATTTGATTTATTTGACACATCTGCCTGTTTTTTAGGCTAATCCTACCCTTGGGTGAAATTCAGCTTTTCAGTTCTTCAAGAATAGAACAGCATGACCATGGAAGGAAACACCAGCTTTCCCTGCGACCTCACCACTTCACCCCCTCACAGGCCCAAGTTAGTAACTTATCCCTTCCTGTCATAAAGCCCAGACTATCTTTATATCTGATCATCCCAGTGTCTAGTCTGAGTTAAGTTCAGTTGCCAGCTGCGCTGCCACTTGGATGTTCTTTGATTCAACATCCAGATGCTTCCAAGGTCTAAACCAGGGGTTCTCAGCCCCTGGGTGCACATTAGAATGAAAGGGGAATGGGGTGACTGGTCCTTGGAGACTCTGATTCATTTGGTCTTGAGTGAGCCCAGCTGTTTGCATTTTTCACAGTTCCCCAGTTTGTTTTATTGGGGGAAGTGCCTTGTAAAATCCCCTCAAAGTTTTACTAACAAAACTGAAAGCTATAATCAAGGGGTAAAGATTGAAAACATAATTATCAAACAGGAGTGGAAGAGGGAAATATACTCCCAATCTCTAATAACTATTGGCAAATATTAATTTTTGAGTTAACAGTTCGGCCACAGGGGAGATAAATTAGGCTTTGGGGGCTATTTCAGCTTCTGATTTGAAAGTCACGCAAATTCCTCTTAGCTCATCGGTACCTCCTGATACTGAATTTAAACAGAAAGTTGGCTGGAGGAGAGAAAGAGGTCTTTAAGGAATGTGATGCATGCCTGGTTGTCAGGTCTCTCTAAGATGACTGAGGAATGGCAGATTCTAAATTCTGTTTATCTCACATGTTTGATTCATTAAATAACATGAGTCATCTGATGACTGAGTGACTGAGGTCAAAATATTGACAACTGTGAGAATGTCAGAGGGTTTATTACTTTTCCCTGGCGCCACACATCTCTTTTCAAGTTCCCCATCTAGTCACCATTCTGAGCTGTCAGTTACAGTGATAAGAAAGGAGCAGGAGAGAATCAATATGCCTTTAGTGAAGGAATAGGGAAAATGCTATCGAGTGATGGAACCGTATGGCAATAACATCACGACATGACTCACATTATGTAGCTGACTCACGAGCTTTGTGAGGGTGTAGTGTGGATAACTATAAGATCACTGACATTCTGTTGCTCCCGCCATTGTGGAAAAAGCTGGGAAGACTACCCTCAAGCTGCCATTTGGTGTACAATCAGGCAGAACCACAAGGACTAAGGAAGGAATGGAAGGAACCCACCAGTGGTGGACACTTGTCATTCCTTTTTGGCCAATTATTCCGCATCCCCGTCCTATGTTTGGGCATCACTCGCCTCCCACTAGAGAACCTAGAAGTGTCAGATGCTCGTTTTGGCTGCTGTCCTTGCAGCTGGGACACAGACATAGGTTCCTGATGCTGGCTTCATTGATCTGGAGGTAATCTCCAGACAGGATGAGAAGCCCAGTGAGCAGAAGGGATGCATGATGGCTCTGGGCAGATTTTCAAGCAGATGGGTCCAGCCCCAGCCGCATTGCGGATACAGGCCACAGCACGGAGGAGGCCATGGCAGCATGGAGGTGCATTGCAGAGTCAA
This sequence comes from Martes martes, assembly GCF_963455335.1. Classification (NCBI taxonomy): domain Eukaryota; kingdom Metazoa; phylum Chordata; class Mammalia; order Carnivora; family Mustelidae; genus Martes; species Martes martes. The sequence goes on along the minus strand of NC_137892.1, from coordinate 68,030,806 downwards.
GCCTACACTCTGATGGTCGGCTTGCTGGCCTCTCAGGTAGTTGATGAGCTACCCAATATCTGCTGAATAAAATTTTTTCCCCTCCTTCAATGACCCTGCACCATTGCAAAAGTCCTAATGGATGCTCTCCCTTATGCCTTGTTTGTCTATAAGGAGAGTGTTCCTGTGAAAACTTCAGTTGTGGCATACGATCTCTCAGCTCAGAACCCTCCTGTGGTATCCCTTCTCATTCAGCCTAAAAGCCAAAGATGTCCAATGGGTTAAAAAACCCTTGGTGGCCCCTCTGACTGTATTGCCATCACCACCCTCCTTACCCAATCTGTGACGGCCACTCACACATTCCTGCTTCAAGGGCTGTTCACTTGCTGAAATTCTCCCTGGGAAGTTCTTCCCCCAGAAACCCACATGAGCTACTCCCTCACCTCCCTCAAGCCACTGCTGAAATATTCCCTTCTTGCTGAAGGCTTCCCTGACAAAGCTGTTTAAAACTGCATCCCATTGTCCCCAGGCATTAGTCATACCCTTCCCTGCCTTAGTTTCCTCCATAGAACATATCACTGTCTAACGTGTTTTATACCTGACTAACTTATTTATGTCAGTCTCTCAGCCACCACCAGCATGTAAGCTCCAAAAAAGGAGGGATCTTTGTTTTGTTCATTGCTGCCTCTCTATTGCCTGGAAGAGTGAGTGCCTGGCAAAGGAAGAGTGGCTGGAATGAGAAGGTGAGGCCAAAGTCACATGCCTAGTGCTCTGGTTGCCATTGTAGGGCTCTGAGCTGAGAAATGTGCCGTGAACGGTATCTTGCAAGGGACACTCAATGGCAACATCTGAGGACTCTTTATTTTTGCTTTTTAGGGATCAGGCTGAATTTTGAGAGTTGAAGAGGGCCAAGAGAAAGCCAGGGACCAGACTTGGTTGTCAGAAATTCTGACATGGAACAATTGTGCAAATTAGTTTGAAGAAGAGTTGGAACAGTACAGTAGCAGTGACAGCAAAAGTGGCTACCTTCATTGAGTGTTCACCAAATGCTGGGGACCTTCATAAAAGACTTCACATGGACTATCTCATGTTATCCTTGCAAGAGATTTCTGTGGTAAGCACTATTGTTTATCCCATTTGGAAATAAGAAAACGAGAGCTAAACAATTCACCAAAGGCCCTATGTCTAGTAAGAGTTCATTTAATTATTTGGTTTTGTTCTGAGATGAGACAAGAAAAAAAATTATAGAGTGACTTGGGTCTCCTGTATTCCATAAATGGCCCTGCAAAATTGTAGATATCAAATATGACATTGCATGGGGCACCTGGGTGGCTCAGTGGGTTAAGCCTCTGCCTTCAGCTCAGGTCATGATCTCAGGGTCCTGCGATCAAGCCCCACATGGGGCTCTCTGCTCCGCAGGGAGCCTGCTACCCCCTCCCCCTCTGCCCGCCTCTCTGTCGACTTTTGATCTCTCTCTCTCTCTCTCTGTCAAATAAATAAATAAAATATTTTAAAAAAAATATGAAATTGCAGGACATGATCAGGCAGATGGGCTTTGAACATTGGTTCTGCCACTCAATGTCTGCATGACTTCAGAAAAGTTACTATCTCTCTGAGTTGATTCCCTCATTTGTAAAGTGTAAAGTCATATGCTTCTTGCAGAATTATCGAGATTAAATATAATCACACATGCAAACACCTAATATAACGTCTGTCCCAGATAAGTCACTCAAGAAATGGTACTATAATTGTTGTTGCTATTGTTGTTGTTGTTGTTATTGTTACTGTTACTGTTGCAGTTAATATTGGAGGAATTCGGAGTCTGGCCCCTTGGCTCCATACCGTGAGGGCCCACATCTGTGCTTTTCAAACATTAGTGGGTAGCATTTAGAATCAATTAGACCGCAATCTAAAAACGCAAATTTCTGAGTTCCAACCCTCAAAATTCTAATTTAGTATATATGACAGGGCCTAGAAGTCTCACTCTTGGATGGAAAACTGGCTTTCTTGTAAAGAAAGAGAGAGAACCTCTAGCCCTCCTTTCTAATGTGCCAGCTGAAGTTGTTATATGACACTGACCTCTCAAGCAGTGCTGTCTAACGTGTAAGAGATTGAGTTCTGGGGCACCTGGGTGGCTCAGTCGGTTAAGCATCTGCCTTCAGCTCAGGTCATGATCCCAGGGTCCTGGGATGGAGCCCAGAATCGGGCTCCCTGCTCAGCAAGCAGCCCGCTGCTCTCCCTGCTTATTGTTGTGCTCTTTCTCTCTCTGACAAATTAGTAAGTCTTTAAAAAGAGAGAGAGAGAGAGATTGAGATTCTGGAATCTCACGGCTATGAGAACTTGGGTGAGCTTCTGTACCTCTGCGTGTGTCTTTATGTATAAAAGTGGGATAAAAATAATTCTTATTTCATAGAGATGAAGCAAGGCTTAAAACAAACATGTAAAATAATGAGAAAGAGCCTGGCACAGATTAAGATCAGTAAAGGTTAACTATTATCATTTGAATCTACTTCCCATTCTTTGGACTTGGATCGGTAGGAGGATTTAAAAAAAATAAGTGGAGCTTTTTCCAGGCCCAAACCCTACAAACAAGTATCCTTGGCTTGTCTTCACACTGAAGGAGACAACATGCTGTGCTGCAGGAGGTCAGGCCTGCTGAGGACCCCAGACTCACCTCACGGAGCCCTTCACAGGGTTTGATGTGAACTTAGGAAGAGTTTTTCAATAGCTAAACGAAATGTTACAGATTAACATTCCACGTGTGTTGGTGTGTAGAGAAGAGGACATGCATCCAACTCCCCAGCCACCGAGTGGCTCCATCAGTTCCTGCCTCGAGGCCCTCTCACCTGCCAGAGGCCACAGCACTTTTCCGCCCCCTGGGATCCGATCTGCCTCCTTGCCTCAGCTGCTTCCCCTGGCCAAACTTCACATGAGAGTTTACCTGTGCCAAGAGGCCTTCTCTGAGTTCACATTCAAAGGCTGCCCCTCATCCCCCAACACCTCGATGGGCACACCATCACCCTGACATTTACTCTCTCTCAGCCCTTGGTCTACTTCACAGCTCTTATCATAAGACATAGTTACCTAACTTATGTCCTGCTTTCCTGTTTCCGGGCTGTGCCCCCTCTGCTTGCACGCAGGGCTCACATCTGGCTTGTTCCCTCCTTTGTCACCAGCATTTACCTCAGTGCTAGCTCTCAGCACATAGGAGCTCTCAACAAATATTCAATAAACAGCAAGTGAATTTAATATCTTGAATCTAAAGAGGTGTTTGTGCTGGACTCTTCTCTCTGAAAGAAAAGGCAAGCGGATGGGTCTGAGTAAATAGTAAAGAAAAAAGCATTAGAGGGGCGCCTGGGTGGCTCAGTGGGTTAAAGCCTCTGCCTTCGGCTTGGGTCATGATCCCAGGGTCCTGGGATCGAGTCCCGCATCAGGCTCTCTGCTCAGGGGGGGGGGCCTGCTTCCCCCTCTCTCTCTGCCTGCCTCTCTGCCTACTTGTGATCTCTGTCAAATAAATAAATAAAATCTTTAAGAAAAAAAAAAAAAAGCATTAGAGACAACCTCTGTAATTTCCCAGAGTGGGGCTATTGACAAGCTTCATACCAACACTTTTAAGATCATTAAATGAAGATTCCCCACACTAAATGCGAAAAACAGTAGCTACACAGAGGCTGGTAAACTATTAAAAGTCATTGGAAGGGATTATGAGTAAAATAAAGTTCGGTTACCATTTTTTTTCTGAGAAAAGAGAAAAAACTTTGATGAGATCTAAAATCTCCTGATCTTTCTGAGAGAAGTCAGATCTTTTCTTCTCTTCTTTAACCATTTTTGTCATTTTGATTTTTAAGCTTAAAATGTTCTCTCAGCTTCCAGTTTACCGCTATTTATACCCTAGGTATCCTCATTCCTTCCCCCTACCTGTATGAATGAGTTTTGGAGTTGGAGGGACTTTACCAAGAGGAAAAAGAAGTCCAGGCCGTACCATGAGAGGGTCTTAGGACCGAGGTCTCCTGACCCCCCAGCCAGCCCTCTACTCCTCCACGTTAAATTCAGCTCACTTTGACTCATTCTCTCTGACATGAGGCCTGATCCACTTTTCAGCCCCAGTACGTCGTTCAGGAGGCAGCTAGTCAATATCCTGTCTGCTCTGAAGATAAAAACAACCCCATAGATGTCAGCCAAGACCTTTCTTCTCTGGCAGCACTAAATGAGCCTTCCTTTCTCCCATCAGCGGGTCCAGACAGAGTATTTCCAACTAGGGAGTGACCCATCCCTGAAGAGAGTTTCTTCTCTCCTTTATCTGGGTTTGCTCTATAAGCCTGACAGGCAGTGGGAACGGAAGTGGGCATATGGAATGCCCCATGGTGTACATCCTAATCCTCAGAAAGCCTTGCTTTTCTCCTCTTGAGACCACCAAGTCCAGAGCATCTTCAGGCCTCTTTTGTCTTATTCCCACTACAGAAGGAGAGAGGGCTCCCCAAATACTGTGGGGAAGAAAACAATAGGTGTAAGTCCTGACAGGTCATGTGAAGGTTGAGGAAAGACTATGTCCCCCCTCACAACTAGGTGAGGGCATTGCTCTGTGGGTGTGGGTGACAGAGCTGAGTTGGTTAGTTCTGCTTCTTCCTCCCCTCCATCCCCCTCTACTGCAGAAAGTGATATGTGCCAAGAAATCCTTTGCTGCGGTCCTTTTTTCCCTAGAAACTCGGTTCATTCAGCAATAAATCCCACGGGCAGTCCATTTTTTCACATGGTTCCGTATATTGTCTGGTCTGGGTTTATTCTTGACTTTTGTGGCTGGTTGGGGATTTGGGCCAGGGTGCATCTGGGAGCTGATGTGGGGGGCAAGTAGGATTTTGATGATTTTAAAACAAAGTGACTCACATTCCTCTCAGGCTTTAAAATTGTCTCTGTCTCAGCTCATTTTCCGCTCGTCACTTGACTCCTCCCCTTACCTATACCAGCATTTGGGGCACTTATTGAGTTTATTGTTACTGTGTATGAGTATTTCTTTTTTTTTTTTTCTTTAAAGATTTTATTTATTTATTTGACAGACAGAGATCACAAGTAGGCAGAGAGGCAGGCAGAGAGAAAGGGGGAAGCAGGCTCCCTGCTGAGCAGAGAGCCCAATGCAGGGCTCGATCCCAAGACCCTGAGATCATGACCTGAGCTGAAGGCAGAGGCTTAGCCCACTGAGCTACCCAGGCGCCCGAGTGTTTCTTTTTGTTTTATTTTTGTGAGGGGTTATTTGTTTTAAGATAAGGAGCCCCCTTCCCCTCTAGAGCAGTCTATTCCAAAAGTTGTACTCTCTGAACACTGGTTTTCCAGGTGTCTTCAGTGGCACCACCATCATCACATTCTGTCAGTCTGTGAACAAGAATAGCTTCATCTCTTTTGTCCTTTCCTCACTTGGCCACCCATTTTTATTAAGAGTTTCTCATAAGAACTTCATTTTGATCACTTCCAGCTTTGTTATTACCCATAAGTTTTATAAATTAACGGCATGAATTCTGGTCAAAATGCTGTTGTAAGTTCAAATCTTGAGGCTTCGTTCTTCCCCAGATACATTGCTGTGATATAAGATATGAAAAAAAAGAAAATTTTTAAAAATAGCCGTCTTCAAAACAAGATAAATATCTCTATGTATTACAATCAGAAGAGAAACAAAAGATGGGAAGTGAGACTATTGGGGACTAACTCATAAGTGAGCAGGGATGGCCAGTAATTCTAGTTCCTGTGCAGTTATGGGATCCAAAATACTCCAGAGAAGGTAGGGACAGAAGTGTGGGACCCTAAAGTTACCCATCTGCAGCCCATTCTGAAATGGCAGTGCTAGGAAGCCTGATTCTGTACCATATCACCCTGACCGCTGACCAGACCAAGCATGGACACTTTACTCAAAGGCTCCTATGAGGGGAACTAAAATGAAAAGTTCAACCAAATGAATAAAAAGTAGCCCTCTAAGATTCTTATTCCAGTAAAATTAAATTGGGAAATAAGTGGAGAAGTAAACAATTGTAGGTGGGAACTAAAGGTGAAAGATCCTGAGGAGGCGGAAAGACAAAAATGCTCTGAGGGACCAAAGTCATGAGGAAGAAGAAACTCTGGGATCACGACTGATAAGCTTAGAGTGAGGGATGAAGCTAAATGAGGAAACCAGACCCAAGGAGAGAGTTGGGAGTCTATTAATGCAGAAAAGGAAAGCATAGTTCTAGAGCTCCCACCACTGAGCTCCCTAGGAGTCTCCAGATCCTGAAGGTCTTTCTAATTCCAGCTTCCAGGAGACCCAACTGTGCAGTCATGCCAGCTGGTCTTCCTGGAGGCATTAGTTTGGCTTCTCCTAGATGACTGGCCAGCTTGGCCCCAGGCTTAGACCTCTCTTTCCTCGGTTTTATGGATATCTTTATAACTGTCCCCTTCTGCTGCTCTAATTATTTAAGCTTATTTGAGTGAGATATTGCTTACAACCAAGAGAACCCAACTGAAACCTATGTTAAGTCATTTAATCCTCCCAACAAACCGAAGAGATAGGAATAATATTCCTATTTTGTAAAAATGAGGCCTATAAGACATTAAAAAGCGAGATCACATAACTCCCCCACTGGTCCTTCCCCTCTTTGCTCTCACCTCTATTTCCCAGCCTTCTCCTGCTTGGCTGGCCGTACAAACTACATTTCCCAGGCTCCCTTGCCAGCAGGCTTCTGGTTCACAAAGAGGTCCACTGGTAGGAAATCAAAGAACAGGAAAAAGGGGAAAGCCAGGAAATCTCTCCCTCTCTGTGCTTTGGCCCACTTCTCTGTCAGTGACTGCATCTCCTTCATGGCCCAGATCCCATGAGAGTACCTTTCTTCCATGTTCCCAGCTCCCACCGGGCAGGCCAGTCCTCTCTTTGACCTGCCAGGCCTAGAAGTGAGAGCAGCTTCCTGCTTTGGCTAATCTTTGGAAGTCTCCTGTTCAGCTTTTCATCACTTTTATTCCATTTGTCATTGGTCTGCTGTATCCAGTTTCTTCTATTAACTGGCTCGGCCCTGTTGTCCTGCCTGGATCCTGACTCACGCAGCAGTAACTGCGCAGCTGAGACGGGATTCAAAATGCAGTCTGATCCAGCAACCACCCTCTGAAGACCACATTACACTGACAGTTAAAGTACAGATTTCTCTGAACTTCAACCACAAACTAAGGGATGTTTCCCCAGAGTGAGCTTCCCACTTTGTGTTCTCACTGCTCACTGTCATGAGTTAACTTTACAGTGCCACCAACCCAAAGGTCTAAAACAGGCCAGGAGAGGAGAGCTCATGTCTAAGGCCTTCTGTGACACCGCAGTGCTCTACCCTGTTCGGACTCTGCTCCCTCAACCCACAGGGCCAATCTCATCGTCCTGGGTTTGCTACAAAATGAGGACTTCTCATGGCACTGAACACCGGCCATTAAGGCAGCTGGAAATCTCACATTGCTCATTAGGCTTGCCACTGCTTGAGAACAATCCAGCCTCTGCCTAGTGCTCTTGGTTCTGGCCCCTCCCCTAAGCTTCAACCCTTAGGGACCCTATCTTTTCATGATAATGTATCCTACTTGCGCTCTCCCGTGTTCGTTTGTGTCCCCACACTCCACCCTAGATTCCTGGATTTCTGACCATCTGACCTCCCAGGCTAGGAGATGCCTGCTAAAGTAAATCATATATAAATTGTACTCTATTGGTCAGTCATCAAGATTCATGTCTCTCCTGATGAGGTCCTATTATCTATTTATTGTTGCACTAAGGTCTGGCTTACTGTATTGGATTGCATTTAGGGGAACAAAGAAATGGGCTAATATAACATTTCTCAAAGCTAGATGCTCTGCCAGAGGGAGCAAAATGTTCAGATCATCTCCCCTGAAAAGTCTTAAAAAAAAAAAAAAGAGTCTAGAAAGAAGCCTCAACTTTCTGGTCTTTAAATAAACCCATAATTGCATCCCTAATTGTAAATGCCTCCTGCACCTGGTCTCAATCCTTTAAATACTAAGTTTAGTCCATTCATGGGTGAAGGTGGATAATTTCAGCAATTAACAAGTGTATGATGTGAAATAGGCTAAGCTCTTGAGGTTTGTACTACACAATATCCTGTAACTACTGACAAGTGACAGTCTATGTTTTATAGACCACAGTTGAACAATCTGTACAATCATTTGTAAAAATAACCAAGTCCTGTTATAAAAATCGGTGTTATCTTTGGCATCTCCCTCCTCACTCCCTCCAGCCACCACCTCCCACATCCCAGCTGTCTCCTAATTCTGTGAGGGTTTTTGTTTCCCCAGAAAGCTTTAGTGGCTTTTCTGTTCTTCCTTTTCTCTCTCTAAGGAAATCTCAGTGTTACCAGAGACTAAAATGAATGGCCATATGTCACAAAGAATGAAATATCTTTTCCCAATCCCTATCTTTTGAGCTGACCTAGGAGCCTTTCCAGTAAGACAGAAGGATGTACTACATGCCTTGAGAAAGTCTCCTCACCCCACCAGCAGGTAGCTAACCCCTGTTCACCATTCAAGTCTCAGCAAAAGAATAATATTGTTGGGGAAACATTCTTCAGTCCCCAGCCTAAGTCAGGGTCTTAAGAGTAACTATCTCAGTTTACAAATAGACCTTCATCTATATCATCTAGGTAATAACCGTCTGCTCCAGGAGTCTGCAAGGTCCATGAATATTTATGTCCCAAAATGTATTTCATGAAAGTAATGGGAAGGGGGTCAGACTATGTCAAATGCATTTGGGAAATGCTGGCTTAATCCAAATTAGGTAAACGTCTTTACTCTAGGACTTCTTTAAAACACTAGTATGTGTCATAATCACCAGCATTTTGGAAACCATATTAACCGTGAAACCTTTTTTCAGAACACGTGTAAACATTTGGAGGAACCTAGTGTTCTGTGGAATGTAGTTTGAAAAAGGCCAATATAAAATGAATTACAATTCATTACAGTAGAGTGGGAATTGTCACTAGAACATAGATTTTAAATGACCTTGGAAATTGCCATGGAAAACTGACAAAACTTCAGAAAGAAAGAATCACATAGAAAGAGGAGGTTGAGATAAAGGTAAGCTTGAGGAAGATACCCCCAAAATATGAAGGGTATGAGGAAGGTAGTTGATTTATAAAGTATGCAATGGTGGTATTCCAATTAAAGTGAAATACATGCCAACCCATTATTTCAAAAGAGAGCTGAGAAGATTATTCTCAGCGTATGATGCTGATGACTGAGAACCAGTGTGACACCTGCTGACACCTGAGACTATGGAAAGCAGTTGTGACCTTGGGTGTTCTGGCTGGCTTTTACATATAACAGAACCATATGGTTAGCTTGCTTGTGATAATGTGAAGTTCAAAATTGGTGAATTTCAGTTCAAGTCCCACAGGGTTATATTACTCAGGAACACGGCAATATATAAAAGTATACATAATTATACAAAGTCATAGTATTATTTTTTAAATAATATAAACATGAAAATACATAATTTCTTTAGCTTTTGGTAAAATCATTTAAATATTTTAAATGAAAATATATCAGTACCACTGTGAGCTACTTTTGTATGTGTGAGGTGGAAATAGGTATTTCCTGATATTCCAAAAGACTGGCCCGGATCCTTTATGCAAATAGAGGTGTAGACTTCATAAGTGAATGTAAAAGCAATTATTCTGGGGCGCGTGGGTGGCTCAGTGGGCTAAGCCTCTGCCTTCAGTTCAGGTCATGATCTCAGGTCCTGGGATCAAGCCCTGCATCGGGCTCTCTGGTCAGCAGGGAGCCTGCTTCCCCTCTCTCTTTGCCTGCTGCTCTGCAGACTTGTGTTGTCTGTCTCTCTGTCAAATAAATAAATAAAATCTTAAAAAAAAAAAAACAATTATTCCAAGTTTTGTGGCCAATCAAGTGACATCTAAGAGGTTACTATGGCTACAGGTCATCACTGGGAGTTAATCCACTGAATAGGGATTTTCTTTTTGAGTCTAACTTCTCAAGGCTTGTGATCACATGTGAACAATGGGAGCCCAGAGTGGAAACTTTATTTTGAAAATAACTAACATTTAGTTTTCCACTTCAGCCACTCAACTAAGATGACAGTTTTATGATGAAGATTGAAACCAACATCGAGTGAAATTTGTCTTAGTGGAAAGAAAATAGAAGTTTGAGAGTCTGAAGGCTTTTAGACATTTGCATTATTGCTGAAAACAAAATCCATAATTTAACGTAAGATACTTCTGGATGATACATAAACACAGGTATATAGTACAAAGGCAAAAAGAGGAAGAAGAGATCTTTGGAAAATGCTAACAGTAGGATTTGGCTTGGCTGGGCCTGTCTTTTTATATCAACCCTGGAATCTACTTGGGTCTTGATGAATAGAGGCAGACATAGAACTTGCGTAGTTAGGACATAGGGGTTGGTTGTAAAAGGTTTTTTAAGCCTCTGTGTTCCTGACATCGTGGCTATTTTACTAAGTTCTGGATTGAAAAATCTGAATGCTGGATGAGAAGTTAGAGAAGGAGTCAGTATGGAACGATATGGCCGTGTCCCTCAAGGAAGGAGGATTGGCTGAATGGGATGATCAGGTGTGAATCCACTCTGCTTCCTCATGCCACAATCCTCTCTCTCCTCCATCTTCCCAGACTAGGGAAGTTCTCTTGGCAGTAACTTTTGGGTCCAGCCACTTCTACTTCACTGACTCAGGACCTACCCCCTCTATCCTCCCTAACCTCCCGCCAGAGGGACTGTTCACTTCAGACTTCCTCAAGGGGCTTAAAAACTTGAAAGCTCTTTACGTCCCCTCCCAGAGGGGTGTGTGTGTGTGTGTGTGTGTGTGTGTGTGTGGAAGGGGTGGTGGTTTTGGCACAGGCTGTGGTATGAGGACTTCGGACTTTAGAAAAATGGTACAGCCTCTCTTTCCTGAGGGGAAGGTACAGACTGGTAAGGTGCCTTCTTAACATCTCACCCTATTGTGTGAAGAATAAGAGCTGCTCTTTGGTCCCCAGTTTCTAACCAGACTTCTCTGCCCACTTAGTGGGGCCTGTGGGAGCATGCAAAACATAGCACCTGCCCCATTCTCCTGCTCACACATTTTTGCGTTTGCCTCCTCCATCTTTTGGATCTCCCCAGCTTGCTCCCATATGTGCCTCAGACTGCTGGCTCTTCTGGCTCTATCCTCAGGATTCCAGCTCTAACACAGTGCCAAAAAGCTCTCTCAAGCCCCAGGAACCACAGCTGCCTTGGGACATTCTAGCTCCTTCTAGTAGAAAGCAGACCAGACACCTCTCAAAATATAGCCCCCAGAACAAGAGGTGTCTTTATCCCGTGTCTTCAGGGGAAGGAAATCTCTCTCTCTCTCTCTCTCTCTCTCTCTCTCAGACACATGACAGATACATGAATAATTTTATTTCAAGCCTTTTTATCAGTTCCAGAGCATCCTGGATACTTACTGTGATCACAAAACCACTGCCTCTAACCCACTGCAGGCCATTTTGAGGAAAGTCAGGCTCTCTTTCCTGTTAGAATCAGCCTGCCTTCTCCCTCCAAAGGAAGAAGCCAGGACCACAGTGCCTCAACCCAGCCTGGAGCTCTCCCTCCATTTTCTGTCTGTCTCACTCAAACCAGGAAGCCACCACCAATTGTGGCAAAAATTGCCCAAGTTTTTCCAATACTCCTTTCACAGTCATCTTAGGCTTTTGGTTTGGCATCCCTTCATGAAGCCCACATCACTCTGAGTGGAGAGTCCTTTCAGCTTGGCTGACAGCCATCTTATACACACCGTACACAAGCTGTCCATGAGGGTGAAACTGGCATTCCCACCAGCCCGCCTTCTAGACCTGAGATGGGCTCAGCAGCCCCTCTGCCATAAGAGGCCAGGCACAAGACAGGCAGCCTCCTGCTCCCTGTCAGCCCTGGCACATCCCATATCTCCTCACTGAACTCCAGGGCCTTTGTGTTGTCCCAGGCGAGCAATGGGTTTTGGTCACGGCTCAGAGCAGGGAAGTTATATACCCTGACAACCTATGTTCTGTTTTATTCAAAATGAGTATAGCTTCCTGGATTCCTATGGGAATGCATATTCTTTAAACCTAGTTTACATTAATGAATAAGGAAAAGAAAAGTTGCTATGGCCATTTAGGCCCCAGAGGTTAAGATTCACGTGCCTGAGAAGCAGCAGATTGAAGGCAACTTTCTGACATCTGATTCTGTCGAGAACTATGGGCACCGTGGAAAGGATGCATATGCCATTTTCTGTCTGGGTGCTGCCCATCACTGGCCTGGGCCTGGGACGGTGAGGCTGCATCTCACATGGTCCCAAGCCCTTCTTCAGATCTTCTCCCTGCTCCTCCAAAACTTCCAACTCTAAGGCATATTGGGGGTGACTTTGGGAATCAGGTGCAGGCTTTGGGGACATCGGGAGTCGTGGCCGGGCCCGGGTCCTTCTGTTCTGTAGAAGGCCCCAAGCAGAAGCAGCCCTACTTTCCCCATTTGAGAGCCACAATGATAATGTGGCTTCCTCCTCCCTCTGTCCCTGGAGGCCCTACTGTGCACAGAAGAAAGAGGCATAGCAAGTTCATGAGTCCTCCAAAGTGAGATTCCTGGAGGTTATCTTACTTTTCCACTTACAATAATCCTTAAACTATCTTAATAAGTTTTCCAACATTTCAATTCATTTCATTTATCTTCTTAAGATAAGATAGAAAAAAGTTTTAAAATTACCTCCAGGCTGTCTGCCTCAACTAGATAAATGGGAAGGTCTGGGAGAGGTTAATACCTTACAGCCTAATCTTTCTCTGGTATCCCATCAGGGCAGTCGTGATCTGTTGAATATCAACAGGATGACACCAGGTCTCAGGATGACACCAGGTCTCCTGGAAGGAGTTATCAACTAATTTCAAACTAGAGATAAAAGCCCGTGAAATATGCAAACGCTCATTTCTAATTAGATAATTCACTCAACATATTTTTCCCACTTAGAACAAGTTCTTTCCCATACTCCAAGGAGAGATGGCAAGATGGGTGATGAGTAAGTCTTTAGTGATCAGATTTGGTGATTATCTGCTCATAGATGGTGTGGCAACAATCTGTAGGATTGTTAAAAGAGGACTTTACTGATTTTTTTTTTTTAATCATGCTTTGGTTTCTGCCCATAGATTCCAGAAATCCTTTACAAAGAATTCACTCTAGACCATCCCAGAGTATTAGGAGGCTCTCGCTGCTTCCACTCTGGTCCAAGCTGTGGGGTGTTCTACAGTTTTTGTGGAGGTCGGAATTTGAGAGACAGTGCCCTGAAAGTTTTCATATATGGGACTTCCAACCATATGGAGGAGTTCTGGCAAAAGAGATCAAGCTGGGCGCCTGCGTAGCTCAGTCAGTCAGGTGTCTGCCTTTGGCTGGGATGCTGATCCTGAGGTTCTTGACTGGAGTCCCACGTTGGTGAGGAGTGGCAGGGGCGTGGGTCCCCATTCAGCAGGGAGTCTGCTTCTCCTTGTGCCCCTCCCCTCTGCTGGTGATCTCTCTCACACTCTCTCGAATGAATAAATAAAATCTTTTTTAAAAAAAGAAAAGGAGGTCAAGAAGGGAAATGGTATTATAAGAAAGAGTTCCATGGAGGAGGCATACCTCTTGATCTGGGAGTTCGTACTGAGGACAGGAAACATTAAATAAAAAGATGAGACATTTTTCCTCTGGCTTTGGGCGGTCAAATTTGTACCAGTTCTTAAGAATACAGCCCAAGGGTGAATCTGAAGGAAGAGGGGGTTTGTCCCACAGTGGGAAAGACTGGCTGCCAGTTCCCAAAGGGATGTCCCGCCAAAGGGACTGGTGCTCCAACTCATGATGGCTGTCGTGGTCAAGGCATCCCACTGACCTGTGAAAGGACTGAACCTTCTGGGGGGAAACTGACTCCTGGGGTATCCCACCAAGGAGAGGGCCACAACATGCCAGTAGCAGTCCCTGCGGGGATGTCCCCTGCAACAGGGAAAGCCAGACACTGGGTGGCCACAAGGGGTCAGAAAAAGGAGGGGGAGGACTCACCACTTAGATGCCTAGGAACGTGTTTTGCCTTTAGATCAGGATGGCAGCTGGATCCACAGGAACAAAGGAGAAAGGGGAGGGCCCAAAGAAGCAAGGTAGCCAAGAGTCAGCCAGCATCAGGAAAGGGTCCCAAGCAAGTCCATACTGTGTGCAGATTCACCCCAGATAAGCTTCGGATGGAGTGGGAGAGGAGAGGAAAGGGGTCTTTGTCCTCACAGGCATGGACAGTCCAACCTGTTGGCCCTCAGACCTTCAGACCGCAGCAGGGAGCCGCCCTGGCCAGAGATCTTCAGTCGTCCGAGGACTACTAGGGCAGTGCCGAAGGGCTAAAAAGAGAAAGGAGAGGGAAGGAGGGGTCCTCTGAAGGGCAAGGAAGGAAATAAATCCCTCACCCTTTCGGGAAAGGGCAGTCTGTTCCCCCTGGGGCTTCCAATCCTAACCATGCAACAACCTCCACCAGAGATCCTCAGTTCCCCGAGGAGTACTATAGTCAGTCCATCAGGGAAAGTCCCCAGAAATTCCCAGAGAGAGTCCTGGACCAACAGAGGGTCCCTGTACAGGTCACCAAATGTGGGGTGTCCCTATCGGACTGGGGACCGATGTCATGGGCGGTGAAGGAATTCACCCAAGGCAGAACAAAGCTCAAGGAGCGGCAGGCAGGACAGCAAAGGTGAGACTGTGACAAGGTGGCAGTGTGGGGGCGGAGTGAGGGCAGAGTCAGGGATGTATGGGATTTCTGCTTCTTTGGTAAACTTGGGAACTGTGCCTGGTTGTAATTGGTCAGTTAGGGCCTGTGGTTATTTGAAGGTGGGTCTCTTGATGTGCCTGTTTGCTTTCTGTTTGTATTCAGCTGGATGGTCGCTGTGGCCCCTTTGCCTTGCTCTACACAAGCTACCCCATCACTCCCCCAGATGATTTGAATTGCCTTTTAAATGGACTCCCTTCAGGGCTGCCAGGGTGGCTCAGTTGGTTAAGCATCTGCCTTCGGCTCAGGTCATGATCTCAGGGCCCTGAGATTGAGCCCACATCAGGCTCCCTGCTCAGCAGGAAGCCCGCTTCTCCCTCTCCTCCTCACTTGTGCTCTCTCTTGCTATCTCTGTCTCTGTAGCAAATAAATAAATAAAATCTCAAGAATAAACAAATAAATGGGCTCCCTTCTTCTTCCCTTGTCTCCCTACAGTCTGTTTGCAACACAGCTGTCAGCATGATTCTGTTAAAATTTGAGTCGGATCATAAAATTCCTCTGCTCACAACCTTCCATTAATTTCCCATCTCACCCAAAATCAAAGCCAGGGCCTTTCTAATCTGCTGACCACTGACAGCAATCTGACCCCCCTTGTACTGTCCTTGGCCACCCTGCTCTCTGCCTGTTTCCTTCCTTCCTGCAGGTTCTAATAGTCATCTCAAAGAGTCCTTCTCTCACTGCCTCGTTGACTGTCACACCTGTCTAATCTTCTCTCTTCTTCCCTGCTTTTTTTTCTGAGACACTTTTAACCACGACACATTATACTTTGCATGTTTATCTTGTTTAATTTTTACATGTCTCCTCTACGCCACCCAAGACTAGATCCTAAGCTCTAGGAAGACACCCTTTCCTGTTGGTTTTCTTCACTACTTCATCCACAGGGCAGAGGTCAGTGCCTGCCATGTACTAGGCCCTCACTTAAACCTTATTGAATGGCTGGCTGACTTGGGGGATGAGTTAGCTCTTTGGAGGCCATGTGCAAGATTAGTAAGCAGACAAGGGTAAAGGAAAAGAAAACACACATGGGGTGGGGAGGGGAAGCCAAGAAAAGAGATCATGAACCCCCAAGAGACAGGATAGCCTCCCTCTTCAACTTAGGAGTTCCCCTTTCTGACTCCCATTAGGCTTCTGACGTGCGATTTATTTCCTCTCTTTGCATGGTCCACATATGTACATAATATTACCCACTTTATCTTTACAGCAATGCTCTTAACTTGATCCAGCTTGAAAGGGGGAGTAGAAAGAGACAGCATTAGAAGAACAGACATCCCAGATCACCTGGGGCCTTTCAGGCCATTGTAAATACTTTAGCTTTTGCTCTGTTTGAAATGGGAGGCCACTGCAGCATGTTTTTGATCAGAGGAGTGACAAGCTGATTTTTGCTTAAGGAGCTGCCTGTGATTGCTGCATGTAGATAACCGTTGTGAGGAGGTGTATTAGGGTTCTCCGGAGAAACAGAACCAATTGGTTATGTATATAGAGAAAGAGAAAGACAGGGAGATTTATTTTAAAGAATTGTTCCACACTGTTGTTAGGACTGGCAAGTTTAAATCTGTATTGTTGTTAAAATCTGACCATTTCACACCCACTAGGATGACTACTATCCAAAAAAAAACCCAGAAAATAATAAATATTGGTAAGAACTGGAACCTTTGCACACTGTTGATGGGAACGTAAAATGGTACAGTTACTGTGGAAAACAATATAATGATTCCTCAAACAATTACAGATAGAGCTATTATATAATCTAGAATTCTACTTCCGGGTATATACCTAAAAGAAGAGAAAGCAGGATGTGAAGAGGTGTTAGTACACTCATGTTCAAAGCAGCATTATTCACAGTACTTAAAATGTGGAAGCAACCCAAGTGTCCATCAGCAAATGAATGGATAAGCAAAATGTAGTATATACATATAATAGAATGCTATTCACCCTTTACAAGGAAAGAAATTTTGACTTATGCTATGACATAGATGAAACTTGAGAATATTACACTAACTGAAATAAGCTTTTCACAGAAGGACAAATACTGTATGGCTCCACTCACATCAGGGTAGTCAAAATCATGGAGATTGAAAGTGTAATGGTGTTTTCCCAGGGCTAGTGGAAGTAAGGAATGGGGAATTATTGTTTAATGGATTATGAAGTTTCAGTTTTACAAGATGAAAAGGTATATGAGGTGTTATGGTGGTGATAACTATACAATGTTGTGAATATATTCAAGACCACTAAACTGTACATCTAAAAATGGTTAACGTGGTAGTTTTTATGTTATATGCATTTGACCACAATAAAAAAATGGGAGGGGCGAGGAAAAGTAATGCTGCAGTCTTGAATCCAAAGATGGAAACTCAGATAGAATTTCCGTGTTGTAGTCTAGAGGCAGCATTTTTCTTCTTTAGGAAGCATCTGTCTTTGCTCTTCTTAAGAGTAATCTTCAACTGATTGGATAAGACCCACCCACATTATGGAGGGTAATCTGCTTTACTTAAAGTCTGTTGATTTAAATGTTAATCACAGCTTTAAAAAATGCCTTCACAGCAATATCTAGACTGGTATTTGATCAAACAACTGGGCACCACAGCCTAGCCAAGTTGACACATCAAAGTAATCATCACAGGAGGATAGGGTGGAATCAGAGACCAGTAAGGAGGCAAGAGGATAATCTAGATGGGCAATCGTAGACCAGAGTGTTAAGCAGTGGAGAAGATGAGAAGTGGCAAATTTTGGATATATTTTGAAGTCCAAACTGACAGCCTTTGCTAATAAATTGGATGTAGGGTGTGAGAGAAAATGAAGAGTCCAGGATGATTCCAAAGCTCTTGGCCTGAGCAACCAGAAGATATTGTTTCTGTCAACTAAAATGGGAAGGCTGCAGGGCGAGCAGTTTGCATAGAGAAGGAGGGGAAAATCAGGAGTTCTGTTTCAGACCTGTTCTGTTAGGATGTTCAGTAAGCATTCAAATAAAGATGCCAAATAGGCAGTTAGATATGTGTCGTAGTTTAGAGGAAAGGTCTAGATGGGAGATAGAAATGTAGAAGTTTCAAAATAAAGATGCGATATTAAAGTCATGAGACTAGTGACCTCGACTGTAGCTATTTTGGTGGAACAGTGGGGTCCAAAGCTTGATTGGAGGGGCTTCAAGAGAGAATAAAAGAGGTGGTATTGAGTCTATAGACAATTCTTTTCAAGAGTTTTTCTATAAAAATGAGAACAATAGGATAGTGGGGTCCGCAGGTTTTTAAAAAATTAAGTATAAAATGGTATATGAATATGCTTATGGAAGTGGTCCAGGAGAGAGGGAAAAAAACAAGGATTTTCATGAGTGTTTACTGTGTGCAGACAACATGAGGTTGGAGCTGTTATCATCCCCACTTCACAGCTGAGAGGACCTAGGAAGAGAGAGTCAAGGTCACACAACTAGTAAGAGACAGACTCAGGAGTGTCTGATTCCAGAGCTATGAAGCCCTTCCCTGTTCAGACCCTATATTCTAGCCCCCCATCTGTAGCATCCACTAAGGATATAAAGAGATAGCTGAGAAACTTTGTCTAAAACTTTCGTGAATGTTATGGAAAAAACTATTATAAGGATGTTTGCTAAATTGAGGACCCTCAAAGGACATGTCTCTCTGAGACATGAGAGGCTCGTGTTTTAGGGTCTCCAGAACACAGACTGCCCTCTCTTACCTTCATCACCTTGCATATTTTGTTCTGGGCTACCCCTCAGTCCTTCTTGTTGAGGGAATTCCAGCCAAGTTCAATCACCGCTTTGAGGTTCTCCTCAGTCAGTCCCCACATGCTCTGCCCATGTGACGTTGTAGCACAATCTCCATGTTTGGACACTTCAGGCAATGTTCTAAACTAATTTTGTGTGCCAGGGCCTCCTCCCTGAAAACCTCTTGGTACAGCTTGGTCAAATGATTAACTGATCTGGTTAGATAAGGCTGACATTCCCTTGTTCTCATAGATGAGAGATTCTCAATGAAGTGGGGGGACACCCTCTCCCATTCCTGGGGTTATCTGACAATACCTCCAGCATTTTTTGGTTATTGCAACTGGGGATGAAGGGTTACTAGCAGTATCAACCGGGTAGAAGCCAGGCGTACTGTTAAACAGCCTACAGTGCAGAATAGTTCACTGCAACAAAGAGTTATCTGGCCCGAATAACTCAGAACTCAGTTTCTTAATCTCTTTAATCTCTTTCAGAGATTAAAACAGAAAATGGAGTTCTGAGATACATACCAACAATCGTTTTTCCTGCTTTCTTTCTCATCCTAATTATTCTTAGGCCAGGGCCAGAGGCTTTTTTCATCAGATCATGGGTTCCTTCTCCAGCAGCTACAGCCTAGACATCTTGTCCTAAAACTGAGATAGCTCCCTCAAGTGAAGAGCCACTAGCCCATTACCCTTAGAATTAGGTTACAACTCCCCAAATCAAGTACTGAAAACAGCTCTTAACTTCTTGCCTTTCCACACTTCCAGATTCTCTCAGAGATTTTCAGAATATTTAACGATAAATACCTCAACACTAACTTCATAGGCATTCTGGAATACAATACTGCAGATAATCTATGCACCAATTCCCTCTAAAGCCATCAGATTCTAAACATCTATAGACAAAAGCTTTTCCCAAGCTTGCTCTCATCTCCAGGTATAGAAATGGGGAACATTTGGATTCAGCTCTCTCCCCAGCAAATACACAGAAACACTGGATAAGTGTTTTAACAATAAATGTCAAATTCAGAAACAAAGAGAAAGGTCTAGTTGCCAAAAATGAACAGGGGCTCCATAGTGCTGAGTAAAATTGTGGTTTTGTGACCCTCAGGAGTAAGCAAACTCAAGATCAGGTTTTCTTACCGTTTGGGGATTGGGGTGTACAGGAAAGGGGGACAGGAACAGAGGCCATAGGTCCTGCACAAATGGGGAAATTGAATTGGCTCCCTGAACAAAGCTGGGATTTGGGGAAATCTTTGTCTGCAGTTTGAGGGCTGGTTTTGGACACAAGTGTCAACCCTTTTATTGGGGGAAGAGTCATTCTTGAAAAATCAGAACCTTCAGGCTGCTGTGCATGCAGTGGTATGACCAGACTCTTGTACTACGTAGAGAGACAGACAGACACAGAGAAACATGCACAGAGTTGAGAAGTTGGTAGACCTCTTAACGCCCTGTCAGAGGTGATCTCAAAACTGACCTGATGGGCTGTGTCTACAACTCAGAAGTGCATAGGATACTTGAAGAAGGTAATTTCCACTGCAGATGAGCTGAAAGCAAACAAGGAAATGCAGTTTGTTCAGAGATAATCAACTGGTATAAAAATAGGAGAAATTAAACTCAAAGAGCTGCAAATATTGGGTTAATCTAAAAGTGATTTCAAAATAAATGCTTAAAATGTTCATCAAGATGGGGAAAGAAATGGAGCTCATTAGGCAAGATGGGGCATTTTGAAACAAAAGAACAGAGGACTGGAAAGACAAACAACTAATGAAAAAGTCTTTTAATTTTTTTTAAAGATTTTATTTGTTTATTTATTTGTCAGAGAGAGAGTGTAAGCAGGGGGAGTGGCAGGCAGAGTGGGCAGAGGGAGAAGCAGGCTCCCGGCTGAGCAGGGAGAACACATGCGGGGCTAGATCCCAGGACCCTGGGATCATGACCTGAGCCCAAAGGCAGATACTTAACTGACTGAGCCACCCAGGTAACCCTGAGAAAGCGTTTTTAAAAAGAGGATCTCTCAAGGGTGGGGAAAGCAGCAGCTAGAAGGAGTTTAAGAGCCACTAAAACAATAAACTACCAATTATTCATATAACTGGATTGCTGAGGAGTGGCCTCAGCACATTGGGGTATAAACATTTGAAGTTTAAAAATTTTCCTAATTACTTCTAAATAGGCTTTCTTGACACCCTCTTTTCTCATTAGGTAGCGGGTCCATTGTTATCTGATGGCTGTCTTCTCTACCACTCTTATCACTTATGGTTATTGGAACCATCTCATTTTGATATTTAAGACGAATCGTACTTATTTTAAAACTTCATTCTGGTCTCATCTCTCCTCCTGCCCTCACTGTGTGAAGAGAGTAAATATACAGTTCTCTTTGCACTGTATCTTCTTTTTCTTTCTTTCTTTTGTTTGTTTGTTTGCTTGCTTGTCTTTGAACTTTCTCCTTCCCCACTCTTCAACTATGGGCCGAATTTTGCCTACTTTTGGTGGCCTCTGCTGATGGGTATTCTACTGATGGATGTACTCCAGGCTTTCTTAGTGTGGGGTCCAATTTGACTCCGCCCCTCTGCTGTTGAACCGGTCTCTCCAAGGGCCAGCTTCATCTCTGTTGGAACCCATGCGTGTACTGCGGTTCTTCTGCTGGGTTGGGCATCCCTTGTGTAACCCACAGGCTGCTTGGCAGCCACACAGCTCCTGACTCTCTAACCCCTCTGAGCTCCTTTATGTGCACACAGGGAGCCATTTCCATATCATTTCAAGTCCATGGATGGGGTAGGATGTCCCCTCTTTTCCTTCTAAGCATGCTGGCCATTCACTGAACTTGGAATGCAGAGTGCGCAGTGCCTGTGATGCCCATGTTTGGTTTAGCTACATTTCTAGGACAACAGGTACAGTCCCACTCAAAATCCTGAGCTTCCACACTGTGCCATGTCTGCAGCAGGGCTCAGGGAGGTTAAATAACTTGCCCAACCAGTCATCTGAGGGGCATGAATACAAATATAAATTTTTCTGAATCCAGCACCAATGCTTTCCAACATGCTTTGCTATAAAAGAAGATATTCTAAGTCCAGAAAAGATTTGGAGAAAATTAAACAGTTTCCTACCCTAGGAGAGTTAGCACAAAACTGCAGCAGGAGTAAAGCATTAGTAGGAAAAACGTGGGGCTTGCAAGCCCTGGTCCATTGTGGAGCCCAGCTTTCATACCTGGGAGTCCTCTGATCTAAAGAATCTGGGACAGCATGATGGTTTAAGGTAGAGGCGCTGGGCCTCCGGGGGGGATCAGAAGCAGGAGGAGAGAGGAAAGGACTGTCTTTTGTGCTTCGAAAGGTAGGCCCCAAAGGAGAGGAAGCAGGGAATTCTGTCCTCCTGATGTCTCTAGGAGTAAAAGAGACTCCTGATTTTCTTCCAGGCTGTCCACATAGCTCAGAATACTAGGATTTAGAAGGAGGAAAGGCAGCTAGGATAGTAGCCCTTCCCAGGGGTGAATATTATACCGTTAACTGGCCCTTCCTTTAAACTCTCCTCCAGCAAGTATGGGTAGAGTGGGCATTCATAACCACAATTTTCAGATGAGGAAATCCAGGCCCAGAGACTAGGCATGACTTGCCCAAAGATACACAGAGTCAGGACTTAATCCAGGGTGCAAAGTCAAGTACTTCACTGGCTCTTAGTCTGGTCACCTATTCTGCTGTGCCTTCCTTCCTGTATCCTTTTTGGGTTCTGTTTCTTAGCAAGGGAGATATGAGGGTATAAGGAACGCCAGTGATAACGCAACAAAAATATCTCTAAGAGCACTTTTAAGACTGTAAATCGGTATAGATGCAAAGAAGAACGACTAAGTGTGGAAATTGTTTATAACGTTATTCTTCCCCATGATGACTAATAATTTTAATTTCTCATCTTCCCTGAGAATTAAACATCAGGTTAGGGCAAATATGACTTTGGCTAGATGGGCGGATGCCTGAATTGCCACATAATAGAGAAATATTGCAGAGACCTCTGGCAAAGAAGTTGGGGAAGGAGCACATCTCTCTAGGTGACTTCTCCTGAAAGCAAAATGGACCATGAAAACCAGTTGTGGAAGCCATTGTGACCATTCAAAGAGGAGCGATCAAAAATGTTTTTTCATGAAAGCAACTCTGATTTTTATTTTAAGTGATCTGGTTGGGGGTACCGCACACCGAGCCAAGAAGGATAGGAAAAATATGAAGACCTCCAGAAGAATTTATGTGCCCCAAGAATGAATGATTGGCCTCGTTTGGGGTCATGTGTGAAAGAAAGAAAACACCATTAACCAAAAGGGAAAGTTCTGAATCCTAGAAGCTTGTGTTTCTCACTTTCCCCCACAAATCCTCAGCTGGCTAGAAAGGGAAACAAACAATCCCCTCGAAGGACTTTTTTTAGTGAGAAATGAGGCCAGTCATCATATAGCTGCTGAATGCCATCTACTGAAGGAAATGGGACATGTTTACCAGTCACGGACAGATGTGTTTATGAGTGATTATCTAAATGCAATCCCTCATGTCCAGCTTGCGTGGTACTCACGGAGGAAAATCTACATTATTTGATGGGCTGGAAAGCATAGAACCATGAAATGGTAGAGCTGGAAGGTAGTAGAGAGCATCCAATCCAGTTTCCTATTTTACAAATGAGTGCTAAGGGCTCCACAGTGATTAAGTGACTTGCTCAGCGTCAGATAGATAGCCCCACAGCTGCGTGAACCCAAATCTTCTCACCCCAGTCCCGTGTTGTTTCCTATGCTCTTGAGAATATTTCCCATAAAATGCAGTTGGTTTTATGTAGTTGGTTGTAAGACTCATCTATGGAGGATCATGAAAACTAAGTGTTTATTTCCTGTGGGCTGAATTATAAAGAGGATATTGACATCACTTGCTTAATCTGAAGCAGTGCTAATCAGTAATTGAATCTTAAATTGTTCATGTTAAGAATTGTTAAAAAGATTTAAAACTCTTTTCCATGTTTTCCCCAGTATACACCCCACATTTGTGGGAAAGGCTACGCCATTTCTTCTCAGCTCAGAGTTCATAGTGATTTTCAGGGGAAAGAAATTCCATGATGTGAGAGGAACAGTCAGTCAGTCAGGATAGAAATCAGATGGCCCGGGTCTCCTGAGATTCCGCACCGTGACCGTTGTGCTGGCGGCTGTTATTGTCCATCTATTTCCTGTCTTCCTGCTTACAGCCCGCTGAGTGCAGCCAGAGGGCATCAGGCCACCATGTGTGCTGGTTCTCCCACAGACCCAGGCGATTAAACCTCGAACCTCGGCTGCCTCCTCTCTACCAGCCTGGAGTATTGGGGTCACTCCCTCTGAAATACCTTCCTGTGTTCTCTAGCTCCCATTCCTCTTGGTCCCCTCAGTCTATGGAATGATTTTGCCCCAATTTTACAGAAAAACAATCAAAGCCATTCAACATGACATAACAGAAGTTAGCTTTTTTTCCACTCAAAAGTGTCTCTTGATCTTCTGACCTTTTTCAAAGGAAGAAAGGTTCCTTTTCTCTTCAAAGTCTAGTCCTCTGTCTGTGCTTGGGAATCCCTCCTAGGACATTGCTCCATCAATGAGCAATATTTTTTTTCTTCAGTTCTATTTTCTCTCTTCTCTTTCTGACTCCTCTCTTGCCTAGAAAAACTCTCCCATTTTCTTTAAACGTGGAAAGAATCTTTTGGCCACTTCCTTTCAAGCTAACCTTCATCTCTACCCTTTCTTTAATTGCCAAACTTCATCTACTCTCACCACCTCCTTAACACCTTGTAATCTCAATTTTATTCCAATTATCTCCTGAAATCATTTTTGTAGAAATTGAAAACAATTGAAATTTAAACATTAACCTCAATGGCTTATCCTTACTTTTCTGTCTTTCTTGAGCTTGATGGAGGGTTTTGTTTGCTCAGGAGAAATTTACTAAACACCTATATTGGCAAGGCCCTGAGCTCAGTCCTGTGGGGAATAAAGATGAGTGATGTCCTGCCAGGAGGACTATAAACTAGTGGAAGAAATAAATATAGAAATGCATCAAGTAAGTGCTTTTTCCTTTCCCAGCAATTTGGCTCTATAGTTCAATGATATTTTTCCACATCATTTGTGTATGTATCTAATCAGCCTAGTTCTTGTGTAAGTTCCTGGAGGAATGGGATTCTTTTCTTCTATCCCCAGTTGGGCCCTAAACAGAACCTTGGCCCCCGTAAGTGTTTGTGGCAGTCAGTCTCTGAGATGGCCACAAAGATCCTCACCTTCTGGTGTTCATGTCCTTGCATGGTCTCTTTCTATATTAAATAGAGCTGGCCTATACCACCAGTAGAATATTGAAGAAATTACAGCTTGTGACTTTTGAGGTTAGTTCATAAAAGACATTACAAATTTGTCTGGCTCTCTTGGATCACTCACTCAAGGAGAAGGCTGTCATGAGAACACTCAAGCAGCTCTATGACTGAGGACCTTGCCAATAGCCACGTGATCCCTCTTGAAAATGGATCCTCCAGCCCGTCAAGCCTTCCAGTGACTGAAGCCCTGACTGACATCTTGGCTGCAGTATCAGGAGAGAACAGGAGCCAGAATCTCCCAACTAAGCCATTACCAAATTCCTAACCCACAGAAGCTGTGTGTGATAATGTATGTTTTGAGTGTTTAAATGTTAGGTTTTTGAGTACTTTGTTATATAAGAGTAATTATTTCATATTTTGGTACCTGAAGGTGTAATTGTGCTACTATAAAAAAAATCTAAAATATGGGGGTGGCTTTTGAACTGACTGGGAAGCAGGCAAAAATTGGGAGGACAGAAGAAACTGAGAAAGAAGTCTGAAGAGCCTTCAAGGACCTGATGGTAGGAGCTTCATAGCCTTTGAGGAGGCTGCAAGGGTGGCTTAAAGGAAATATGGAAAAAGTTATTAGAAATGAGAGGAAAGTTGATTCTTCTTATGAAGTGGCAAAATGTTCAGCAACAAAGTGAAAAGTAGAAAATATCCCTGGTGAAATGGTTGATCTAAGGAGATTTCCAGTCAGAGTGTTGATGCCACCTGGTTTCTTCTTGGTGCTTATAATAAAATGTAAGAGGGGAGAAGAGAGCTAAAGGAAGGGCCGATAAACAAAATGACCCCAGAAGTATTATATTTAAAGTTTCCCAGTTTGCCCTTCTAACAAACTCTTCTGAGTACTCTCAGGACAGCATGATCTAAAGATGAAGCCAAGGAATTGACTATAAAATCCTTCATTAAGGTCCCAGAAAGATCCCAGGTTATTCTTCAAGAAATATTCATTCAGACAGTAGGGCTTCAAGAAGTCTAAGGATGATGGCCCTTAGCAGGCCCGGAGAAGCTCAGGAAGAGGGGGGCTTACCTTAATGCAATTTGTGATTATGACTTTTAGCTAATGGAGTGAACCCCAGTAAGAGTATAGACCCATAAAATTTTGCCAGACCCACACATTGTATTGTCCTCAATATGGCCAACTTGTATTATAAAGGGCAGAGGTAGTACAAAAGGAAAAGTGGCCTTTAGATCCCCAAACTTCTGCAGAAGAAAACAAGCTGAGAAAACTACGCAGCTGCCCATGTGGGTTACCTGTGATAGAGCAGGAGAAATGACTCAGGGTGGAGGCAGGGGCCACTGAGAATCATTCTAGGAAGGAATAGCGCTATTGAGCCTATTACTGATAGCTTTGTGAGTGAGCAGTACTGGACGTGGATCCTCCAGCTCAGTCCAGCCTTCAGATGACTGCAGCTCCACTGACATCGTGGCCACAGCCAGGATCACCAAGCCAAATGGCTCCCGAATTCTTGACTCTCAGACATGGTGTGAAATAATAAATGTTTATTTTGGTTTTGGGGCACCGTGTTATGTAGTAATAGATAACTAACACAGTGTTCAAATAAATATTTGTTGACAACATGAAACCGATCATATCTCAAGAAGGAATATAACCAAATCCCCAGTAGGCCCCATAATTAAGTACAAGAAATCTGAAATGTATACAACTAGATTCTTGGCAGAGAGAAAAGTTGACTCTGAATCATAGTTTTCTGTGTTGACACATAATACGAAGAGGAAGTATGTGGAAGTATTACAATTCACTTCACCAGCTGACCACTGTCGTCCTTTTACTTGACTGCTCAAGTCGTGTCCAGAATATACATGGAATGGCATGAGAAACAGATTGTGACCTAGGAGGTCATATTCCACAGGAGCTGAGGTTCCTCATCCTGGCATTCTCCCTTTGTTCCTCTCATTTAGGCCTGAATTTATCTTTGTCATCATTGCTTCATTTTCCAGGATTATATGAAAGAACCAAAGTATGGCACAGGTGAAAGCAATATAGCCAGGAACCCCCATCTTATTTTTATATTTGTACAAACCTTCCTTAGAATGGGAAGGGTTTAAATGCTAGATCCCAAAAGAGTAAACACAGATGAACCATTGAACCAAGAAGCCAGTAAGGAAGGTATGATCCTGCTATTTAAATAAGTTCCTAGGGGCTTAAATAAGTTCCTGGGGGGGCTTAGGGGGTTAAGCCTTTGCCTTCGGCTCAGGTCATGATCTCAGTGTCCTGGGATCGAGCCCTGCATTGGGCTCTCTGTTCAGTGGGGAGACTGCTTCCCCCTCTCTCTCTGTCTGCCTCTCTGCCTATTTGAGATCTCTCTCTGTCAAATAAATAAATTTTAAAAATATAAAATAAATAAATAAATAAGTTCCTAGAAATTGATGGAGTTATCTCCCAAGAAGAGGACTGTCCCCGGAAGGAGGGGTTGAAGGGCCCAATGAGAACAGCACTCACACTGGGTCTATACTCACAGGTCTGACGCTGAAGAAGTTCCTGTCTCTGCCTGAAAATTCCTAATGTAAATTTTTACCACAAAGGATGCCAGGGACTGTTGTTGTTTTACTTCTACTAAACCCAACAACACTGCTGAGAAATCATCTGAACTGAAAAATCCTAAAAATTAGTCCTACATTTGACTGCAGACAACAAAACCCCTGCTGCATACGGCTTAAACTGATGGGAACTCTTCTCCCAAGTGAGAAGGTAACCAAGGAGTAGACAACTGGAGCCTCCTTTGGCTCCCTGTCCGGCCATCCTTCAAAGTCAGCTGCTGAACCTCCAGGTGGGCATCCTGGTCACATTCCACGCAGAAGAAGGGAGAAGGATAAGGAAACAAAAGGTAGAAGGGGCATGCCAGTCACATCCGTCCCTTTTGAAATGCTTCCCCAGAATCTGTGTCCAGTGACTGCCACTCATATCTCAGTGGCCAGAATTGGGTCACTTGACCATTCCTACCTGTTAAGGAGTCTAACATGGTGAAGTTCGTAGTCCTTTTGCCTCTTCACCAGAGGAGGAAAGCAGGGAGCGGGAGTTGTGAGCGCCATATTGAAGGATGTAAGAGAGCTTGGGTAATTCTGCTAAAACAAAATTATTCCCCACACATAATCTCTGTATTAGAGATTCTGCCTCTAACAAGATTATTCTGCCTTCTTCTGCCTCAAACAAGATTATTCCCCACAGATAATTCTCTGTATTAGAGTATATAGCGAATATTGGAATAAAGAAAGAGATCTCTTGCCCCGTCACCACCCCCCACCCTTTGCAGCAGAACAAAACAGCAAGATTTGTCTTTTAGAAAACAGATGCCTTGGGAGTCACTTCACTGGGGGGTCAGACCTGTCCTCTCAGCAGCATAGGTGATTATTTTTCTTAATTACCATTGCTTCACATCTTGTTATGTGAGCTGTCAGCATCTTAATTTAGCTAAAGACTTTCCACAATCATATTAGATTTACTTGGTACCTAATTAACTTAACATAGCTTTTGCTGTGAAAGTTAATCAGAGGCCCCAAAACTCTTAATAAGCTCAATATTTTACAAGTGAACACTACCCTGAGGAATGCTCTATGAAAATGATGACAAGGCACAGGGTCTGTAGCTTTCAGAATCAATAAGTTACCGACTAATGAATTAAGAAGGTCTTGAACTTATACTTCACTACAGGCTTCATGTAGCAGATGCACAAATGAGCTTTTGTAAATGCAGCTGGTTCTTAGTAGAAAATTTCTCTTAACCCAGCAGCTGGGTGTCAGAGAATCTCTGGAGTCTTATAAATAATGACCAAACAACATTTACCACTCAGTAATTTAAATGATCTTGGTTTTGCCACTATTTCTCTATTTCTGGTGTGATAAAACTTCTTGTTTTCTTTTCATGTTTCTACCAGTCCTGACTTTTTATAAATATTTATATAGTTATTTGAGAAGTGGGGGGATAGAGGAAGAGAGAATCCCCAAGCCGACTCTGCACTGAGCATGGAGCCCAATGTGGGGCTCAATCCCAGGACCCTGAGACGAGGACCCCAGCCAAAACCAAGAGTCATCTTCCCAACCAACTGTACCACCCAGGTGCCCCCTGAATTTTGGTATTAGTGGAAGTCTTCAAGGCAGGTAAAAATGCCCTATTGAGATAGCTCTATGTATCAAGGAGGGATGAGTTCACAATGCAAGGACCCAACCTTGTGTAATCTTTTTATTAACATATATTATTTGCTTCAGGGGTACAGGTCTGTAAATCATCAGTCTTACACAATTCACAGTGCTCACCATAGCACATACCCTCCCCAATGTCCATCACCCAGCCACCCATCCCTCCACCCCCTTCCACTCCAACAACCCTCTTGAGTCCTGAGATCGAGTCTCTTATGGTTTGTCTCCGTCTCTGGTTTCATCTTGTTTCATTTTCCCTCCCTTCCCCTATCATCCTCTGTCTTGTTTCTCAAATTCCTCATATCAGTGAGTTCATATGATAATTATCTTTCTCTGATTGACTTATTTCGCTCAGCGTAATACCCTCTAGTTCCATCCACATCGTTGCAAATGGCTGGATTTCCATTTTTGATGACTGCATAGTATTCATATATATATATATACATATATGTATATGAATGTATATGTATATATGTGTATATATATATATATAAAATCTTCTTTATCCATTAATCTGTTGATGGACATCTAGGTTCTTTCCATAGTTTGGCTATTCCAGCCTTGTGTGATTTAAAACCCAAGACTGAAAATGCAAATGGAGAGGAACATCATAAAACATATACCACTTCCCAATTCACATAGCTGTCCCACCACGGCAAATACCTTACCTGTATCTGCCTCCTTCACCACTAAATATCTAAATGGTGCCCTGTAAAAAGTAGGAACTCAAGGAATATTTGCTGAATAAATTATTTTTGTACTGATGGAGAGCAAAATGAAGGGAGGAAGGATGAAAATAGAATATTTGGCCTAGGATAGGCAGGCAGTAGATGCTTGGTGAAAGGCTGGGATTTTTTTTTTCCTCCCAGATGAAGAATTATATAGAAAACTTCAGTGGGAAGTTCAACCCAAGTTTCTAGGCTCTAACCTGGAAGGCCCAGAAAAACCGACACATGGGCCTTCAGGGAAGCCGAGAGAGGCTGGGGAGTTGGGAGGGGACAAAGGAAGTGAAGCGCTCCCAGATTCTGAACCAAGAGTTCAGTTTCCTCACCCCTGAAATAAGAACAACACTCACTCTGCCTGTTTCAGAGGTATTGTGAGGACTGAATGAAATGATGTCGTGAAAGTGTTTCCAAAACTTGAAGACACTGTGTTAATACAATAGGTCCTTTTAAAATCTAATTTTGGCAGTGGAACAAGTGAGCAGGTGCTCACATTATGGTAAACTCTGCACAGAGGCAAGTCACAAAGGGATTATGGCCCTGGATATAAATAGCCCAAGGGCTCTTTAAAGGGTTGCAGTAGGAATCCCAGATACCCTACGTTTTTATAGGGCCCCAAACTTCCTGAGATGTTTTCATTAAAAAAACATGTGTTTATTGCCAGCAGGACTTTATAAGGAGCCTGAGACTCCAGAAGTGAAGGGGCTTAGCAGGCACACATAGTCGGTTAGAGGCAGGAGTAGGGCTCAAGCTTCCGCCTCCTAGTCCAAAGCCCTGGCCACTCCAGAAAAACCCTCCAGCGTGGCTTAAATCCTTTAGCACCAGTTTCCTTTGTTTCAAGCCCATACAAGCTAATGAGCAAGAATAAGAAGAGATGATTTAATTTCCCTGGACTTCTGATATTTCACCTATGAACAGTTTTCACAGTGAAAGTAATGGGCACCATGTTTCATCTAAATTGGTTTCCTTTCTGCAAAGCCACATCCATCTATTTTCAGGACAGAAAAGCTGGGTCCTTATGGCCTCTCTGTGGAGTTCTGCATGGGAAGTTGACATGATAGGAGCCTCATAATAGGCCAGCCTGCCCAGGCTTCATAATGGAAGTGCTCGACCACTATTAGATTGCAGAGGGTGCCCATCAGTTTTCAGGGTTCTCTGCTTGGAGCTAAATTGTCTTCTTTGGAAGCTGGGCGGTACATTGATTTCGGTTGCTATGCTGAAGAGTTTGTCTTCATCACTTCAGGGTGCTATAACAAAAATACCATAGACTGGCTGGTCTAAACAACAAGCATCTATTTCTCAAGAGTCCTGGAGAATGGGAAGTCCGGGATCAAGGTGCTGGTAGATCTGTTTTCCCCTGAGGACCTGCCTCTTGGCTTGTAGATACGCTATCTTCTCCTTTACACTCACAAGGCCGAGAGAGAAGCTCTCCTCTTACAAGGACACTAATCCCATAAATGTGGGCTCCACCCTCATGACCTAATTACCACACCTCCAATTACCATCACATTGGGATTAGCGTTCAACACGTGAATTTTGGGGAAAAACAAACATACAATCCATAGCACAGTTATGAGTGGTTTTTCTTCTTACCTTGCATGTTGGACCTGATGTTGACTCCGTCTGATTTATATCCCTCTAAGAAGTGTAAGCAATAGCCCGTTTTTGGTTTCAATTACACAGACCATTTTCCTTCCTACTGAAATGAGAATAGGATGAATATTGCAATAAAATACATAGTTTTGTGAAGTAAGCCCTCAAATTAATAAAGGCTTGTTTCCTAATGGAGGTGACCTCCTTCCTCCTTCACAGTTTAAGTGACTAGTGTTACCAAGGCAAATTTGTATTATAAACTTTTTATCAGGGAATTACACATGCATAATTTATGTGTGTATACATACTGGTAGATTTTTATGAACCTTAGAAAATCTGGAAATACACTTCATATTGCTTTTGGAGTCTATACCACACGATTAAGCACTTAATTATGCAGTAATTCTTTTCATATGTTAGTTTTGAAAGCCCTTAGAAGTTGAAGGTCATGTACTAAACTTCTTTTATGTCATCCTCCAGACCTAACACAATCTTAAGCATGTAAAAGGTATTCAAGAAATGTTTTTTAATCGGTTGATTTCAACAGATAAAATATTGATTCTTAGGTGTTCACAAACAGCTGGAGAGGTAGGAAGGGTCCTGTGGATGAAGACTTACAAGTGCCGTATCAAAGAAGATATGATGACATTTGCAGCTTAGGAAGATGACTCTGATGGACCCACATGGAGGGTGGGGCTAGAAGGGCCAAAAAGGTGGCAGATGATGGTAGGAGGGAGATCTTTTGGAAGTTGTTGAATGGCCCAGGTGGGAAAGTGTCTAAATAATGGCAAGGATGGGACATAGAAGAGATAAGACAGATGCAAGAGATATGCGTAAATACCATCAGTGGAATCTCACTGGAGTGGAAAAGGGATTCCAGAATGACTTTTAGGTTTCAGGGTTGGATAGTTGTGTCATTTTCCAAAATAGAAAATGCAGCATGATAAATAAGTTGAGAGTGGGAAGAGAGAAAGAATTCCACTTTGGACCTTTTGAGTTTGGGGGCCAACAGAAAATCTAGATGAATTAAATAGTAAATTAAAAATTATAGGGACATGTGGGTGGCTCAGTCAGTTAAGCATCTGCCTTTGGCTCAGGTCATGATCCTAGGGTCCTGGGATCGAGTCTCACATTGGGCTCCCTGCTCTCTGAGGGGAGAGAGCCGGGAGCCCAATGCTTCTCCCTCTACCAGTCTCTCCCCCTGCTTGTACTCATGTGCTCTCTCTCTCTCTCTCTGACGAATAAATGAATAAAGTCTTTAAAAAACACAGAAACTATAAATGTGTGGGCACATCTCATGAAGAGGGAAGTTTGAAGCACAGATTTAGACTTGGGGGGTGTCAGAGCATGGATGGTAGTCGAAGGCATGCGTGTCGATGAGAAGGAGTGAGGAGAGAAGCATGGGCAGCTTTATTGCAGGCCCGTGAAGGAACTTGGGTGGGAAGGAGCTACTCGCAGCATAGGAGAGAGGCAGGGGGCGTGCCCTGAGCCCTTGTAGGGGTGGGTGCACAAGAGGTGTTGGTGATCAATAAAAACAAAGGTCCAAGACCTCCAAGAGATCAAACAGTTGGAGAAAGGTGACTGGTGATTAGGATTCAGAGCAAGCGAATGTCAGATGAAGGCAGTGTCCAGGATGCAGCCAGAGGAGAAGCTCATGCAGGCTGGGTCCTGACACCTCGTTCCTGCACCTTGACCCTTCACCAGAGTCCCAGACTTCCCCTTTGCCCTTTGTATTCACATCTTCCTCCTCTCCCCAGATCTCACCGTTCAACCATAGTCTCACCCCTCCATGCAGTCCGTCCATCCGTTCCTAACAGAAGTTCTGCCAACGGGGCTATATTTGTTCGACAAAAATAAATACACAAATAACCAAAAGAGAAAACTGGGTTTCTGTAGATGTAGAAGAAACCAATGAGCAATTAGGAGGGAAATTATGGTTCAATATAAAAAGACTTGTCTAACTGGCAAAGCTACATAACAATGAGATCATTAG
The DNA here is from genome assembly GCF_963455335.1 of Martes martes. Taxonomy (NCBI): domain Eukaryota; kingdom Metazoa; phylum Chordata; class Mammalia; order Carnivora; family Mustelidae; genus Martes; species Martes martes. The sequence goes on along the minus strand of NC_137892.1, from coordinate 67,997,547 downwards.
CCCAGTTAGGTGCTGAGTCACCTATGCCCAGAAACATCCAGGAATAGAGGTGATAATATTATCTCTTATTTATATACACTGAATGGTTTCTCAGGTGCAATACAGGGAGACTCCCCTTCTTGGTTTTGTATTTGATGACCTTGGTGATTCTTCCCATCTACTCTGGTCAAGGACTTCAAACTGAAAGCAGATTTTTTTTTTAAAGGTTTTATGTATTTATTTGACACAGAGAAAGCTCACACAAGCCGGGGGAGTGGCAGGCAGAGGGAGAAGGAGAAGCAGACTTCCCATTGAGCAGGGAGCCCAAAAGTCAGATGCTTAAGGGACCGAGCCACCCAGGCACCCCAGAACACATTGTTATTATTGCCGTTGTTTATATCCTTAGTCCTAGCTCCTGTAACAATATCTTATGTCTGTAGTTTCAGTTTGTATATTCAGCGGGATAAGTCTCGCTGCAGATGAGTAAATGAGGAGACGGCTAAAGTGATGGGGTGAGCCATTCCAGCGGGGGGAGCCCCCCAGCTCACCGTCGCTTCAGAGCACACCGGCTAGCATGCTGTTATGAACTACAGAATAAACTTCCGTAAAAGTCAGGGCCAGAGAAAAGGCTCGAACCATCTGTGTCCTTGTATTAGATAATGCTTTCTCTTGGCTTTGGCCTGCCAGTTCAGAAGCAAATGCAGAGACTGACCGGGACCATATCAGTGTAGGCTTTTGGAATTCAAACTTACCCATCTTTTTCTGTTTCTTTTGATCTTCTGTTTCTGTTTGAATGTTTTGATTGTGCCTTTTGTTTTAGGCCATTCCAAAGCTTTTGTAACATAAATGGAGAATGCAATTTAAAAAAGACAAATCAATCAGCCATTGAAGTCTTACCCAGTAGGAAAAAGGACCACAGAATTTTTCCTTTATTCCAGATACTTTGTTGTTCTGCTCTCTAGGGAAAGATCTATTCAGACCAGATAAAATACAGGATGCACAATTAAGTTTGAATTTTGTATAAATAACAAATAATTTTTAGTATAAATATGTTCCCAAGTTGCATGCTGATTTTTTTTTTAAATGTTATGTATTTATTTGACAGACAGAGATCACAAGTAAGCAGAGAGGCAGGCAGAGAGAAAGGGGGAAGCAGGCTCCCTGCTGAGCAGAGAGCCTGATGCCGGGCTAAATCCCAGGACCCGAGGATCATGACCTGAGCCCAAGGCAGAGGCTTAACCCACTGAGCCACCCAGGCGCCCCAACATGCTAATTTTTTATAATAAAAATTATTTGTTGTTTATCTGAAATTCAAGTTTAACTAGATATCCTGCATTTTATTAGCTAAATCTGATAGCCCTAATACAGAGTGATAAAGATCCTAGAAATGTAACTTTGCTTTTGCACATGCATGGAATAGCTAAGGATAAAGCTGCAAAATTAAAACAAGTTCATAGTAATAGTTTATAACCCTGCAGCTGAGTTGGGTACCTTTAAAGCAAGGTTTACAATAACTGGCCCTTGGAAACATTTAGGGTCAGTGTCCATGCCGGGAGATGGCGTGCACTCCTGATGCTGGATCTCACTTTTTGGTACCCAGTACCCTTGAAGACCAGGGAGGACCTGCCTATGGTTAGCACTTGACTGGGTCAGCCTCTCCACGTCTACCAATACAAGTTTTGGCCAGTTTTCCCAACCTTTGATTTGGAATTTTTAGACTGCAAATCTCACTCCCACCTCCATTAGAAGAACTGAATTCTTCCTCTGTCCCAGTGAAAAATGTTTGCCAGTCACTTCTGGGATCACGGCAGGTATCTTATAGGTGGTGCCAGAGTTCTCTTATGCTTCCTCTCCAGGCCCTTCACTGTGGTCTGCAGCCATCATTCATATGAGGGGTGTCTGCCACTTGCAACATGGTCAGTGAGCCAAGGAATATGGCTGCTGGCTCCCTCCATGGCTGGGCCCCCAAGCCGGAGACCCCATGAGATGAGCTCATGATCCCTGCATTTTCTCTGGCCTCACCGCCCTGCTGGGCCCAGGGGGAAATGGAGAGGATCATCTTTCAGAGCTCTGACCCACTTCTAACACAGGCCCAAATCTGGCCTGCTGCGGCCTCCACAAGCCTCACAGTGCCTCACGCCAACAGCTCCTTCTACCTCTTCCTCGCGTCCTCTCCACTGGGCTTGAAGGACCCATCTCTTGAGGCCTGGCGGGGGACAGACATCTCATATCGGCTTCCTTTGCCCCAGAAAGCAGAGCTCAAAGCTCTCTCCCTATAATAGTAATAAAAGCCCTCATGCAAATCAGCTTATGATATGGACTGGTCTTAAGCTTTTCCAGTAGTTGGCTAGACATGCTTCAACTTACTGAAATTCAATGGGGAGTGACCCCAAACCTCACACTGATCTCTTCGCACAAACCGTGCCTGAAGGGGGTGGGGGTAGCAGTTGCAGGGGAGTAGAAGATGGCCTTCGAGAAGGTTGTCCTTGTGATCCCCATCACTTATATCTAGGTTTCAAGGATAGTGGTACAAAAGGAGAACATCAGACTGCCTGTAAGACGCTATTTCCCCTTTCCCATGATGCTGTTCTTTGTGGGGCATGAAGTCCCAGATTGTTCAAGTATCCCCCAACCTGCAGCCAGCAACCAAAGGAGCTTCCATAGGAGTGACCTTGTGTTCAGGGACAGAACGTCCCACTGAGTCAGAATGTGTGCTCCCCTGTGAGGACAAAGACAACCAGGGGCTAAAATAAGGCCTTCACGGGGCTCTCTACAATGATCCCTTTCTCCTCCTATGCTTTCCCCTCTTTCCTCTGGTTCAGGTGCCAGATGACGGTGCTGTGGACCACTTGGAAATTCCATCCCCACGTGCCAGAGTTTCACACCTCAGCACGGGTGCTCTGGCCTGGGTTCGCCTTGCAGGTATCCCTGGATGTCTTTGCTCCATGTTAAATCCTGACCCAAAGGCCCTGAAAGGGAGGCACATGATGCATTTGTCCTTCCTAAGGAAGGCATCTCTCATTTTGTCAGTGTGGTTTTTTCCAGTCCATCTGCAGCCTCAGTAATAATCCATATGCCCTATCAATGAGGTCAGAAGCCCCTTGAGGACACATTCCCCCAAAAGCAGATCCCAAATTAAGGATTTGGATGCAGGTAGTTTCTTTAGAATATGTTCCCAAGAAGCAGAGCGAGTGAGTGAGGAAGTGAGACAGGGAATGGCAGAGAGACAAGAGAGGAAGAATTAACAACGTTCCTGCTGTGGGTTCAAGAACAGGGCCCAGCTCTGTTGGTGAGTCTCAGACAGTCTGAAAAGATCACAGCTCACCGTGTCCCACCAAAAAGCAAGGGAGCTGTGGCACTTACCCACTTCCTCCCTCCATGGGCAGAGGCATGCCCCCGAGCATGGGCCAAGAACCATGGGCAGAGAACACCTGAGGCATAGAGAAGCTGGAAGCCATTGGCCTGGATGGCACCTGCCAGCAGGTAACTTCCAGGACCGGGAGACTGTAATTGAGATACAGTCACCCTCTGTGCAGGTGGCTTCCTTTTCTCTGCATCCTTAGCTCCTAGACAGTGCCTGGAACTTCACAGATGCTCAGGAAATGGTAGTTGGATGAACAGATGAATGAATGAGTATCACATGTGCACAAATGTATTCTAATGGTTCAGAAAATGCTGCTCAGTTGTCAAAAACCACTGGGGACCTTTTGAAACCACCTCAAGTGTCAATGACAGTGGTTAGCAATGGGCATACATGGTATCTGCTTTCAGGGGTGCCTGGGTGACTCAGTCGGTTAAGCATCTGCCTTTGGCTCAGGTCGTGATCTCAGGGTCCTGGAATCGAGCCCCAAGTTGGACTCCATGCTCTGCATGGAGCCTGCTCAGCATTCTTTCCCCCCTCTCTCTCCCTCTCCCTCTGCTCCTCCCCCTGCTCTCTCTTTCTCACTTTCTCTCTCTCAAACATAAATAAAATCTTTAAATAATAATGTGTTCTGCAAGAGAGTTTTATAGAACACATAAACATTCTTCAGGAGACTATTATAACACTAACCCTTGATTTTAATAGACTGGGACTCAGCGTTCAAATGTAATTCAGCAGAGGCCTTTCTTGCGAGGCAGGTCATAAAACCAAATTTATCCTGGCTGGCCACTTGCCTCTTGAACTTTGTAAATGGGATGAAGCCCGGGGCAGTCTGTGGGTGCTGTGGCTTTGCAGAGCCCCAGTACACCAACCCATCTTTCCTTTACTCTGGCTAATAACCTCCCCAGCCTGGAACCTGAGAAGAAGTTGTTTGGACTGAAAAGCAAGTGGGAGTGCCCATCCAAATTCAAAGCAGGGCTGCGGGCAGTGCTCCTCTCAAGGAACTGGCCACGCTTGGCCGCAGTGCTAAGAGAAGGAAGGGTATGTGTCTCTGGATACCATTGGATTTGCAGACAGGCTATGGAATTCAAGTGCTTAGTCACTGAGGAATGGTTGCCAAGAGCCAACGGAATATCGGTATGGCTAGCACTTCTGCATCAGCCACGTCTGTAGGCTGCCTCCTTCTCTTCCAAAGGGAGAGCCAGAGGGATCCTGTCTTGCCCACAGAATTCCTAGAGAAAACAGGCTTCATCTTAGAAATAATGTAATAATAACAACAACAGCAATCATTAGAAGCTGTGCTGTTTGTTATGCCTGCCCTCACTAAATCTGTAAAGAAGGTATTACTCTCACCCTACTATGAGAAAATAGATTGGAAAGTGATCCTTTCTACAGGGTGAAGAGGGGGAGAAAAAGACCTCTGAGACTCAGGAGAGAACCCTGTTCAATTTTCTGCATTTGCAAGACTGGTTTACTTTAACTGGGAGAGGTACAATACCTCTCCCAGGACCAAGTGTTCACAAACTTAAATCACGATTCAGTCCTCACTACAAGAATAGCATCGGATGAATCTGAAGGGGAACATGCCGAGGGCTGCTGTCCACACACGCTTACAATCTAGCTTACACATTAACTGTGGTAGAATATGCCGCTGGAACAGTAGTTCCAGAATGCTGCCCCCCCCCACATCTGTTCTGATCTGCAGCCTTGCAGAGGCTGAATTAGAGTATCAAAGGCCATCCGAGGTGCCTGAGGAGGGGACCTTGTTTTGCACCTGACTGATTCCCTCAAGACAGGGAGGGTTTAGAGGCCCAGTTTCACTCTCCGGGCCTCAGACAGTTTGATCCCGTTGGCAGACCCTGTCCCCGGCACCTATGAATGAGGTCCCTGACTTATCTAGGTATCTGCAGGCCTTTCAGATTGGGGGCGTTCAGAGTGACTTCATCCTTTCGGAGACACTGCCCCGTGTTGCTTTTTTGTCAAAAATCATTACCATCACCCCTCAGGCAGAGAACAGAGGGTTGGGGTGGGCACTGTAGCGTGTTCTCAAAAGGGACAACCCCGGTCAGTGAGGATGAGAATGGCTGGCCCCAGGGGGTGGGGGTGCTTCTCTCCTTAGGAAGGGTGTTCTTGAGTCAGACTTCAGAGCCAGGGGCAGCCACGAAGGGCCACGGCTGTGGAGAAGCAATAAGCCAGCCCTCCACAGGACCACAGAGCCCCATTGCTGGTTTCAGGGCAGCCTGAGATTTCCTCAGCCAGTGCCTCTCCAGTTCCCCCTGTTTTCCAAGCCAGTAGCCTGCACTGTGGAGAGTTCCTCCTTTGCTTTGTGTACTTCGTGCATTTTTAAACAGCAGTTTCTCAGAACAGATGCTCTCTTCCCTCCTTCCTGGTGGCCTTTCTGCACAAACAGCAGATTGCCTGCTTCTGTCATCTTAATCGAGGGAAGGAGAGAAACATGTTAATCATGTTATTTTTCTCTTCCTTCTGCCCGCAAATAGCTATGTGAGCCGAGGGTCCTTTCTCCTTCTTAGCCTGTCCCCGAGCTAAAACCCCAAGCCGGTGATTTTCCTGGGCCTGGCTCACCAAACCTGCTCCCCCTTTGACCGGAAGTATTCTTTTAAAACAGGCACCTTGGTTTCTTTTTTAGATTCTGCTTCCTTTGACCTCCCCCAGAGCCAGGTTGTCATGCAGTCCCTGGTTCTGTCTTGGGTTCTGCTCCCCCTGTATATTAAAGACCCAAGGCTAGGTTGAAGTCTATGGAGACCATCGCATAGATGCCCCATACCCCACCGGGCGGTGTCATTCGCATGGGCTGTCTCTCTCTCTGTCTGATGGTCGTGCACCAGGATGCACAGATGTTGTGTAAAACAAACACAGTACTAAGCCATAAAACAAACGTAACGAAGTGCAATGCCACTGTGGGGGGTTTTCTCATGATAACTGCTCTAATGCTTGTTTTGAAATATCACATAGAGATTCCCCTCGAACACTCTTTGTTTGGTGCCATAAACTCATGAGTAGCCCACCCACCGAGTGAGTCATCCAGCACGGAGCAAAACTACCAGAACGTTCCTTGCACCTTCCCTGCTTTTGCAGATGTGCCCATGTACCAGAGAACTAGAACGGGCGTATTTTTTTTTTTTAAGATTTTATTTATTCATTTGTCACAGAGATCACAAGTAGGCAGAGAGGCAGGCAGAGAAGAGGAAGCAGGCTCCCCGCTGAGCAGAGAGCCGGATGCGGGGCTCCATCCCAGGACCCTGAGACCACGACCTGAGCCGAAGGCAGAGGCCTCAACCCACTGAGCCACCCAGGCACCCCTAGAACGGGCGTATTTACAGAAAAGAGTAAGATGAGCATTAGGATTCGCCTTCTGGAGGAGTAGATCACCATCAAACAGTCTGTGAAAGAATCAGTCGAGGGTAACGCTGTCCCTCAGCCTGGCAGACCTGTTCAACGATACCACCATTCATGGCACCAGTAGGGATTCTGTGACTCTAATAGGTTCTCCATTTACATAATTTGCTCCAGGCTTCCTTTTGGGGCTGAGAAACAGTGGCCTGGCAGGTGTCCTCCCCCTTCCCGGCAAGACGAAAGGTAGACTGTGATGGGGTCCTGGTCAGAGTGCAGGTGGGTCAGCTGGTGCCTTAGCAAGGAAACAGAAACTGCAAAAGGAATTAAAACAGAGAGGATTGAATCCAGGAAATAGGTAATGCAGGTTTCTTGCTTGGGGTCCCCAGGAGACTCAGAGGAGGATTCAAAGGCATGCAGTTTCCCTGGGAGGTGATTCTAGTACATACGAGTAGAGAAGGATAGCTGCTCAACATGTCTATTGTACAGTATAGTAGAAGTACTGTGTAATGACAGCCACAGTTCTTACCAGCTTCGAGTTCAGCGTGTCACACTGGTAGCTTGAAATCAGTTATGGGGGCCTTATTTACACCATGGAAATCGAACAGTGCTCTTAACTCAGGGCATAACCAATTATTTTATTGTTTGTGTAGACTTAGGAGAAAGAGAGAATGTTGAGAATGTAGATTAAACTTCAAAGTTGTCATTCCAAAGACATCGCTCTGGGAATGGCACATACATAGAGATGGAGGAAATATTCCTCCAGTTTTCCAGAATGGCAGTCCGATTCCTTGAAGAAATTACGAACATCACTAACGAATAGGTGAAGTTCTGGCTCGCCTCACGCCAAAGCCCAAAGAGGGTTCGGTGTCATGGATACAAGCCTGTGCGAAGATGAGAAGTAGTTTAACACTAGATTACAGAGCAGAGTAATGAAGGTAAATGTATGGGGAAGGAGACCGAGGGCTGGGGGGCAGCTCCATTTGTTAAATCATGGCTCACCTGCTAGCATAGTTGGGCTGCAGACACAAGAGTTCAGCAAAAATCAGTTAAATTGTTCTGTGAGACTCAATTGGCTACATGGAATTTATAGTAAAGAGTATTGTGCATCTTATTATTATTTGTAATTTTTGCACTGCGCATCCTTTATATCTGTAAAATCCACACTTAACTTACGTACATATAGTATGCTGGATATTTTCTTTTTCCCTGGAAAGCACATTGTTCAACCTTTACCAGCAGGCCATTGGTGAAGGACATTCATTTCAAGGTGATTTCGCCACACACGTTACACTAATAGTAAGACCCCGAACGTCTCCTCTGATCCAGATACATGTCAGTGTAGGGAAGTATTTTCTCTCATCCAAAGAATCACACTCTGGTGTTTCAATTTCATTCACCAAGTATGTATTGAACATCTATTGTGTACTAGAAGAGTTTCATTAAATCTGAAGAACTTGAGGCGCCTGGGTGGCTCAGTTGTTAAGCGTCTCCCTTCGGCTCGGGTCACGATCCCAGCATGTTGGGATCGAGCCCCGCATCAGGCTCCCTGCTCAGTAGGAAGCCTACTTCTCCCTCTCCCACTCCCCCTGCGTGTGTTCCCTCTCTCTCTGTGTCAAATAATTACATAAAATCTTTCAAAAAAGAAAATCTTGAGAACTTAAGAAATCTTGAAGACATTTGAATTTAACCTCATTTTTTAAAATTATTTTTTATTTATCATTGAAGTATAGTTAATATGTAATGTTATGTTACATACAACATGGTGATTTAATCATTCTGTACATTACTCAGTTCTTACTACTCTAAGTGTAGTCACCATCTATCACCATACAACACTATTACAATAGTATGGACTCTGTTCCCTATGTTGTACTTTTTCATCTCTTTGGCTTATTTATTTTATAACTGGAAATGTGCACCTCTTAATCCCCCTTAATCAGCCATCCTTCAACCCACCTCTCCTCTGGCAACAAATTTATCCTCTAAATTTAAGAGTTTGTTTGTTTGTTGGATTCTACATATAAGTAAAATCATATGGTATTTGTCTTTCTCTGTCAGACTTAATTCACTTAGCACAATACCTTCCAGTCTATCCACATTGTCAAAAGTAGCAAGATTTCATTTTTCATGGCTGAGTAGTATTCCATTGTGTATATATACCATCTCTTCTTTATCCATTCATCTGTAGATGAACGTTTGGGCTCCTTCCACATCTTGGCTTTTGTAGACAGTGCTGCAATAAACATAGGAGTGGATCTATCTCTTCCAATTAATGTTTTCACTTTTTTGTGTAAATACCTACTAGTTGAATTACTGGATCATGTGGTGTTTCTATTTTTAATTTGAGGACCTTCCATACTGTTTTCCACAGTGGTTGCACCAATTTACATTCCCACCAACAGTGCTAGAGTTCCTTTTTCTCCACATCCTCGCCAGTGCTTGTTATTCTTTGCTTTTGTAGTAGCCATTCTGACAGATGTGAGGTGATATCTCACTGTGGTTTTGATTTGCATTTCCCTGACAATTAGTGATGTCAAGGCATCTTTTCATGTGTCTTTTGGCCATCTGTATGTCATCTTTGGGAAAATGTCTATTCAGGTCTTCTGCCCATTTTTTAATTGGATTGTTTGGGGTTTGATTTTTGTTACATTTATTTATTTGTTTACTTGTTTATTTTTCCACAGACTTTTTAAAAAATATATAGTTGATACACAATGTTACATTAGTTTCAGGTGTATAACTTAGTGATCTCACAAGTTTATATATTATGCTATGTTCCCAAGTGTAGCTACCATTCATCCCTCACAGTGCTGTTATAATATCATTGACTGTACTCCCTGTGCTGCGCCTTTTATTCCTGTGTCTTATTCAGCCCATAACTGGAAGCCTGTTATCTCCTTCTCTCCTTCACCCATGTTGCGCATCTCCCCATTCCCTTCCCTCTGGCAACCATCAATTTGTTCTCTGTATTTATAAGTCTGATTCTGCTTTTTGTTTGTTTATTCATTTTTTTAGATTCCACTTACTAGTGGAATTACATGGTATTTGTCTTTCTCAGTTTGATTTATTTCACTTAGCATGATACCCTCTAGGTCCATCTATGTTGTCTAAATGGCCTGATCTCATCCTTTTTTATGGCTGTGTAATATTACATTGCATATACATATATATGTGTGTGTTTGTGTGTGTGTGTGTGTATACACCATGTTTTCCTTATGTATTCATTGGGCTGTGAGGGTTTTTGTTTGTTTGTTTGTTTTGAGTTGTATAAGTTCTTTTCATATTTTGGATACTAACCCCTCATCAGATATATCATTTACAAATGTTTTCTTCCATTCACTAATCAAAACCCCTCCCTTCTCCAGCTTGATTCTGCTTTTCAAAGCTCTGCTCTACTAAAGGAAACTCTTCTGATAACATATCAGTCTTTGCATAAACACTCAGAACAAAAAGATCACTCTGTAAGCCCATTTTTACAGTACTTTTCTGATAGATAAGCCTTGAGTCCTCTTTTTTTTTTTTTTTTGACAGAGAGATCACAAGTAGGCAGAGAGGCAGGCAGAGAGAGGAAGGGAAGCAGGCTCCCTGCTGAGCAGAGAGCCTGATGCGGGGCTCAGTCCCAGGACCCTGAGATCATGATCTGAGCCAAAGGCAGAGACTTAACTCACTGAGCCACCCAGGCACCCCAAACCTTGAGTCTTTTTCTTAATTTCTAGTTCTTATTCAACATCAGGTCCTGGTCCTTCTTTACCCAGGCTTCTACAAAAGCAGCTGCTTAGGTCTCAGTTCTCCCTGTTTTACCCACTGCCTGATCCCCTGTGTTCTACCTGTCCCCTGCCAACTATCCAAACACTAAGCCCTCCTGCTATAAATAACACCAGGGCTTTGTTGTTATTGTTGTTGTTATTGTTGTTGTTTTCTAGATTTCAAGATCTCTCAACACACCCAGCATGTTCATGCTTTCAAGAGTTTTCCAAATTATATACTTAATCTAAAAAACAATACAAGGAGCCTTCTATGTGCCAGTCTGGGGATTCTAATTAACACCTTTCCTACCTTCAAAGAATAAACTCACAGCTACCATTGTAGGTGAAACTCCATTTAGCAAATACTAACAATAGAATCTGATATATAAAATAATAGATTTGCAAGGCTCAGAAGTAGAGCAAAGTGAGAAATTACTGACTCTCTCTAGGAGTAGTTCATAAAAGGCTTCACAGAGGATGTAATGCCAGGAAAAGGCTTTGAAGGATGAAGAGGAGTTCACCAAATAAACATGGAGGAAAAGCAGTCCAGGCAGAAGAAACAGCCACTAAAAAGAGTGGCAAAAACAGAAAGATATGAGGCAATTCATGGCAGTTCTGAAGAGCTGGGCAGGAGGCAGGCTGGAGAATGGCAGGATTTGGCCCTAGAAAGATGTGGTTGTGTGCCAGACAAAAGGTTTGTGTGACAACTAAGGAGTGTGTACTTTGTACACACTCCTTATAGAACACACTCCTCCTCTGCTTTCTGATCCTCCAAAAAGGATTTCAGATCATGTGGCATTGTGTCTGCAGTCAGGAGGAGAAAAGTTCTGGTAGAAATTCTTCTTGACTAAACGCTTGTCTTCAATGGAAATGCACACCACTGTTGAGTCAGAATTATGAGCAAGTCCAGATCCTTTGGATGGACACTGAGTAACGGCGAAAGAAAAAAATCAGTCCTCAATACATTAATGAATGTCCTTGGTAGGCATAGGGTCCTTGAATAATTGATGAACAAGACCGTTCAGTGTTTGCTGCTGTACTGGCCAACAGCTGCTCATTATGGGAGATGATTCATTCTGTTCTATGGAACGAATTGTTCCAAGGTCTAACTCCACTTCCTTTGCCTCTTTTTTTAAAATAAAAAGCATGCACCTGTGGAATTCATATGCATGCAGTTGTTTCCAGAATAGAAATGAGATAATTAATTGATGTCCCATGGCCCATAATAGAGCAACCTCAGAGGACCCTGTCAGAGGGCTTAGCATTAGGAATAACTCCTTTCCGCAGAGAGGAGGAAAGATCTAGAAAAGTCAAGTTTTGCTCACTGCAAAGATTTCAAGAGCAGGATGAATTGTGATGAGACCATCTTCCCCAGTAAGGCTTATTATTTCCTAGGTTTGGCAAAGGAGTGATTGGTATTCAAATAGTATGCTTGCATTTTAGACTGTGCATCTGGGAACTCATTTAGTGTGTCCAATTTCTATTAGCCATGTGTTTCTAAGTGCTTAGGGTTGCCTTGTGAATTGGGTGCAAAAGGCAGTTTAATTTTGATCTCAAATTCTGGTGGTTTAACAAGCACATGTTGAAATGCTGTGGCTTGTCTGTATCCCTTCTCTGTCCCCCAAGTTTGGAAATTTCTCATTTTTCTAATTTGTCATTATGATGAAAGATGCCTGTTTGTTTTTTAAAGTGAAGTGAAACCAGCCATTTTGCTGGACGCGTTACTATAGTGTCTACCATGCATGCAGATTCAGCCTGAAGAAAGCCCAGGTGAGAGAAGAAGGTAATGGCCCTGACACAGGGGTCTCTTCATACAACCAGAGGGACTTCAAAATTTAGAGAGTTGGGTAGTCCAGCAAAGCCTGATGGTGTTGAGCCCAAGCATGAGCCCTGGAAAATATCATCCACCCCTTTCTGGTCCACCCTGCAGATGCTGATATGACTTGGCCCCTATTGGCATGCCCATATAATCTAGATTGGGCTGGACTCAAAAGCTGGCCCTAGCCATGGCTGTCTTCTCACTGTCTCAAACAAGGCCTTGGACGGACCCAGGCTCTGAACCCATTACCTAAGGAACTAAATTTCCCTGCCAGATTGGAACAAACCAAACCCTGAGGAATCCCAGACACTCAGAAATGAACAGCTCTGGTGGAACCAGCCCACCATGAATGAAAGCATGGGAAAGGAAGGAAGGAAGGAAGGAAGCAAGCCTTCTTTATCCTCACTCTAATTCTGACCACATTCTTAGGACCGAATGACTCAGTGATCCTTTGCATGTAGGAGATCTTTGCTTTAATATCTTTGTTCTACTACCTAGTTCCAGGGAGATTTTCAATAGTTAGCTAAGCACAGGAGGTAGAAATGTGGAAAGGCAAAGATCTTTTATCTCTACTCTCTTGTTCTTGGGCTGCTGTGGCCTCTACTGCCTGTGGTTGAAATTTGGCCTGGCTGGCAAACTCTTATCGCCCTCTGTGGAACATATTTGGAAGGAATAGTATCTGGACAGCATCCTTTTGTCTTCTGGTTGATTCTAGAGCAGCTGAGGACATCAGTCCAGATGCTCACATCCATCGGCTCTTCCTTTGTGCCCACCTCCAGTGTTGTTTTCAAGCCCAGGTTCCCTTTAATGCCCAGATGTATCAGAGTATCACAGAGACGGCATGGACAAGAAAGAGATGATAGCATGTCCTGGGTAAGAATGTCATGCCAGGCAGTGCTGCCTTCACAGTTCCCCCTCTGCTGGACCAGCCACCAAGACTGCTGCAGAGGCAGAGGACCTCTTCTTTGGCTGAAGACAGGGAGGGTACCTCACCAAGATGACTGCCAAAGGAGTCCCCGTGTTTCCCTAGAGTGGGTCTGCTGTAGCATCCCTGCCACAAGTGGTCACTGGCAGGGCGCAGCCATGGGAGGCATGCCCTCAGTGCAGAAGCTCAGGCTGGTCCTGGTTGGAAGGGGAGAGCTGTGTCCTCAGTCTGTAGCATTTCAATTTAACCCAAAAGTTTAGCTCTGCCTATAATAAAACCCAGTCAATACAAGAGCTCAGAAATTCTTTCCTGAAATCCATTCCCAATTTTCACCCAACCCCAACTAACACATTTAAATAAATGCTGATCAGAATTTAGGAGGGTGGGTTCTCAATGGCAACAGATTATTTAAAATGCCCACAGGTTCAAGATTCCATTATTTCCCCTCCTTGTTTAAAAAAGAAAAAAAAAGTAGCAATTCTGGAGCAGTTGGAAATGGCTTTTTTGGAAAACCTTGCATAAATGGCTTAAAAACATGAAATGGTCAAGTCTCATATTGATTCTTAGTATTGGTATACAGAAACATGACCATCATACTCCTCGGTTTACCAGGAGAGCTCCTGCATTCAGGGCCTAGAGCCTCTGCTTGGACACTACAGACCTTCATCTCTAGCCTCTGGCTTCTAATGTCTTTCTGATGAGTCTGGAATGTTACTGTGGAAAACATTCCCAGCTGGTGCACCAAATTCAGGCTATTTTTTAGGTTTGAGTCTGGCTGGCGCGTACCATCTTATGGCCAGGATTGCTGTAACCATATTCAGAGATTCACACACACAGACGTACACACACACACACACACACACACACACCATGAAGAGAAATCAAACAGGGAAGAGCTTGGGATGATATTCCCTGATCCCCCCCTCCTCAATTGCTATTTTGATAAAATATGAGATCTGACATTTAGAAATAATACGAATCAAAGAATCTACTGCTTTCTCTTACATCCTGTGTGTGGTATGGCCAACATCACACACAGAGGAAGTAGAGGAAGTAACTAGGAAAGAGGACTTCAAAGAAGGAGAATTATGATTTAAAGTGTAGATTCTAGGGGTGCCTGGCTGGCTCAGTGGGGTTAAGACTCTGCCTTCAGCTCAGGTCATGATCTCAAGGTCCTGGAATCGAGCCCCATATCAGGCTCTCTGCTCAGCAGGGAGCCTGCTTCCCTCTCTCTCTCTCTCTGCCTGCCTCTCTGCCTGCTTGTGATCTATGTCTGTCAAATAAATAAATGAAATCTTAAAAAAAAAAAAAAAAGTAAGTGTAGATTCTAGGGTGCCGGGGTGGCTCAGTCATTAAGCTCCTGCGTTCAAGCTCAGGTCATGGATGGAGTCCCCTGTCGGGCTCCTTGCTCAGCGGGAGCCTGCTTCTCCCTCTCCCTCTGCTGCTCCCCCTGCTTGTACTCTTTCTCTCTCTCTGTCAAATAAATAAATAAAATCTTTTTAAAAATTTTTAAAAAAGGTGTAGATTCTATTCCAGTGATGGACCAAAGATCCATACAAGAACACAGATAATTCATTTAGAGGAAAACATGATGATTTTAACATAGTATCTTCTGCAACGACATGGATGAACGTGTCAAGAATACCAAGTTGTGCAAAAGAGGCCACAAATAAAAGAATATTCTCTGCTGCAATGCCATTTATTTGGAGCTCAAAACTAATTTATGGCAATAAAAGTCAGAAATGTGGTCTAAGGTCAGTTGAAGAGTAAATTAACTGGAAGGGACCATGAGGGAATCTTCTGGAGTGACAGAGTGTTCCGTGTCTTGATTTGGTTGGTGGTTGTGTGTCAGCAATCGGCTGAGTCTGGCTCTCATGCTCCGGAGAGGCAATTCCTAAATAATCAGGATAATTTTGTGAGCCAGTTCTTAAACCATGGTTAGCTTGAAATTGGCCATGGTGGGAGTATTTAAACGGTGGAAATCAATAACAGTTACAAATCAGGCTTTGTTTTTTGTCCAGAGAGCCAGCTTATCAGTCTATCCCTGGATACATTCATCAAATTCTATCACAGCATATACCTAGGATTCATGAAATTGCCTGTATATAAATTATGCCCCAGTAAAGTACTAGCAGGAAAAATTTTAAAAGGACAGAAAGGCTAAGACGGTGTCTTCAATCAGTGATCTTGTCCAAGTTGTTCATTCATGACTTTCATACCCTCGAGTGACTTTCTAAGCCCTCATGCAGTTCTGCTTTCTAAAGCAGAGGATCACAGTGACTAACAGCAAATTCCGGGTTTGGCACTGGGTATGCTTGAAGCTGTTGAGCTTGTTTAATTCACATATAACTACTTTCACCACAGTATTTATCCTCATTGTTACTTCCACGCTGAAATATACACATAACATACAGGTGCACCCCATTTTTTTAAAAAGCTTAATACGTAAAAATATTAACATGCCAGACAGCAAATATTATATTACGGAATATTAACTTAGTTCACAAAGTATTCTTCTTAATTAGGTAAATCCCTCATAGCTTTTATGTTTTATTTTCATTATCTTTTACGGGCTTTTTAAGCCATAAAAAGGGCACATTAGCTGCTGTCAAATTCAAACAATACAAAAAGGCAAAAGAAGACATCTTACCCCGGACTCTATTTCAAGCACCACTCTCTAAAGGTAGCCATGGTTAAATGTTAGGATTTTCCTGTCCAGTCTTTTTCTATGCCTGTATTGTATACAAATCAAAATATATACAAATATATGCACACAAATACTTTTCAAACAAAAATGGGATTCGCATAATGTCACATAATGTGGCTTGTTGATTTCATACTCTGTGGTTGTCTTTTCAGTATAGATTAGCTCTACCTCATGCTTTTAGAAGCCTTATAAGACATGTGGCACTATGTATTTAATCAATCTCTTTTGCTAAACATTCAGGCTTTTTCCAAACTGTCATCATTACAAGACGCTACAGTGAACACCCTTGTATTATGTTGAATCATTTGAAATTACTGTTTTTGCATATCAGAATGGTTGACCACAGTAATTTCATATGATTCATGCTATACATTTGCCTTTCTATAGGATACATTTCCTTAAGTAGGATTGGTGAGTCAAAGCATAAGTGCATTTTTAAATTTTGTATCCACTAATACCCCGCCCACCTGGAAGGTTATGCCAGTTTACACTGTGCTAATTTCCCTTTGCCCTTGACAATAATAAAAGCTTTAAATCTTTTTTAGTTTTTTTCTAGAAAAATCACACCTCAGTGTTTTGATTTGCTTTTCTTTTATGATTATTGAGAAGGCTGAAACTTCTTTTGTATACTTATTGCTCCCATAGCATTTAAAATCATTTGGTTCTCCTGCAACTCTCCAGACACACCTCTATTTTAAGAAAGAGAATCAAACCTGTTTTTGAAAGAATTAAATGAGTGTATGCCTATCATTAAAATAGTTTTTTAAGAAGCTGGAATGGATTATTTGTCTGCCTTCAGATTCTCATTTGTTTCTCTTATGGATACACAGACACGTATTGTTTTTACCCAGAGTGAACTCCTTTTACCTCAGTCTTCTGTTTTCTGAATTTGAATCACTTGGAAAATCTTCGAGGAGAAAGGACGCTAGGCTCCCGGCAAGGCTGGTCGGCTTCGTGGCCATGTCGCCTGCCTGCCAGCAGGGGGCGTCTACAGCTCTGCCCGCCTCGCCTCCTGGACCCAGCTCCATTTTCTCACTCTTAAACAGGCTTCATCTATCGCCCCAACACTGAGGCAATCTGGCTTCTGCTTAGGCAGACTAATTTACTGAATTAAAGTCGTTTGGCTTCCACCATAGCAATTAGTATGCAAATTACCGGTATATTACCTGCCGAGTCATAAATTACGTTGACAAACTTAATATTCACAGATTCAACATTCCAGTGTGGGTAATTTTTCTATTTTTCAGTAGTTGTAGACCAGGGCAATTCATTGCCTTATTGAACCGTTACACATTAAATCAACAGTTGAAAAATTAAGCATTTTTCAAAGCATTTTGTTATGCATTTATTTCTTTTCAGCAAGCACTAAAGTGGAACATTAAATATGCAGTGTGTCTAAGTGCACTAAATGGCTGTTGAATACATTTAAGCCTAAAACAGTTTTTTTGTAATTTTAAAAAAGAGACACGACAAAGGAAAATCTATACCATAAAACAACCTATTGAATCTTCTATCATTAGAACCAAATATTTCCTTGTCCAGGTTCCCATAAATATAAAGAATCATTAATCCCCACTATGTGGTTTCAAGCTGCTGCTGCTCACACCTGGAAAATGGGTGGTCAGTGTGATTTAAGTTTCATAAATTTTCACCAAAGTGTTTAGCCATGACATATTTGAGCATTGGTTATTAACTCTAAATTAGTTATACCCACTTTTTTCTTGTTTTGCACAGGTAAGTAATTGAGCCTTAAAATTGAGAAAGGGGTAGGGTGAGTCCTAGTGGGGTTGGAGTGGGAGCCCCAGGGGACAAGAGCACCTGGTTCCTGGGGTCCCAGTCAGACCTGGTTTGGGCCTTGGCTGTTGACAAAATCCAAAGGCACAGATACAAGCCAGTGTGAAACAAGAAAAGAATTAGTTTAGTGTGGCCACCACTAGAAGACAGAGGACTAATGCCTAAAAGGCTGTCTACAAAGTGCTGAAAATACTTCCCAGTTTATATAAGGCAAATGTGGGACAGAGGTCAGTGAGTACGTGCAGGTGGGCAGCGAAGGTCAGGCCAGTCATTGTCTTGAGGTCAATCATGGGCAGGGTCTTGCTGTCACAGGGCTGTCCTTAGTGCTTGAGGGGGTAGTTTCGGTTCCCAGCTCAGGAGGCTTTGCCCTTAGGACCTTTTGCCTGAGTAAAGAGAGAAGCTAGAAGTCAATTAGAAAGTACAGAATCAATCAATTAGAAATCAATTAATCAATTAGAAAGTATAGACTGATGTCAAAATGGAGGAAATTGAAGTCCTCTTTCAGACAGGTCAAGTCCAAGCACACTGACCCAGTCCTTTCTTCAGTCACTAGAGAAGCCAGGGGAACCTGTGTTCTGTGCCTGGTCAGGGGGACGAATCCTATCCCCAGGGAGACTTACGTATTTATTAGAGTCAAAGTCCCTTAGCTCTGTCCCCGCTGCTGGAATAGCACCAGGAGCACTAATCACTCAAAAGTCATGGGGACCCTTCGGCACTGAATTCCTCCCCCTAGTTCCTCTCTGCGCGCTCCAACAAAATAAAACCACCTTTGCTCTAAGGTTCTAACCTTGCTACTGCTGGGTAGCTGGAAGGCAGGCGGGCAAGGACAAGGGTAATTCCTCTTCCCCACCAAGAGGAAACCACCCTTAAAAGGATTTTACACCACCTTAGAAGGAGCCCTCCACCCTTTCCTATGCGGTAGACGTTAGACGTAGACGGGTGACAAAGATCAGATTGGATGACAGGCCCAGGGTGAGTTCATCAGATTAAAACAGACTTCCAACACGCCCCTAAAACCCCCTAGACTTAGAAACTCTGGTGGTAACCCTCTCAGCTGTCCTTCCTGCTCGGGAGCTTGTACCGTCCCTTTGCTATTGCTCAGTGAACCTCGCTTTGCTGCCCACTACTCTGGTCTAGCTCCTCATTCTTCACGAAGTGGCATGACCAAGAACCATGGACACTGTCAAGGTTAAAATCCTGTGACACTCCTAAGGCAGTCGGAAGACATATTTATTGATCAATTAAGCAAGCATATCTGAGAACGGTTGTTAACAGGAATATACTGAGAGAGAGACTATACCGAGAGATGTGTAGACAGTGCCAAACTGTACATAACCCATGCGGCTGATACCTTATATATAGGGCTTAATTTTGAAAAAGGATTCGGTTTCTACTGGGAAATATTTTCTTTCAAATCAAACAAAAATGCCCATGGTGGAAATTGTAGGAGGGTTCATCTTAGACGTCTTCCTGACTGCCTCATAGGATGCGCAGATAACTGGTTAAACATTATTTCTGGGTGTGTCCGGTGAGGGTATTTTCAGAAGAGATTAGCATTTGAATTGGACAGAGTGAAGCAGATGGCCCTCCCTGGTGGGGGTGAGCCTCTTGCAATGGCCTGCCCAGAACAAAAGGAGGAGGAAGGAAGTCACTCTCTGCCTTACAGCTTTAGCTCCCACATCTTGTCTTCCCTTCCAAGCTCCTGGTTCTCAAGATTTCACACCCAGACTAGAATCTGTACTGGCTCTCTGGCTTTCAGACCTTGAAATGATACTGCTGGCCCTGCTGGGTCTCTAGCCTGCAGCTGGTAATAAGTGGAAAAGACCCTGTCCTGTATGTGTAGGAGAAGTGAGGATCGTTATATAAGTGAAAGGAGAAAGTATGACGTGTGCATGTATAGTTTCCTCCTCCTTTCTACAATCAGTCTATAACTACAGCATAGAGTAAGACATATAAGGAACAGGCTTACACCAACCGCAGGTAGTAATGACCCTGCGCATCAGTTGGAAGCAGAGGATATTTGTGCTCTTGCCATATCAAACCCCACTGTGAGCTGTGGTTTATGGCCTGACTTCACCTAAAGGTGAAAAGTGGGGAACTCCCCTCTTTCCTAAGAGGAAGGAAAAATTTTTGCTACCTACAATGGCTCCTGAGATTTTGTCTCAGCCTACAGTAACCTAGGTCCATTATCAGTGTTTAAGATCTTATTCCAAGGGAAAAAGCCTATGTCCTTGTGATGTAGGCAGGCTGGGTCCAACGACCCAGAGAGAGACTCCTGCAGGACTAGCCAAGAAGGTCCTTAGCTTCAAGCAGGATGGAAATCAAATGACATCCAACACGAAGTAAAAGTAGATACGGGCAGAGTCCAGGAGACTCAGAAAGGAAAGGAGCCTGATTCTCTTGGGGTCTGGTCCACATGTCCTCTTGGGCATCCAGGAACTGGTCAGAGCGAGGACAGGGTGCAGGTGTCCTTCATAAGTCGTTCATTCCCTGAAGTCTGGGTACTTGGCGTTAAGATATTTGGAGTTAGTGGTCTTGGAGATTGTTTATGACCACCCTGCCCAGTCGCTCTTTAGATGTTATCTGCTGTGCTGGTAGGCTCCAAAGATACCTTTATCTCGGTGTTCCTCACGGGGAGACCATACGCTATTTGCATTACAAGGCCAGTGTGGAGTAGGGTTGGGGGGTGCAGGCGGGGCAAGATTAGAAGCAATCCAGGTTGGAGCACAAATCTTCCTACGTGATCACTCTCAGCTGTGGGTTGAATCCCGGCCTCGCAAGGTGTAGGTCCAGGGGCTGGAAATGAGCCCACAGCACGGTGACCCAGGCTGCTGAACAGAGGCAGTGATTCAGCAGACACAAAGGGTCGATAACAGCTTGTAAATAATAGTGGTGGTGGGGGGGGGGAATCTCCCATTTCTCTATCTTTACATAGACTGGGCACAAATTTTTAAAATTTGAAAGAAATAAATGGAGTATATATGTTGTAAATAAATATATGAATGAGTTTTCCTTCTGTGTTGTGGAGACAAATTTTATCATCGGAGCTCTGTCCCTTGATCTTTGCCTTGCTTACCTGCTGTGTCATTGATGAGAGGGCAGGAGAGGGAGAGGAATATTTTCACTTTCTCTCCTTGGTCCAGGAGTTGGATTACAGTCACATGGTTCTAGAACTGTGGAACCAGCGGATTTATATTTTTAGAGACAACTGGCAAAGTATATATGGAAAAGAGGTCAAAAGTGGTAGAGGCAAACCGTAGGCAACTTGTGGTCACTTCCTTTCCTGGTATCATCTTACTTTGTAAGTGTTAACCATGTCGGCATTTCTTGTCTCTTTTGAGATGCAGGGAAACAAGGCACACAGCGATCAAGCAACTTGAGGTAACCCAGCAAGTTACTCCCAATGGTTGAGAATTCTGCCTTACTAACTTGCCTTTACCCACATTGCCTCTTTAATGAAATAAACCTTGTCGGGGCTTACAGAGGGGAATGTTCAGAATCCAAAACACATTTTCCGAGAACTGCATGGTCACTCGCTGCAGACTGTTTATGAGAGTAAAATGCCTTTGTTTATCATCTAAAGAAGAGACCGGAACTTCCTGTTTCCCTAACAGTATTTAGTGCTGTCTACCCCTACATAAAGTAAGGCAGTTTTTCCAGAAAGGTGGAGGGATGCAGCCCACATGGTCCATTCATTCAGCGCAGGGTGCTTCATCAGAGGGACACATAGAGTCACAGTAAGGAAGCTTCGTGGATTCACCCAAGGGAGAAGACCTTTAACCAAGTTCTAATATATACTAATGTGCATGTGTACAGTGTACACATGATGCTATATGTAATGAATGTATATATGTTTTATATATAAAATGTGTATATATTATATTATATTATATTGTATTATATTATATTAAATAAAAAATGTATCATAAGAATAAGCAGCAGGGGGGAAAAGGAACAGGAAGATACCCTTGAAAGTCAGGCCATTCCTTCATCACTGTGAGACCAAAATGTTCAAAATTTTGTCTGCCCCTCAGCCTGTCAACAGCTGGACACTGTGGATCCAGCTCAGAAAGAAAGAATTACTATAGCCTAGAGGAGATATACCCACCGTTATAGCTTAGTTGGAGCTAGAGAGAAGTAGGTCATACTTTTGAGGAAACCAAAGGAATGTCAGCTCTGTTCCTGCCTTAGAGAAATTGGAATGGCAAGCAAAGGAGAAGTAAGAGAAGTCAGAGGGTTAAATAGACCTGTTCCTGACTTCTCTCTGAGCCTTAGCCTACAGGAATGGGGGTGTTAATTACATTGAGGGGAACATCGGAGCCAAAGTTATATTCCCTTAATTACCACATTGGATTCAAAATGCCTGGTCACACAGAGAGTGGGTCTGTTTGGCACTCACAGTCTAACCCCAGTTCCTGTAGCGGATGAATAATGTAGTAAGAACCAGCCATAACACCCATGGTGGTGGGACACACTGAACTATGTACAGAGGCTGGGATGAACCACCAGCCCAGGGTACTTGATGAAGTCATAGAGATCCTGTGGTCTGCCTCTTGTGACAAAGAAAGCTGAGTCATCGGGGCACCTGGGTGGCTCTGTGGGTTAAAGCCTCTGCCTTCGGCTCAGGTCAGGATCCCAGGGTCCTGGGATCGAGTCCCGCATCGGGCTCTCTGCTCAGCAGGGAGCCTACTTCCCTTCCTCTCTCTCTGCCTGCCTCTCTGCCTAATTGTGATCTCTGTCTATTTAAATAAATAAAATCTTAAAAAAAAAAAAAAAGAAAAGAAAGCTGAGTCATCTAGAGAGAAATGGAGCACATATATGTCAAAAGAATGCGTCAAAAGTTCACTGGTCTTATATAGCAGTTTTGAAGGGTGCCAGAGCATTCAAAAAGCCTAAAGACAACCACCTGAGAGACCATGAAGAATGAGCTAGAGCAAATGGAGAACGCACGTAAGGCCAGTCATCCCATCTTTGCACAAACCCGTCATAACATACAAATTCCTCTCCCACCGGGATGCCATCTTTGGAATAGAAGCAGAAGGTGAAAGCAACCTTCAGAGACAGACTGTGTATAATCAAATGACATTATTTCCTAGACAAATAGTTTAAATTATTGCATCAGGCACAAGTTAGTGTAAAGGTGTAGTGGAAAAATCAAATTAGCTATTGTCGAGTGCTTAATTACAAAAAATTTAAAGACGTTCTATTCTCTCCATTCAGCTGAGTTGCTCTGCATACTAAAGTTTGCAAATATCCAGTATAGTATGAAGCCTGCCTCTTCTCGGCTCTGTTGTTTTCTTAAGATACTGGCTAATATGGTCTATGTTATTATCTTCATCTCTCATCAGAAGAATGTATACCTACCTTAGAACACCAATTTTAAAAGCAGATCCCAAACTGAAAGCTAATGATGGGATATGCTTTCCTGATAGGAATGCATCTCAGTAGCCTAACAGGAATGAAATGTAGATCTTGAACTGGAAGGACTTACAAAATGACTTCACAGCATTTTATTTCTGTTTTCTTTATGAAATAAAATTATATTGAGCCTGAAAAAGGTTCAACAAATATGGCCATGTGTCCTAAATGTGGTCCAATCTCCTTGTCAAGAAAAAAATGCCTTCCCAGCTATGAAAAGAGCTTGCATATGAGAGTACCCAACGGCTGTCACTGATGTTTCTTTTGAGAAATAGGAAAGCCAGACATAGTCACATGTTAAACAGATGTTCAAAGAGAAGAAGGTCAGTGCTGCAAACTAGAAAGTGGTACTAGTCCTAGGCCAGAGTCTAGAATGGAGGTTTAGGTGTGGCCCACGCTCCTTTAGCACAGGAAATTTTGCTCAGAAAATTTTAAAAACAACATGAGTTCACAGTGAAAAGATCTTGCCAGACCACTCCTTCTTGCTTTTTGTGGCGGTAATGCTAGACTCAACAGAAGCATGCCTTAGAAATTCTGCACTTGAATTTTAGCAAAGGGTTTGGCAAGGTCTTCATGATGGACAAGAGGAAAAACATGTGAGCTGAATCACAGTACCGTGGATTTGTAACTTGATCGGAGTGGTGATCATGCCAATATGCTAGAGGCTCTGGTGTGGACTGGGGGCTCTGTCTTCGGTCTGGTTCTATTTTTTGAAGCAATGAATTGAATGAGAATAGTGATGGCAGCTGATGAATCCCTGTGTGGCAAGAGGTTTTAAGGGAATGGTTAATATATTTAGGGAAAACTCAGGATCCAAAAGATCTCGGCAGGCTAAAAAGATGGGCAGGTCTAACCTGATTTATATTTAATGGTTCTGCTCTTTGATGTTTTCCTCTGCATCCCCCTTCTAAGAAAAGTTAGAAACAAAAACACCACACCAGTACAGAAGGTAGAATAGCACGAGTTCAAGAGTACCTCCTTTGGAGTCAGACTTCCTTAGGCAAGTCTCTACTCGTGTGAACCTCAACCCATCCGCAGTATGAGCGAAGGATACTTACTACGTCATTGGGTTGATGTGGGGATTAAATGAGATGAAAAAGATGCAAAGCATTTAGCACATTGCCTTGCCCATAATAAGCACTCAACAGATAATAACTATATATAGCTATATACACACACAGTGGCTTAGCAGGAGCATGTGTGAAAAAGACTTGTGGTTTTAATTGACTCGAAGTTCAACGTGAGCCAGTGATCTTATGTGGCCCCCAAAAATAACTGATTCGACTTAGGCTGTCTTTAAAGAGCCACAGTAGGCTAAACATGTGAAGCAGTGACTCTTGCCAGATTCCACATGGACAGACCACAGTGTGAGCCCCATATTCTGCTCCCAATATCCCACCATTAGAAAAGACTTTGTAGCTAGGAGAGCCTAAGATAACAAGAGCACTTAAAACCATGGCCTACAAAGAACCAGACTTGTTTAGCCTGGAGAGAAGAATACTTCAGGGCATCATGACAGCTGTTTCAAATATTTTTAGGACAGTCACAAGGGGGAAGGAATTAGTGTTGCTCAGTGTGGAGCCAAACCGGTATAAGAAATCTTTCTACAAAGGAAATACCAGAGGTTTGGAAGAGAGGCACTAATTGACTGAAAATATAAATGATAATAATGAAATAAGAGGTTCCACTCTACTTTGAAGAAAGTCTAGTTCAGCTTTGAGCCATTTTTGTTGTTGTTGTTGTTTTCGTTGTTGTTTGTTTTACCATTAAGCATAGAGGACCATCTCACCAAAAAATCCCTTTCCAGAGATTTTGATCGGCCTTGTGATTAGATACACAACCTCACCATTGCATTTTCAGGGGCTGAAAATTAAAGAAAGGAAGGGCACTTCAGTAATTTTCCCAGTTCCACAGGGAGATTAGAATTCACCACTCCATTTTGCTCGCTCTACACACCTCTACTTGCTGAAATCGATGGGCTTTGATGTTCTTCTCTCGGTTAGCCATCTCCTTGGAGTTAGGAACATGACAGTGGTTCAGGATAACATTCCTTTTCATCTCCTCTCCTTTGTTTAAGCTGAATTTATTTTTATACACTTAATTTTTAAATTTAACACCCGAGAAGAGTGTTAGGAAAGCATTTCGGTGGAGAGGTATGCAGCCAGCTACTATGAAACCCAGAGCAGTTCACAGTGACTTCAGCATAAATGTGCATGGTTTCTCAAATTCTCATTTGTGCATTGCCCTAATACTTTCTCTGTTGTAAAATAAGCTGTGTTTCTTAAAGAGCCAGAATCAAGTGATTTGTATTCTGGTCACAGGATAGGTCTTTGATGGAACAGTCTCAGATCTCTCTCACCTGATCATTGCATCCAAATGAGAAAAAATGGAATCCCATTCACAATGCAAATATTACTGAAAACCAGAAATCATTCTGCCTTATAATCAAAACCAGAAAGCTGTTATTGTAGCTCTATACCATTTCTAAAGACTATTAATTCACTGCAGAAATCCTGTTCTAAAATGAAAGTCTGGGCAGGATGACATTGTTTCTGCTAAAGAACTGCTTTGTCTTAGTGGCATCACTTCCAAAGTCATGGATAAAACTGACAATAGCTGATTAATTTGTGTGCTTTGTCTGCTCACACATTTGTTTGGAAATAAGAAGTTAACTTCAGTCAGAGCCAGACAGAAATTAAGTAATTAGGACAATGACTGCCCTGACGACATTTATTACAGAAGGGAAATTACAGTGCTTTCTTGAGTTAATATCATATTTTATAATCGCTGTGAACCTCCTAAGGTAAATCTAACAACATGACTGTTGATAATGAATATTTAAAGTATTGTTTGAAGTTCCCCTCAGGACTTTTTTTTTTTTTTTTTTACATTTTTTTACAAAACGTTATTTGGCAGCAAACTTCAAAGGATCCAACAGTGATTTTCAATTATATTTATTATTAGCTCCATAATCAGCCAACATATTAAAAAGAGCAAAGGCAGTAACTGGGACCACTTGGGAACTGGCATCAAGTTTCAAAGTTACATTTGACTCTTATAGAAGGCTACAGATTTGGTGAAGATTGTATCCCAGTTCTATTTTTGGTTTGTTTTGTTTCATTTCAATTCTTCACCAGTAGTTTTCCAAGTTCCAGACAGCACTGTTGCCTTCACTGAAAGGTAAAAATCAGATAAAAGTATTTTAGGTATTTGTCTATAAAAAATATTTCATGGGTCCTTATGCTACCAATCTATTTCTGTTATTTCCCTTGGACTTTTCTTTGGGAGGAGGGGTTTAGGATTCATTTTGACACATTATTAGATCCTTTCTAAAACTTTATGAAATTACATTGTCATGAATTTCAATGACGCTAATTGGTAATGACATAGGAAAACACAAAAAATGTTTTAATAACCATAGGTAAATAAGATCACCCTGAAGGGAGAGTCCTAAGGAAATAGGACCAGTGAGTGAGTCAGTGGGTAACACTCCCTTTTTTCAGGGTTTCAAATAATGATTTCTAAGTGTCATCTCCAACTTGAACTAGAGACACCACTTTTCATCTCCTGTCCTCATACTTCAGTGCCATAGCCCTGCTCTGAGTCAGTTTCCCAAAGGGAGTCTGGGATTCATTACACGGAGGAGAGGAAGCTCCTTATACCAACAACCACATCAATCAAATGCTCTGGAATTCAACATAACCATAATGACTTTATTCATGACAGAATGTTATGTTCTTTAAAAACCAAGGCAGTGTTGTTGGGGGGAGGGAAAATAGACAGACATCATGAAACGAAGTAAGGGACAGAGGATTGGGTTTGAGACTGGGATGGAGAGGAAGGGTCTGGGGCTTGCATCCAGTCCTGAGTAGGACTGGTTCAGCTGGTGGTGTCTTTTTCTTTGTGGTTTCCAAGCCGAATAAGGGCTTCATGTAGCCAGCCTCTGATAGAGGATTTCCCTACCTCCCAGTGATTTATAACCAGTTGAGTGGTTATCACTGGACCAGGTCCAGTCGCAACTCTCAAACTTAACCATGTGGCAGCAGCCAAATTTCACAGGCTAGTTACAGAATTCATGCTGCACACTGACCATCCATGGGCTTAGAGTGAGTCAAATGTATTGAAAAATACAGAGAGTGCTTCAGTTTTCATTTGCCCCATGGCCAATGCTCAGGGATAGCTCCAAGG
Organism: Martes martes; assembly: GCF_963455335.1. Lineage (NCBI taxonomy): Eukaryota > Metazoa > Chordata > Mammalia > Carnivora > Mustelidae > Martes > Martes martes. Next base: position 67,970,256 of record NC_137892.1, on the reverse strand, counting down.
TCAAGAGCGCCTTCCTCCAAGGTAGTTGCCACTGACTCTGGTTTTATAGGCAACCTGTACGGATTCATTGGGAGCATGTAGTGCAGATGGCTTGTCGCATCCCATTTTTCCCCGGCCTCTTCGTACTGTTGGAACGAGGCCTTAGCTCTTCATCCGATTTAAGTCTTGGAATGTGATACTCAATGTACACTAATGTTGAAATGAGAACATTGGAACATTCTTGGTTGTAAAAGGGTAGGGGCAAGGCATTGGTCAGCAAAGTGCAGGCTAACACTTTTTCTCCTACTAAAGTGCAAGATATTGGTAAGTGTGCTGATAGTTCACACCACTTTCTAAGATACACAGGTTACATTTTCAAAGTGTACTTCGCCTGCTTTATTTTCATTACAGACAACTTTATTTACTATCAACACATGCAGGTTGAAGGAAAAAAGCAATATTCAGTTAAACAAGAAGATGCAGACACTAAGGTCAGCCAGAAGCCAGTGCTTTTTCAGTCTCTCTTCCAGGCCCATCAGAACTACCTAGAGAAACCAACCACTTCTCAGCCCTTCCCTCTCTTCTCTCATTCATGTTGATGGTGAATGTCAAGAGCTTTGCTTACCGTGAACAGGAGAGCTCAAAAGAAGGGCCACTAAAAGTTCTACTGGCTCACGTTATTCATTACCATGTGGAAGTATACTTTTGAAAAGACCCTCAAAAGTTTAGATCAACCAAAGTAGAGGTTGTTGCCAACCGACCTCTAGTCTTTGTTCTAAACAACAACAGTAACAAAAACCCTGCAGATCAGCCTGCAGAAAAAAGGATTCTGAATCTGAATTCATCTCAATTCATAAACAGGTCCAGTGGCAACAAATGCCCCCTTCACCATCACCACCATGGAGATTCAACAGCCAATAGAAAACTGCATAAAGTCTACGAATAAAATAAATTGAAAAGGTAAGAGGACTAATAAAATAAGCGAATGCTTAATATTTGTGGTTCATTGAGTTTTCTAGATAGAAGATATAATATAAAAGTATAAATTTATACTTTTACCCATCATTGTCACAAAATTTAGGTGCTTAGGTTGCTCTCTCTCTCTCTTAAAGATGGTGTTCTTGGGAAACATTTCTTTTTTTTTTAATTGAAGTATAATGAACATACAGTGTCATATGAGTTTCAGGTGTACAACATATTGATTTGACAATGCTATACATTACTCAGTGCTCATCACAGTGAGTAGTAGTCACCATCTGCCATCGCGCATCATTATTATAATATTTTTGACTATACCCTATGTTGTATCTCTCATCTCTGTGACTTATTTATTTTATAACTGGAGTGTTGTATCTCTTAATCTCCTTTATCTATTTCATCCATCATTCACACCCCTTGCTTCTGGCAACCACCAGTTTGTTCTCTGAATTCAAGTCTGGGTTTGTTGGTTTTTTTTTTTTCCAATTTATTTATTTATTTTTTTAGATTCCACATATAAGTGAAACCATATGGTATTTGTCTTTCTCTAACTTACTTCGCTTAGCATAATACCCTCTAGGTCCATCCATGTTGTCACAAATAGCAAGATCTCATTCTTTTTTTTTTTTTTAAGATTTTATTTATTTATTTGACAGAGAGAGAACACAAGTAGGCAGAGAGGCAGGCAGAGAGAGAGAGGGGAGGAAGCAGGCTCCCTGCCTAGCAGAGAGCCTGATGCGGGACTCGATCCCAGGACCCTGAGATCATGACCTAAGCTGAAGGCAGAGGCTTAACCCACTGAGCCACCCAGGCGCCCCAAGATCTCATTCTTTTTAATAGCTGAGCAATTTTCCATTGTGTGTGTGTGTGTGTGTGTGTGTGTGTGTGTGTGTGTATGCACATTCACATCCAGGCTATGCAAGGTCTTTTATGCATATCTTCTTTATCCATTCACCTATTTGTGGACACTTGGCTGCTTCCATATCTTGGCTATTGTAAATAATGCTGCAACAAACATAGTGGTGCATTTATCATTTTGAATTAATGTTCTCATCTTCTTTGGATAAGTACCTAGTAGTGAAATTACTGAATCATACCATATATCTGTTTATAATTTTTTGAGGAACTTCCATACTGTTTTCCATGGTAACTGCACAAATTGACATTCCTGCCAACAGTGCACAAAGGTTCCATTTTGTCCACATTCTCTTCAATACTTGTTATTTCTGGTCTTTTTGAGTCTAGCCATTCTGACTGGTATGAGGTAGTATCTCATTGCGGTTTTGATTTGCATTTCCTTGGCGAATAGTAATATTGAGCATCTATTCATATGCTTGTTGACCAGCTATATGTCTTCTTTGTAAGTTTGTCCATTCAGATCCTCTTCCCATTTCTAATTAGATTGTTTTTTATTTTTTTATGTTGAGTTGTATACATTCTTTACATATTTTGGATATTAACTGCTTGTTGGATGTATCATTTACAAATATCTCCTTCCACTCACGAGGCTGCCTTTTTTCTTTTCTTGATTGTTTCCTTTGCTGTGCAAAAGCTTTTTAGTTTGATGTAGCCCCAATTATTTATTTTTGCCTTGGTTTCCCTTGCCTGGGGGCATAGCTATAAATATGTTGTTAAAAGCGATGTTCAAGGGGCACCTGGGTGGCTCAGTGGGTTAAAGCCTTTGCCTTCGGCTCAGGTCATGATCCCGGGGTCCTGGGATTGAGCCTCGCACTGGGCTCTCTGCTCGGTGGGGAGCCTGCTTCCTCCTCCTCTCTCTGCCTGCCTGTCTGCCTACTTGTGATCTCTGTCAAATAAATAAATAAAATCTTAAAAAAAAAAAAAAAACGATGTTCAAAAGATTACTGCCTATGTTTTCTTTTAGGAGTCTTATGGTTTCAGGTCTCACATTTAAGTCTTTAATCTACTTTGAGTTTGTTTGTTTGTTTGTTTGTTTGTTTTAAAGATTTTATTTATTTATTTGACAGACAGAGATCACGAGTAGGCAGAGAGTCAGGCAGAGAGAGAGAGGAGGAAGCAGGCTCCCTGCTGAGTCCCGATCGATGCAGGACTCCATCCCAGGACCCTGGGATCATGACCTGAGTTGAGGGCAGAGGCTTTAACCCACTGAGCCACCCAGGTACCCTACTTTGAGTTTGTTTTGTGTTTGCTGTAAGAAAGTGATCCAGTTTCATTCTTTTGCATGAAGCTGTCCAGTTTTCCCAGCACCATTCATAGAAAAGACTGTCTTTTCCCCATTATATATTCTTGCCTCTGGATAGAGAGCCAGAGGTTAACTGACCATATAGATATGGGTTTATTTCTGGCTCCCTGTCCTCTTTTATTGATCTTTGTGTCTGTTTTTGTGTCAGTATCATACTGTTTTGGTGATGATAGCTTTATACAATGTCCTGAAGTCTGAGACTGTGATATCTCCAGCCTTGTTCATTCTCAAGATTGCTTTGGCTATTCAAGATCTTTTGTGATTCCCTACAAATTTTAGGATTATTCGTTCTAGTTCTGTGACTATGCTATTGATATTTTTTTTGGTAAAGATTTTATTTATTCGACAGAGAGAGAGAGAGTACAAGCAGGGGGAGTGGCAGGCAGAGGGAGAGGGAGAAGCAGGCTCCCTGCTGATGGACCCTGGGATTACAACCTGAGCTGAAAGCAGATGCTTAACCAACTGAGCCACCTAGGCACCCCACTATTGGTATTTTAATAGGGATTGCACTAAATCTACAGACTGATTTGGGTGGTATAGACATTTTGACAATATTAATTCTTCCAATCCATGAGCAAGGTATACCTTTCCATTTGTTTGTGTTGTCTTCAATTTCTTTCATCAGTATATTACAGTTTTTCACCTCCTCAGTTAAATTTATTCCTAGGCATTTTATTCTTTTTGATGCAATAATATATCTTTTTTTAGCATATAGAAGAACAACAGATTTCTCTACATTAATTTTGTATCCTACAACTTTACTGAATTCATTTATTATTTCTAATAGCTTTTTGGTGGAGTCTTTAGGGTTTTCTATGTATAGTATCACATCATCTCCAAGAGTGACAGTTTTACTTCTTCTTTATGAATTTGGATGCCTTTAATTTCTATTTCTTGTCTGATTGCTATGGCTAGGATTTCCAGTACTGTGGTGGGAGTGGACATCCTTGCCTTGTTCCTGACCTTAGAGGAAAATTCTGCGGTTTTCCCCGATGAGTATCATGTTAGCTATGGGTTTATTTTTAATATGGCTTTATTATTTTGAGGTATGTTCCCTCTAAACCCACTTTGTTGAGAGTTTCTATCATGGATATTATATTTTGTCAAATGCTTTTTCTTCATTTTTTGAGATGATCATGTGGTTTTTATCCTTCCTCTTGTTAATGTGATGTATTACATTGACCCATTTATGAATATTTAGCTATCTGTGTATCCCTAGAATAAATCTCACTTGGTCATGGTGAATGATTTTTTTAAATGTATTGTTGAATTCAGTTTGCTGATATGTTTTGGAGGATCTTTGCATCTGTTTATGAGAGATATTGGTGGGTAGTTTTCTTTCTTCGTAGTGTCTTTCTCTGGTTTTGGGATCGGGGCAATGCTGGCCTCATAGGATGAACTTGGAAGTTTTCCTTCCTCAACTGTTTTTCAGAATAGCTTGAGAAGAATGGGTATTAACTCTTCTTTAAATGTTTGGTAGAATCAAATTCTGCATAAGCCATTGGCTAAAACATGAATGCACATTAGTTGTCCTACTGCTAATGAGTCTTCTGCTGAATCACAGAGTTTCAAGAAGGTCCATGTTCCTTTCTAGCCACCAATCTTGGATTAGTAAAAGGAAGGAATTATTCTTTCTGATTCCTTAGTTCCTTGCTATTCAGAGTACTGTACCATTGTTATGGATTAGAGCTTGGTGCCTTATATTTCAAAACTATTTTTATACACTAGCTCTTTTATGTAGGAGGCAGAGACAATTGTCCTAACGAATGAGTTTTAGTATTTTTCTGCAAAAATGTCACATGTTGGAACACTCTGTTGTACCTCCATTTATATAGTGCTCTATGAAATAAGCCTTGCAGATAATAAGTAAATAAGTAAATAAATAAATAAATCATAGTCTTGACTTTGAAGTCATGGGGCCCCAGGCTTTTGTTTATTGGGATTGTTTTGATTACTGATTCAATTTCATCACTAGTAATTGGTCTGTTCAAATTTTCTGTTTCTTCCCAGTTCTGTTCTAGATTATATGTTTTTAGGAATTTGTCCATTTGTTATAGGTTGTCCAATTTGCCAGCATATAACTTCTCAAAATCTTTTCTTCTAATCCTCTGTATTTCTGTGTTGTTCATAATTACTTCTCCTTCTTCATTTCTGATCTTACTTATTTGAGTTTTCTCTCTTTTTGCTTGATCAGTCCAGCTAAAAGTTTATCAATTTTGTTTGCCTTTTCGAAGATCCAGCTCTTGGTTTCTGTAATCTTTTCTAGTGTATTTTTTTTTTAATCTCTATTTCACTTATTCTATTCTTTATTACTTCCTTCAACTAGATTTGGGCTTTGTTTGTTCTTCTTTTTCTAGCTCTTTTAGGTGTAAGGTTAGATTGTATATTTGGGATGGTCCTTGTTTCTTGAAGTAGGCCTGTGTAACTATAAATTTCTCTTGTAGAACAGCTTTGGCTGCATCCCAGAGATTTTGGACTATTGTCCATTATTTTTTTGATGTCCTCTTTGAGGTTTTAATTTTAATTGCAGTGTAGTTAACACACAGTGTTATATTAGTTTCAGGTATACAATATAGTGATTCACCAATTCTGTGCATCACTCAGTGCTCATCATGGTAAGTGTCCTCTTAATCCCCTTCACCTATTTCACCCATTCCCCTACCTATCTCCCGTCTGGTAACCATCAATTTGTTCTCTGTATTTAAGAGTCTGTTTTATAGTTTATCTCGTTTTTCTTTGTTCATTTGTTTTGTTTCTTAAATTCCACACATGAGTGAAATCATATGGTATTTGTTTTTCTCTGACTTACTGACTTTTCACTTAGCATTATCCTCTCTAGATCCATCCATGTTGTTGCAACTGGAAGATTCCATTCTTTTTTATGGCTGAGTAATTTTCCACTGTGTATGTATACCACCTGTTTTTTATCCATTCACCTATCAATGATGAGGTCCTCTGTGATTTCTTGATTGACCCATTCATTTAGTAGCATGTTGTTTAGCCTCCATGTGTTTGTACTTTTTCCAGAGTTTGTTGTTGTTGTTGTTTTGTAACTGATTTCTAGTTTCATACTGTGTGGTTGTGAAAGATGCTTGATATGATTTTAGTCTTTTTGAATTTATTGAGACTTGCTTTGTGGCCTAACCCATGATCTATCCTGGAGAATGTTCACCATGCTCTTGAAAAGAATGTGTATTCTAATAATACAAATAAATACAAATAAAGCTATTTGGGGTATAATGTTTTATATATATATATATATATATATATACACACACACATACATATATATATATATACACATATACATATACATACACACACACACACATATATATGTATATATTCCATCTGATCCAATGTGTCATTCAAAGCCACTGTTTCCTTGTTGATTTTCTGTCTGGATGATCTATCCATTGACGTAATGGGATGTTAAAGTCCCTTATTCTTATTGTATTGCTGTCAATTTCTCTCTTTATGTCTGTTAATATTTGCTTTATGTATTTTGGTGTTCCTATGTTAGGTACATAGATATTTACAGCTATTATAGCCTCTTATTGGGTTGATCCTTTTATCATTTTGTACTGCCCTTCTTTGTCCCTTGTTACAGTCTTTGTTTTAAAGTCTGTTTTGTCTGATGTAAGTATTGTTAGTCCAGGGTTTTGTTGTTGGTTTTTTGGTTGTTTTTTGTTTTTTGTTTTTTGGGGGGTCCTGCTTCCATTTTCATGGTATATGTTTTTCCATCTGGGAAATATTTCTAAGGCTTTACTAGTTTTGAACTACACAAGAAAACCTGAGGGCCCTTTTTTTAAATAGAAACCCAATAGGTTGTCTTTACATTTAGCCTATTATTTAATTTCAACTGGTTTAGCTTCTAAGGTTAGCAGCAATTTTAGGACAATGCCAGTGGGAGGATTATTCAATGTTTTAATTGAATGTTGCCCTGAAAGCCATACAAGTGAACTTGGCCTAAAACTGTCATGTGGGAATCTGATAGTTGCCCTGCAGTGGAAGGGAAAACAATTTTTTTTTAATTACATGCAAGGCTGTGACTAGTTCCATAATTACCATGGCAGAGCAGTTATCTTTCCCTATATAAAGACCATCCTTTTCCTTGAAGAGGACTTTCATGTAAAACTACCTATTTTTAAAATTAAATTAAAAAACTAATGATTTCTTACTCCTTAAGAATCTCATCCAAATACAAATCAAAACAAAACATTGAAATAGTTCTTAGGTTAAGTTTTTTTTTCAAGATCAGATAAGGGTTTGTCAGGCTAGGGAGATGTGAAAGAAACTATTTTAGACTATCATAGAACTTTCTAAAAATAGAAAAGCAATATAGTCCCCACTGTGTGCCTTTAACACTCTCCTCTCGCAGTAGGCCTTTGACTCTTGGGGCTTTGACACAGGCCCATGTAGCTCTCCTAAGGCTAATGTGACACCCTCCCCAAGACGAAGTCTAACTGAGGCATAATTTCTGCAGTTGTCAACTTCCAGTACACAGGAGAGTACAGACTGGCTAATGTATCCCTCTGCCATAAACATCACAAGCGATGACCCTTCCCTGACATGCTTACATCTAATTTTCCCTATTAGCAAAGAAAATAGAAAATGAAAATACAAATCTCAGACCCATGCATGATCAAAGCGCTTGCCTGGTGTTCACTTATAAATACTAACATGCACATACATGGGCAAGATGTCTCCAATCCTGAAATATTTTTGCTTTACTGTTTGCCCATTCTAATCATCAGGAGATTGATGGGGTGCTGGTGGAAGAGGCAGCTACAGTTATCTCCATTGTTTTCAGGTAAACCTAAAGCCAAACAAGTAATGGTGATTTTTTTTCCAGGGTCTCTGAGCTAAAAAATGATAGGAGTCAGGACTTCCTTGGCTCATCAGGCCCTTACCTTACTATTATTGTCTTAAACTTACAATTCACTTTTCCTCTGTTTCTAGTTTTTACTTTTGCTACAGCCTTTAATCCTTCTGGAGTTTTCTCCTTACTGTGAACTAATTAAATAGATTTGAAGGAACCCAGGCTCTCAGAATCTGAGAGATCCCACACCACAAGGTTATGTCAATCAGAAAAGATTTGCATTCCCCTCCCTGGGTCTAACTGCATGCCAAAGTGATGGAATTCCCTCTTGTCTCCAAGTTTAGGTTAGCTGTGCATCTTGTGAGTCACAAACTCCATGCTCTTCCTCCAACATGAAAACTGAAGCAATTCTGCTGGGTGTTGAAAAGCTTAAGGAAAGAATCTCTTAGCCACCACAGGTCAGTAGAAACCCCAGCTCAACTCTGGTGTGTTGATGTATTCAGGAGCCAGAAGTTCATGGATCCACGTGCTGAATTTTCCATGTATAGAGCAGCATGCCTCTTCCCTGCGAGAAGAATTTTAAGGTTGGAGAAAATATTGAGTAATGTATAAGAATAGAGCCATTTTTTTTTAAAGATTTTATTTATTTATTTATTTGACACAGAGAAAAACATCACAAGTAGGCAGAGAGACAGGCAGAGACAGAGAGGGGGAAGCAGGTTCCCTGCTGAGCAGAGAGCCTGATGCGGGGCTCGATCCCAGGACCCTGAGATCATGACCTGAGCCGAAGGCAGAGGCTTAACCCACTGAGCCACTCAGGCACCCCTAGAACAGAACCATTTCTGAAAGAGAAGTCCATTCTGAGGGTAGAGAGCACCATGCTGGTCACGCAATGGTGTATCTGAGAGCAGTGACTCTTGTGTGAATTTCTGAGTATTAGACTCAGCCATGAGCTAGTATCTAACTCCTTCTTCAGTTTTAAATGCCACACAGAGAAAATTGCTAATAAGGATGTGGGTGCCATGCCCCCCTCCTTCTTCACCACCTGCTCCTTGAGGCAACAGCTTATTTGTGGGAGCCACCCCTGCCAGCAGGACTGTCTGTGTAGAACCCCTCTGTGGCAGAAGGTAGAGAATGGCCATCCCTTGGGCATTTTTCACACTGTGTTTTCCAAGCTGGCACTCCTAGGAGAAAATGAAACATTGATTAGCTTTCCTAGGTATAGTCAGAGATGAATGATACCAAAGGGCCAGGATTGTGGCATCTTCTGCTAAGTGACACCTTGCTGTGAGGAGTCTCCTGGCCTAGTTAGCATGCCAGCCCCAGACCCCCATCTCCAGTGGCAGTGCATCCCAAGGCCAGGAGCTTGAAAGCTTCCATGGGCCTTGCTTATCAGATTTACCCCTTAGATGACTTCCTTCTTAATAAGCAGAAGCAGGCCAGGCATACTGTGCTGCGTGTGCCCTTAAAGGTGAAGGAAGCCACAGAGATCTCCTATGAGCTGTAGACAAACCATATTGAAATCAGTTTTAGTATTCCTAGTTAACGTATAAAATAAATTAACATTTGTATAAAGCCCATGTCCAACCCCTTTCACAAGCACCACGCTGTAACTAGAGCGAATCTCACTGCCCTCATGTGAAGGCTGCGGCCAGCGGACATGGAGGTTCTCCAACGCCCCGTCAGAGCTGCTTGTGCGCATGCAGCCCATGTGATTGTTTCTTAACATTCGGCTTACATTTTCATTATCCTGCTAAAGGAATTTTTCTCATCTCTGTTCTCTCTCACCAGCTGCATTGTCCCGGACTCCCACACATGAAGCGTACAGCCAAACAGAAGGGCACACTCCTGGAGATGGGAGGTGGGTGGGAACTAGATGCTGCCGCATTTTCTGCTGGCTACCTTGGGGTAACCCTGCGGGGCCTCCTCTCCTGTGTCAAGTTGGCAGGTCCTCACCATTACCAAATGAATAGGACTAGCCTTTTCTGAGCTATCTCCTCCGGCCCCCAGAGCATGCTGGAGGTTTTAAATGGATTGCATGGGAGGGAATGACTCACATGTGGGATGGTAATGAAATTTTGGAAATGAATACCTAAGAAACGCAGAAAAACTGCAGGCCTGCAGCACATACCCTGATGCAAAAGTATTATGAGAACTCTCAGTTTAGACTTATTAAATAAGGGGTCTAGGAAATCATGTAAAATCTATGGCACAGTAATTTGCTTCTTAAAGAGGCTCTCTTTCACTCTCCCCTTCTTTCCTGTCTCCGTCTCTGACTAGCTACACACACACACACACACACACACACACACACAGATATGCACGCTTGGTAATTCTATTACCAATACAAGATGAGCTCCTCTCCTCTTTACTGTAGCCCAAGGGGAATTTTAGCATAACGACTAAGGTAACAATTTTTGAATAATAGTCCTTCAGATCTGAAGAGTGTCTTGTTTCCAGATTATAGACTCAAAGCTTTGGCAAACAGTATGCCATTCTGAAATCTTCTCAAGGGTTCTATAGGAACAGACAACACATGTGGTGACCCATGCTGTGGCAAGAGAGGTTGGAGAAAGTGCCAGGCTGGGAGTCGAGAGGGCCGGGGTCTGGCTCCAGCTCCAACCGCCCCCCCATCCCCCCTGCCAGCTGCGCAGTCTTCATCGAGTCTCTGGACCTCCCTGGGACTGAGGGGCTCCTCTGGCCAAGGTGATCGCCCAGCTCTCTTCCAGTACTAACAAGTGTGAGAGACATTTGAACTGTGTGTTTCAGTTTACAAAGCCTGTAACGTCTGTTAACCCAGTCTCCACCGCAGCTGATCTTATAAACTGAGGAAACTGGGGCGCAGAGAGAACGAAGGGGATTGCAGAGCCAACAGCTAGGAAAGCCAGGTGTGAGATCCGGGATTCTGACTCAAGAGCCACGTTTGTGTCATAACCCTGAGCTGCCTCAGACAGAAAGGCCCTCTGTGCTTTCTACAGTAGAAAAGTGAGAGTTTCCAACAGTAATGAAAACAAAACAAAACAAAAATGAGTTTTCAAGTTTACCAATCCAAATATTATCGTCAGTCAAGGGTAGTAACTTTCTCTTTTTTTTTTTTTTTAATATTTATTTATTTAACAGAGCGAGATCGCAGGTAGGCAAAGCGGCAGGCAGAGGGAGAGGAGATAGCAGGCTCTCTGCCGAGCAGAGAGCCCAATGCGGGGCTCAATCCCAGGACCCCGGGATCATGACCAGGGGCGAAGGCAGACAGATGCTTAACCGACTGAGCCACCCAGGTGCCCCAAGAGCAGTAATTTTCTGAGAGCCAGACCACAAACACTTTCAGAGGAAGATAAGCCTTGACCTCACTGGAAGTGAAATGCCCTGGAGAAGACCAGTGAAATGTGTGCAATCCACATCCATATATCCCTGCATTTGGCTTTAGGTAATGGGGTAACCCTGGGAATGTTCTGTTTATGAAAATCTATTGGTATGTCAAGTCATATATTTTGAACACACAAAGCTCACCCACACTTTAAAGTGGTCAATTTGGGAAATTCTTGCAGAGTTTAAAAAGAAAGAGAATATTTCCTAATTCGATAGTGCTCTACCTGGTCACATTCCCAGCTAAGTAACAGAGCAAGTAGGCAAAACGGGGAGACTTCGAGCACGGGGGACAAATAGGACCAGCTCCCAGCAGTCATTGCCGCTCAGCACACCTTCAGGACAGAAGCACTCACTCCCACAGCTGCTGCTGATTGTTGGGTGTTGCTAGCTCACAGCTGAGCCCCCATGCCAGCAACTGCCCAAACAGAAGACAGCTGCCCAGCACAACGCCACTCCCCAATTTCCCGGGTGCAGCCTGGTTAACCATTAATACAAAACAGCGTAAGATCCTGGACCCTTTGCCCTGACTGGGGATGACTCTGCAAGGCCAGGCCAGCTCTAGAGCCCCACCATGGGACAGGCTGAAGTCTCCGTCTTGGCTGCATCACAGACCAGATTCTCTGTCTGATCCTCCTTCCCTCACTCCCCATAAATATACTGCCCCCCCAATCTCCACCTCACAGTCTGCCTCACAGAAACTGACCTGTCATGCGTATCTTCTGTCTCTCAATTGAGCCAGAAGGCTTTCTAAAATCTCCATTTCTCTTTAATTGTTAAAAGGAGCCATCTGGCAAGGACTCCAGAAGTGGAACCCAGGATAGAGGACAGGGCATGGCTGTTTGAGAGTACTGATCCATGGGGACATATAATTTTGGAAATAGAGGATAGCCTTTCCAGACAAAGCCATACGGGGTGCCTGGGTGGCTCAGTGGGTTAAAACCTCTGCCTTTGGCTTAGGTCATGATCCTGGGGTCCTGGGATTGAGCCCCATATCGGGCTCTCTGCTCAGCAGGGAGCCTGCTTCCTCCTCTCTCTGCCTGCCTCTCTGCCTAGTTGTGATCTCTCTCTGTCAAATAAATAAATAAAATCTTAAAAAAAAAAAAAAAAGACAAAGCCATTTGGAGAGAGGTGATTCGGCCTAAAAAGTAGCACATAGATTGATGCTGCCCTTTATATCAAGGCGGAACCCCACTGTATGTCCAGGAACTTCCTCAGACGCAAAAGCCTGTCTGACTCTTTCCCGAGGGCCCACCTTCTCAGGCCAGGCCGTGTCAGCTATAATATGATGGCAGACACGCCTTCCGTCTTTCGTGAGCACAACAACGGTGATGACTTCACTGATGATGTATCCTCTGCCTGAATTCTCCACCCTAAATATCAAGGCATTTGTGTTAGTCATTCGATCAGCTTACTGTGCTATGAATTTTCCCCCCTAATTGTGAAAGTAAATTATTCGGTTTCAGAATCTGAATAAGTCTGCATAAAGCTAGCTATCTCCTAATTTATAGTCCAGCTGTGATAAGCAGCTCCCATAATCAATAGCATTTCTCAGGATCCTATGTTCACAGATAACCAAATCATTCATGTGATGGGCAACACAACTAAATTCAAAGACAGTTGCTGTGCATGGGAAATTACAGGAAAGTATATTAAAAAAAAAAAAGAAAAGAAAAGAAAAACAGAAGGAAAAAAGTGTGCCAGGCTCTAACTATGAGGTCAGTTATAATTTAATTGTGAGAATGTTAGATACAAATTGTGACGTGATTTGGAGAGAACTCTGAGGTGGAAGTCTGATTTTGCCTGTTGGGTAAGCAGGTTGAATTATTAGCGTTGAATGGCTGGACTCTCTCAGAAAGTACTGACCACTGCACAACAGGTTTGCACATCAGTGAAAAACGAAGGACGAGAGAACACAAGAAGAAGGACCGGTTGGGAGGATCACTTACAATGAGCATCCCTCTGGAGCCCAGTGGGAAACAGAAAGGCATCCACCTGAGGATGTTCCAAGGATGGGCTATTTTCTGGAGGTGTGTGCAGGGCATAGGGAAACCAGAAAGAATAATCCAGAATCCCAGGGCAAGGGGCAGTGGAGCTGCTGCCACTCTGGAGCAGAGTGAGAAGAGAGGGGAAGGAGTGCTTATTGGAACCCACAATGACAAGTGGTGATGAGAAGCATAATGTAAGAGAAGACAGAACCTTTAGTCCAGAGAAACAACCAGGCTGAGGGGACCCACTGGGAGGAAGCAGGAAGAGGTACGTCAAGCCCCACCTCCTTCCTCTCGCTAATCTCCTCCCTCTCTCTCATTAGCCAAGACCAAATGGAGCCCCTTTATGTGGTCTAAGCAGATTAGCCTATGGGACAGAAAGAAGGAAATTCTGGAGGGACAAAGGAGGATACACCCTACTCCAAAAAAATTGGAAGCCACTCAGGATGCAACAGTGCATCAAGATTTGATCATGAGCATCTTTTTTCCCCCTTTCATTCCAACATCTGTTTAAAAAAAAAAATCAGTTAAGAAAATCTTCCTGGAAGGAAGTTATATTTTAAGAAAGAAGAGGACAGAGGTGCCTGGGTGGCTCAGTCAGTCAAGCGTCTGCCTTCGGCTCAGGTCATGATCCAGGGGCCCTGGGATCGAGTCCCACATCATGCTGGGCTCCCTGCTCCGTGGGGAGTCTGCTCAGAGAGTGCTTGTGTGCACTCTCTGTCTCTCAAACAAATAAAATCTTTTATAAAAAAAAGGAAGAAAAAAGGTACCATGGCTAGGGCTCTTCAAGAAGACTGCAGGAAGAGATTATTGATGTCACTATCACCTTCATCTGGTATTTCAAACACAGTAAAAATATATCATCTGGTATATCAAATACAACGAATCTACGTGCTGTCATCTTCCACATAGTTTTTGCTCTATCTGAAGGCAGGTGTCCCAGGGACAGGCCAAAAAAGAAAAGATGAAGTAGAGCTGCCTTTCAAGGAGCTGCTTTACCTGTGCTTCTAATACCATATGAAGGCAGAACTGTAGCTCTGTGAAGTCAGTCTGTCCACCTTCTGGAAACCAAAGGGCAGGCAAGTCCTATTCACTGCCTGTGGGGCTAAACATCTTCTTCAAGTCCTGGCTCTAGAATTCCATAGGCCTCTCTTGGTCTGCATCCTGGCTCAGCCACCTAATAGCTCTGTGATCTTGGGTCAAATTCTGTAAGTTCACTAAGTCTTAACTTGCTTATTTCACACCTGAGGACACAGTAGCCCCTCCTAGTATTGTAGTGAAGATTAAAGAAAATAGTGGCCCTGTAGTAGTCAAAGTTATTTTGTTGCAAATAATAGTATCTGGTTCTGGCTAGTTTAAGCCAAAAAAAAAAAAAAGAGGGAGGGAGGCAAGAAAAGGGGAGAAATGGAGGGAGGAAAGGAGGGAAGAAGACACAGAAAGAGAAGCTGAGTATTTGTTAACACTCGGGTATCTCAGTGCTCAAGCAAGAAGCGAAGAGTAGATTAAAATGTTCATGTCACATACAGACCTCACCATAGTTCTTAATGACTTCAAGCTTGGCAATTCTTCCAGAGGGTAGGACCCAGGACCACTCTGGGATCCCAGCAGCAGCTGTTGTGTCCCTTCTTTCTAGAACAGATGGATATGTGGCTCAGTTTCAGTGGTTACAGTCCATGGCGTTTTCATTCCCAATGCAAACTTAGGATGGGGAGAGGCCCCAGGGTTCAAAGGGGACACAGCACTGAAAGTCCCCCTATGTGTGTCTAGAGGGCAGTCCTGGGGAAGGAGGAAGCTAATGAGCCACTCAGCCCCCACACCCACTGAAAAGCCATAGCATATAGGCCCCAACACACAGAAGTCGTCATGAGATGTTAGCTATCATTATTTCAGTGGTCGTGACAGAAACGGCATTTAGAAATTTTAAGTTTGCTTCTTGTCCCTGAAGATCTTTTGCAAGCCATTAGCTGTTACTGTTAATACCTATACATTTAAAATTTTGGATTTATCCTCTATCTCTCATTAAATTATAAATCCATGAGGAAAAGAACCATTATTTTTCCCACTATCTCTCTCCATCCTCATATTTAGTGAACGGTGCGTGCCCAATAGATGTGGCCTACTCCCTAAAACTCATCAATCTCTACTGATATCAGAGCTTCTAGAAGCAAACTGTGCTCACATTTGCCCTTCCTTAAAACCTAAGATATTAATCAGCATCTGTTCAATGAACTAGACGTTTATTTGGTTTATATTACTTTAAAAAAAAACCTCCTCCATATTTCAGTTTGAAGAAAAAAATGTATCATTTCAACCCCACTCAACATTTTAAAAATTATTGGAAATGGCTTACAACAAGTGCATGTCTGCTGCCAATTGTGATCAAATGGTAAGAGTTGCCTGGCGCTACACTGAAAGGGTTTATGAGAAAGAGACTGAGACAGAAAGAATACCGTCATCAATTATTAATGTCTGACGTGGACACAGGATTGGGAAGTGGCAGCATACATGTTAAGTATTTAGCATTCTTGGGCCATATTCAGTAATTAGAATAAATATGAAAATGTAAATTGGAATTTACATAGAGAGAACTAAGACCAGTTTGAAGCAGGAATGACGGACATTATTGTAACTGTGTCCTCAGTGTAGAGACGATTTGAAGATTGATTTAAGGTAGATTATGTCAAGGCAAGATTTATGCAAATCTTTATTTATATAGATCTTGCCTTACTACTGGACATTATCATAACCACTGTGATTATTTAAATGATAATAAAGCAAGCGATGATTATCAATATTATAGTTAAGTGATTTTTTTACTTACCACTTATTAAAGTCATGAGTTTCCAAATCTGGCATTTAAGTTAGGTCAAATGAGGGGGACACCAGGGTGGCTCAGTCAGTTGGGTGTCTAAATCTTGATCTCAGCTCCGGTCTTGATCTCAGGTCTTGAGTTCCAGCCCTGCATTGGTCTCCACACTGAGAATAGAGCCTACTTAAAAAACAATGAAATATTGGATTACTGTATTTTTCTCTCTCATAAAAGTCCCAAGGCAGGCAATCCAAGGCTGGTTTGGAGACTCCACAGTCATCTGTTAATCTGATTGTCTTCTATCTCTGTTCACCTGCTGTAGCAAAATGCTTCCATCTTCAGAGCTGCCTCATTGCCCAAGATAGCTGCCCATCTTCTGTGCATTTTAGCCAGGAAGGGAAATGAAGGAGAAAATGGCAAATGGATGAGTTCCACTGTGTCACTGTGTTTTAAATAGTTTTCCCAGAAGCCCCACTCAGTGATTCAGTTGCATCTCACTGACCACTTCAGGAAGTAAGGAAATTTGGGAACTGTGCTCTCTCAATAGAACACAGTGCCATCTAAGGAGAGGAGGAGAATGGATATTTGATAGGCAATGAATGGTCTCTGGTACAATCTGCCTATTAGAAACTTGCTGCCACTGAGTGCTTGTTGATTCCACTAGACCATACACTCTCTGGGGGCAGGGACCTCATCTGTTTTGTTCATTATAGAACCCCAAGCCACCCCCTCAGCACCCAAACATTGCATGAAACATAAATAACTGACCCAAGGTTAGTCAGCAGGTAAGAAACTGAGTCTCAATTAGAACTTTGGGCTGCCCCCAAATTCCTTTGATATTCCTCCATGTTTTGAGGATGTACAAAAAGATAAATGGCAGAGCTGGAGGGGACAAGCTGGAGGGGTGACTGGAAGCCACGTAGTGACAGTAGTGACAGTGACAGTCCTGAACGTCTTTCTAGCCGAGCTTTCAAACACAGATCCCACAGGGAAAGTGTAAAGAGAGAGCATGAATTTGAGAGACAGCTTTCAGGAGCTCCAGGATGAGAGCCGTTGGCTACAGGGAGAGGGAGACAGCAGAGATCACAGGCCTCCAGTTTAAGAGGCAGTGTAGATTAAGATGACATCTGAGGTAACTCATAGGGGATGCAGCAGGTTTTCAAGGGAAGAAGCAAAGAGTATTTTTCCACAGAAGAACCACCAAAGGATAGCCAAGGAGCCCAGCGAAATAGCCTAATTCAGCCAACAGAGTGGAAGAATGTGCTTGTTTCTAACCTCTTCTGGTTATCACATGTGTATTCCTCAGTCTTTTTGTGAAGTTGTTTCTAGTACAGGCTGAACAACTAGAAAAGAAGAGAAAACATTCTAGGAACAAGCTCAAAGGCTCAAGTTCCAACAAAGGGGGAGGGAAAGCTGCATCTGCAGCCCCTCTATGACAACTGTTCCCAGCTGAGAGTCACCCTAGAGTATGAGCTCTTTGACCACAGAAGCCAAAATGTGTGTAAATGTAGCCTTGCAAAACCTTCTGAGAACCTGAAAGTTTCTACTCTTCCCTTCTGGTGATAATTATCAGGGTTTGTTTTTTTTTCTTCCTTTGAATGCCACGAAACTGCAGAGAACCGCCATATTTAGCGCAGTAGAACATGCTGGTGGCCCATCTAATCCAGAAGTCATGCAAAGTTAAAGATGGGCAATGCATTTGGAAATATCAGAGGCCCAGATTGTTCCCGTTACATCAGACGTCCTTGTGGCCAACCACTGACTCCCAGTTCTCTGGGATCATCTAAACAACTCCATATTCACCAAATTTTATTTGGTAACAATTATGTGGCCTGTATTTTCTTTCTAATTATTGCTTTATAGGCATTTTGCAAGGTTATTGAAATAGGAACAAACTCGATTTATGTAGTGGAATCTCAAATCAACTGTTAATTTAATCATGGGACAAAAATGCATATGGAAATGTTTAAAAGACATTTCCATTGTCAATTAGTTCTTGAAAACAAAGAAAATTCAAAATATTAAATATAAAGAGATGCATAGTAAACTATGAAAGGATATTTTAGGGCCAACAATATGTAATTTATTTCCTTTGTTTATTACTGCTCCCTCCCCTGCCAAGAAAACAAAGAGAAAATCTTGCAGCTAAAATGTTTCAAAAATATTTTATTGTCTATTTATTTCCCAAATTGAATTACAACCTGATGGATTAGTTTCATTAAAATGTTACAAAGAACTGAGAAAAAAAATCCAATAGAGATATAAATAGTAAATAGTAAAGTATACCAATGCAAAAAAATATTAAAGACAAGTAGAAAAGGAAGCAAAATACTCAAGTTACCATAATCTATATGACTCTTGATATCCCTAATTTGAGTGATTCATAACCCATTTCTAGAATACAGCTTGGATGTCCAATGAATTCATTACCAATTCAATTTTGTTTTCTGCTAGTCCCCTTAGAATTGATGGGTCAAATATTCAAACATAGCAATTCCTGGCTTCTGTCTTTGCAACTTATGATAGCCATTATTCGGCCTTGTTTTCTCTAAAGACTCCCTTCAGAATTGAGGATATAATTGTTCCCACTTCATTAATTTCCTAAAAAACAAGGTATTATTCTAAATATATTGAGGTTTCTGGACTTTTTTGTTTGTTTGTTTGTTTGTTTAAGCATTTCCAGTTAGGTCTTGCCTGCCTCTCTCAGTCCAGCTCTCAGGACCTGAGAATTCAGGCAGGAGTGGTCTTTGATGCCATCATTAATATTCGTCAGGTCATGTGACCCATGCACTTTAGAACTTGAAGGAAACCAATAGGCTTGAAGATCTATCTGGTATTGTAAGATCTGTGGTCTGACTCTCTTTGATGTTTCCCTGGGTGT
This sequence comes from Martes martes, assembly GCF_963455335.1. NCBI lineage: Eukaryota > Metazoa > Chordata > Mammalia > Carnivora > Mustelidae > Martes > Martes martes. Next base: position 67,951,215 of record NC_137892.1, on the reverse strand, counting down.
CATTGAATACTTAATCCTATTCTTTGGCTGGGCCATATCTTCTCATAAACTTTCCAAACGGATAATCCCCGATCTACCCAATGCGCCATTTCACTTCCCCTTTTCAAAGGTGGATTTCTGAAGGAAAGTGACACCGTTTTTGAAAAATTTGTCCAAATTTCCCAGCATGTTTCTAAGCACTTCAAGGTTATCCTCCAAATGTGACCAGATACCCTTTTTCCATGAAACTCTAGAAGCATCCAAACTTCAGTTGTTATCCTGATGAACTACCTCCAGCCTTCACCCAGGGAACCTAATCTACATCATCACAGCTCCTAGGCTGATGGAAAATGACATGGAAGTCAATATCACTAAAGAACTTCTGCTTGCTTACTGCTTATAGACTTATTTCCAAAACACAGTAGTAAGCTATAACCCACTCTGAGCTCCCACTGAAGGCATAGATATAATTTCAGCCAATACATCACTTAGCCTGAAAGCCAACTTTGTCACAATAGTGCTATTCTAATTCAAACCACAAATCCTTCTCTAAAATAAAATCCTCTCTCTTGTAGCTGCGGGAAAAGAAAGTACATTCTGGGCACGTTAAAAACCCATTGGTTTCTGAGCATCTGCCAGCTCTGCTTTCTTTCAAACACACACCAAAAAACCCCAGCCCCTCCACAAACTCTCCCATATATTGGCAGCACTGAAACCCAATGCCGTGGCCACCAATCCAGACAGGCTAGCACCATGCAGCCCATAATAATCCATTTAAAGAAAAAACTATCATCGTGCATGCTTAGTCATTTATCTTAACTTATTTTTGTCCTGTGAGAATTTGTCCTGATTCTCGAACACATCACATCTAAAGATGCTGTATTTCTTTTACTTTCTTCCCTCTGGGTTCCATAGTCCCGGTCAGCAACACCACTTCTAACTCTTCCAAGACCCAAAGTGCCATTTGATGGGATTTCTCACGTGTGAAGGTATTTCATAAAGACTGAATTCGAATCTTCTTGTTTCTTAACTAGGGAAAATCAAAGCAAATTGATACATGCACACAAATTACCACTGCTTTGCAGCTTCCAGCTCCCTGGCCCTCTGTAAATCTCGACTTCAACCAATGTAACTGACAAGAAAGATCAGGGCTTTTATTGAATGGGGGTGGACGGCTGCTCTTCGATTATTTCAGTAATCTGTGATCAAGGAACACGAGAATGGTATTACCTGCCTGCTGCACGGAAAGGGTCTCTTTATGTGTGTATTGGGGGTAGGAATCTCGATGACAGTGTCTAGTTCCTGGCGCAGAGCCCCAGAGTCTAACTGCACACTCTCAGATCTCAGCCCCACCACTTCCATGAGGGATATTTGGCTCCACCGACCTCAGTGTTCTGATGGTGAAACGGGCACCGTCCTCATAATAACACACCTTACAGGCTATGGTTAGGATGAAATGAGAGACGGCAGCAATTTGGGCAGGGGAGGTTGAGTGAATTGGGCAGACAGAGACCTCTGTCTCTGGCCCCTGAGTATCTCTCACCCATGTCGTTGTTTTCCTGCTGCTCTTTTAAACCAGGGACTATTTGCAGGTGTCAAGGTGAAGAATTGCTCTGTTGTCTGAGCATTTACTCCATGTGCAGTCGGTGGGTCATGCGGTGAACTTATGGGATTTGGCAAGTCCCATTTATTGCATCCACAGCTTGAAACATCCTTGTAAAATATAGGATTCCATGCACCCTGGGGTTCTTACTGAACAAGGCCTCCAAGGCTCTATGTTGGAGTCTTCCCTATTTTTTTTTTAAGATTTTATTTATTTACTTGACAGACAGAGATCACAAGGAGGCAGAGAGGCAGGCAGAGAGAGAGGGGGAAGCAGGCTCCCCGCTGAGCAGAGAGCCTGATTCGGGGCTCGATCCCAAGACCCCTGGGCTCATGACCCGAGCCGAAGGCAGCAGCTTTAACCCACTGAGCCACCCAGGTGCCCCGAGTCTTCCCTATTTTTACATGTCTCCCTCAAGGCCATTGACAGTCAAACTCACTCTCATGACTTCACAGACAATCTACAGTTAAGGCTACCATTATTAAGGGCCCACTACACACCAGACCCTCTATTTATCATTTATCTTACATGCAACTACAAGATGGGCTTTCTCTTTTCTTCCTTTTAACTCATGGGAGAAACAAAATGCAGAAACATTAGTAACTTGTCCAAGACCACGCAGCTAGGGAAGGGCTACTAAAAGTTAGGTGCAAGTCCACTGTACAAGAGAAGGCAAATACATTTTACCTCATGTGCCGCGTTGGATGCATTGGTAGTGGGGGAGTTCTGTGTTAAGAAGCCTTTTGAGGCTGGGCCTGAGGTCGGGAGAGAGAGTCTTGCTAACAATGAACAATGTCTGCCATGAGCTCTGGTGGGGAGAAAGGTGGGGGTTGGTAGATGTCAAGTTGCCTCCCGACTATCATGTGACCTGGAACCACCTTGTATCTACTCACCAGAAAGAAGGGGTTCATTTGCCTCCTTGGAATACACTTTATACCTTCTAGTACTTTCTTGCACCTTCTTCAAAAGAAAACATCCCTTTTTTGAAGGTTTTAACCCCGATGAAATTGTCTTTCCTGCAATTCCCTTTGTTTTGTGCAGATTCTTTATTCTCTGGGCTGCGCGGAGATCAGAGGCAGCTTGATTTCACACCTCTCTTCCATCGGGGTGTCTTCCCTTCTCCTGAGCACTTTGCTGTCTAGTTTTCTGACATGGGTGCCTACCTCAGCATGAAGCAATTAGATTTATGTCCTGGACAAATTGTTTAATCCCTCTGCACTGTAGTTTCCTTACCTATCTTTTTTTAAACTGTGTGTGTGTGTGTGTGTGTGTGTGTGTGTGTGTCAGAGAGACTGGGGATGGATATAGCAGGTACACAGGGATTCTCAGCCCCATCTACACACCTGAATCAGCTGAGAACCTTTATAAACCTGCCCATGCCTGGGCCCCAGTCCACATCGATTGGGTCAATGTCTAGAGCTGGGACCCAGGGATGAGTTTACTAGAAGCTCCCAGATGATTCTACTATGCATCCATCCAAAGTAGGGAGCCACTGGCTCCCACTAGATACTAATACACAAGGAATTGACTAACATCACTTATTAAATAAACCACCTGGCTTAGGGTTCACTCCCATGCCTCTTCTAAGGGCTTACTAGCCCTTTTAAACACATACCTACAAGTTTTTAAAAACACAGATCTTAGACAACTTTTAAATATACTGGCTTTCCCATAATTACAGAATTAGACTGCTGGATTTGTTATTCTTCCTCGTTTTGCAATGTGTAGTGTTCTGACTCGGTTTATGATTTACTGTGTTTGTTAAATCAAGAGTTTCTCGAAGTGTGGTCCGTGGACCATCTATCTCAGAACCACCTAGAAAAATGAAGATTCCCAGATGGACATGGGACCTCCTGGATCAGAGCCGCGGGAGGTGGTGTCTGGGAGTTGGGGTTTTCAGCCAGCACCTGTAGCGCTTTGTAAACACACTGGAGTGCAAGAGAAGAAGATTGTTCCGTTTAGACTAATTTGAGTGTCAGGTACCATAGCCCCATAGCACGGGACATATCTGGGAGTGTGACAAACACCACTTGATCAGTGTCACTGACTATGATATTTGTGTGTAGTCCTTATATTGCTATTAAAAAAAAATCTTCCACTTTTTCTTAATAGTCTCTTCTAAGCAAACTACTCTTTAATTGAGGAGAGCTGTCAAGTTTGTGTTTTTATTTGGTTTTGGGTGATCCCCTCCTTTTTAATCATTTCAGTTGAATCTGTATAGATTTTGAGGTCAAGAACAAGGGCTCTGGGATGCCTGGGTGGCTCTATTGGTTAAGCCGCTGCCTTAGACTCGGGTCATGATCCCAGGGTCCTGGGATCGAGTCCCGCATAGGGCTCCTTGCTCGACGGGGAGCCTGCTTCTCCCTCTACCTCTGCCTGCCTCTCTGCTTACTTGTGCGCTCTCTCGCTCTCTGACAAATAAATAAATAAAATCTTTAAAAATAAAAAAAAGAACAATGGCTCTTCTCTGGTGAGCTTTGTAAACAGGCTTAACCTTGAGGACTTCTTCCCCTCTACCGAAAATAACCATCTAGGTATTGGGTGGGGGAAACAACATGGCCCCAGAGTCTAGGTTTGAATCCAGAAACCCCACTCTGATGTATATAACTAACTTCCTACTAATGAGCTCAGAGAGCATGTGCAGATCCCTGGATTTTCTGGTACTTGGGTTTGCTTGGAAAACCTGTCTGGTGTCTAGTTCATAAAGCTGAGTCATCATTAGTAAGCCAGTGGGTACAAAATCTTTTTAATATCTGATGTAAAGCCCATTTCATGCACAGAGCAACCCTCGTATTGCATTAGTACTTAAGTGACTTGTTTGACAGATCTAGAATTCAGTTGTGATGTTTTCTAACAGGCAGATTTTACTATGGAGGTTTTCAGGAAATGGGAACTTACGAGTGAGAGATTGAAGTAATGACAAAATTTAGTTTCCATAAAGCATGTTTCCTCCTTGAGCTTGATGATCACTTTAAACTAGAGAGGGTTTGTAATAATGTCAAAAGCTGGCTTTCTGTTGAAGATGACTAGCCACCTCTAGCTGGCTCCATGAGGTCATATTTTCCTGTTCCTAGTGACTCTGGGATGACTTTGAGTCACTTTTGTAGTCTTGAACAAAATACAATTTTTGGAAAGGATTCTCACTTTTACTTTGTATTATATAAAGCAAAGAAACGAAGTCATTAACCTTACCATCCATATGTGCACCCAAACACATTGCCATCAGCCGCCAGATCCAGCCATCCGATGCCCCTTGGTTTCAGCTCATGTGCATTTGAGACAAATAGCATCTGGTTTAGGATAAAATGAGCTCATTCTCCTGGACAGAGGAAAAAGCAGGCTTGCCAATCCTGGTCCCGATCTCACTCTTACATCATTATGGTTCTTCAGCACAACCATGAAATCCTGGTCTACTTTAGAATTCAGATGTCAACTCTGGAATGCTATAAAGATCGTGATAATAATCTTGATGATAATAATAATTTCATAGTCGTCATTTCTAGAAAGAGCTGGAGAGATTGTCCATCGTGTGTTCTGCACACAATAGCAAACTTCTGGAGGCGCCGTGTATCAGGCATTTTGCAAGTCCTTCATCTCCATTATTTCAGCTAGTCCCTCACTAGAAGCCCCAGAGTCAGTACTCTTTATGACCCCATTTTATAGAAGGGACAGAAGCACACAGGCATGCCACAGGCAGCCACGGTCAGAAGAGCAGTTTAAACAGGTCTTCCTGACCCTAGAGCCCAGGCTCTTCCTACAGGATAGATTAGGTTGCTTTTCTAATAAAATAAAAATATTGTGAAAACTAATATTAATAGAGCACTCGCTATGTGCCAGACCCCGTAGATGTGCTTTACATGTAATAACTCATCTTAGTAAGAAACTGTCATAACCACCATTTTGCAGATGAGGAATTGAGGCTGTCAGGGATTAAGTAATCTGCCCAAAGTCTCCCAACTAGGAAGTGGCAGGACCAAGTTCACTGGGCCGGCCTTCCCCCGCCCACCAGTGTTCATCTTCCAGTCATCTGTGCTCTTACAGCTGTGGAATGACTGTCAAGAATAACAGAGTCTCGGGGCACCTGAGTGGCTCAGTGGGTTAAAGCCTCTGCCTTCAGCTTGGGTCATGGTCTCAGGGTCCTGGGATCGAGCCACACATCGGGCTCTCTGCTCGGCAGGGAGCTTGCTTCCCCCTCTCTCTCTCTGCCTACTTGTGATCTCTGTCTGTCAAATAAATAAATAAAATCTTTAAAAAAAAAAAAAAGAATAACAAAGTCTCAGAGATCCTGTGGTCGTGGCCCAGCGAAAATTCAAATGGTCAGTGATGTGCAGCTTTCTCTCCCGGGCACACAAGAGGAACAGGGCTCTCACCTGCGGCTCTCACAGCTGAGACGGACATGAAAGAGAAGCAAGACTAATTTCCCTAAAGCTGCAGGGCAGGGACCTGAGGCACAGGCTAAGGGTCAAACGCAACAAAGAAATATGGGGACAATGGATAGACGCAGCGTGGCTGGGCAGAGAGGAACAACCCAGATCTAAAGCAGAAGGACTTCATTCGGGTAGCAAGACAGAGGAGGCAGTTTGGGGAAGAGAGCCTCCAGCAAGACCCCAAGGCCTGGGAGGACGGAAGCAGAACCCCCTCGCTATTTAGAAGAAAACCCGTGGAATGGCGGGGAAGGACGAAGCCCCACGGCTGAGCTCTCCAGACTCCGGATCAACAAAGTTAATCCATCCCTGACTAAATAAAAATCATGATCATCTGGACTTTATTTGTAATCTTTTCCCTATAGAAATAGATAAAGAAGTCTCATCCTCCCTTGCAGAGCTCGCTCACACTCCCATTTGCCATTTACCCGATTTGCTTTGACTGGAACCGCCACCCCCTGAATTCATTAAAGGTTTCTGTTGTGAGACTGTCTTGACTCTGGTTAGCGTCTTCAATAAAACATGTCTCACTTTGTTCTCTCTCAGTCAATCTCCCTGGACACCCCACATAATCATCCTTTTGTAAACAGAGCTGGCTTTGAAGCCGCTAGGAGTCCTGCAAGGCGGGGAGAGAGCGAACGAGCTACGGGCTCCCAGGTGGAAACCGGAGACTGAAAATCTTTCATAACCTTCATTGTTTTTCCTGATTGTGAAAGGAGCGAGTGCTCTTTGTAGAAAATACACCAAAGCATCGAGAAAAAACTATTATCCTACAGAGACAAGCAAACATAACATCTGGTTTCGAGCATTTGGGAGGGTGTGTGTATATATTTTTTTAATTTTTAGCAGTAGATTTGGGGCAGTTTTATTTCCTGGGTTTTTTTTTTTTTCCTTGACATAGATGCAAAGTGTTTCCCATGTCACATCAATTTCACTCTAAGCATTTTCAGTGACTCCGTATTACATTTTTTATATGTATATATCTCTCACCTATTCTTTTGAATGTCTGGTACTTTACATTTAAGGGCTTCTTCTTTGCCTTTTTATATGAGGTTGCTGTGTTTGCTCCATGGTTATATGTTCAAACCCTGCCTTATCCATTTCCTCTCTGGCTTTCTGAAATTTAAGACACTAGCTCTGAGACCCCGAAGGCCTTGCTAAACAAGCACAGGAAAATAGAAATTCTAGGTTTTTGTCTTGAGTTCTGCCCACAATTCCCTCAGCAGCTGTGGCCAAATACCTCTTCTCCGTGTGTCATAGTCCACATCTGTCATGTTGCACTGTCTAATTTAAACCAAACAGCACTGTGGTAAATGAGAAAATTCCACCTGGCCAGCCACGGCCCTGAAGGGCAGAAGAGCCAGGATTTCCTGCAGACAAACAGGACGGCACGAGCCGGGCATTTCTCCTAAGCACAACGCACCCATTACCTCATTTGGGGCTCCCAACATTCCATGAAGTGGAAACAATTATTATCCACATGTGATAGAAGAGGAAATTGAGGCTCCCGGAGGCAGAGGCCTAGCAAGTGACAAGAGGGGCCTCAAACCTAGCCTGGGCTCATAGGCCCCAGGGATGGCTGAAGCTCCTACCGGGGTAAAGAACTCTTCCCAAAAGACTTCAAGCTCTGTGACTACATCCTGTGAGAGAGTGTTTGACCAGCTGCTTTTCAAAGACATATGTCTGTGCAGTTTAGAAGCCAGTGGAAGGTTATCCACGAGGCACGTTTTCTTCAATGTTCGAATCAGGTAGGAAGCACTGAAAAACAGACTTGTGACATGCGGAAGAACGGCCCTTCAGACACAAGTCTGGAGAAATGAGACAACTCTAGGGCCCTTTTTTTAAAAAGATGTTATTTATGTATTTGTCAGAGAGGGAGAGAGAGAGAGAGTGAGCAGGGGGAGTGGCAGGCAGGGGGAGAAGCAGAATCCCCGCTGAGCAGGGATCCCAACGCAGGACTCAATCCCAGGACCCCGGGATCATGACCTGAGCTGAAGGCAGACGCATAACGGACTAAGCCACCCAGGCATCCCTAGAATCCAGTTTTTAAAAGACGCCCAGATCCTGACCTTTCCGAGGGCCCTCGTCTTCATGATCTGTCCCGAGTATTTTGACTGTAAAAGCACGTACCTCTTTAACATCTGCTTTGTCCTGCTCTTCCTCTGCACAAGGAAATGGTATTTTGAGTTTTTGTGACCAGCCCACAGACACAGGTCTATTTCTGTGATTCCAGACGCACCCCTCCATTTTCCCTCAACACCACTCCTCCCATGTGTCAGCACCTCCCTCCCACCCCCACACACGAAGGCCCTCAGGGCGGCTTCAGAAGAAAGCAGTTCACCCAGCCCACTGCGCCTGCCAGCCTCCCTGCCCCCACCGTGACTCATTCCCAGAGCCACCAGCACAAAAGAGAACGTCCCAGAACCAGCCATTTGCCATCCTTCTGTCTGAGCTTCCACAGTCACTACCACCCCTGCAACTGACCCCTGCGGGGCCTGCTACTATCTCTGCTCAGCCTCCAAGGGACACCCACATCTTTCGGGAAGAGGAAGAAGATGGGGAGCAATGGCGGACAGCTTTGGCCTGCTGGAACAAATGCCGTGCTGCCCGAGTCAGCAGCCGCTAGTCCCGTGTGGTCGGGGAGCACTTGAAATGTGGCTGGTCCCAGAGGAGGTATGCCACACCTGTACAGTACACACCACATTACAAAGATTGTACATGAAGAAAAGAATGTAAAATACCTCAGGAATAATTTTTAAATTCTGTATGTGTTGAAATGATAATGTATTGGGTATGTTGGGTTCAATAAAATATGGTATTAAAATCAGGCTCCCCTGTTTATTTTGACTTCTGTAATCTGGCCACTGAAAAATGTAAACAGTGTGTGTATGGCTGATATCACACGTCTGTTATATGTGTCTTGGGCCACACTGGAGTTGTTAGCACTTCTGATGCCTTGAGTAGATAAGATAAGACTTGAGTTTGCTGCCTCTGTCTTGGCCGCCATGGGGCCCGTCCGATCTCACCTCAACCCAGCTCTTGTCTCAGGGGGTCAGTCTTTAGATACATCTGGATGTGTTTGAAAGGAACCTGTCTCAGCACCTAGCAATTCTGGCGCATTAGTCTTTATTTTCAGAAACTCCCTTCTTCATGGTGGACAGATAACTCCCATATGGCCTGCACCCTAGCCCTGGATCCTTCCAGTGCATTTTCTTTTCCTTTCCTCTTCCTAAGATAGAAGGCCACCTCTTAGGGAGGGATCTATAAGGGAAAGAGACCTCCTTTGGCCAAGCCCACCATCTCCTGATCTACAGTAAGAGCATAGGAGTCAGTAATACCCAGCAAAAGATGGCAGCCAGTCAGCAGCAGCTTGAGAAACTTCCTGGTCCCTGAGCACTGTCGTGCCAGGCCCTGGCACCGGCAACATCAACCCTCTTGGACATGCAGATTCATGGGCTCTACTTCCAATTTCCTGAATTAGAATCTTTACTGTAAACCCCAGGATTCTGTGTCTAACAGGGTCCCCAGATGACTTGTGTGCATTTTAAACGATGAGGGATACTGCTAGAAGTGACCTCTGTTGCTTTGGCCTAGTCCACTCCCACTTAGTAACTCCCGCAGATGTGCTTTAGGAAAGTTCCTGTCTCCCGGTCTCAGGATGTTGAGCTCTGACTGCCCTGTTCCTTTCTTTCCAAAAAGTGCATGTGACCTGGCCCTGGCCCTTCACAGCCTCGGGAGCATCCATAATCTGTGCCAGGTGATCCCTGGGGTGGGCTGAGAGGACATACACAGGGTATCAGTAGAACCTGCACAGTCTCCCCCTCAGATTTTGTGCGGATAAAGTTTCTCCTGCTGATGACACATTGGAACATCACTGGTCCAGATGACCTCCAGCGTCTCTTGGTCCAGCCTCTGAGGGACAAGCAGATCTAGGAGACGCTCCTGTGTCCTCAGAGAGAGAGTTAAGTGTTGTCCTCTCGGGAAGGCAGTGTCCTCTCTAGACTCCTGTCTGCCCACTGGGGGAAGGTTTCTGACACAACTCTAACCTCTTTAGATGCCACAGGCTGAACACAGCTGGGATAACGCTTTCCATGACTGTTCATCCTAAAGTACAGGCCTTAGAAAACAGCCTCAGATAATGCCAAACGGCTTACCGAAGCCAGCTTTCTAGGCCTCCCTTTATAAACAGTATGAATCCTGGGGTCTTGTACGTTACTGAGTTGGCCCCCCCAAGCATTTCTCACCAGGCAATGTGTGGTAAAGGGAAAGATCCTGTGCAATCGGGCCTGAAGGCGAATACCCTCTCCCCATCCCTCTCCCCCACCCCTCCCCCTCTCTCTCTGGCTCTATCTTCTGTTCCCTCACCTTCTCAGAACCTCAAGCACACCAGAGCCTCCCAGCCTCGGGTTCTGCAGAGTGTCACAGCTGCTGTCACTTAGGGCTGTTGTGAAGATTAGGATAGAATATGGAACGCTTCTGGTGTGTGGAAGATACTCAGAGATGGGCAGTAGCTGCATTCTGGAGCATCTGCGGTCGGTGTGGAAGGCTCCAGATTACTGGGAGAGGTCCTGTCCTGGCTTCTGCAGACAGGCCAAATACCTCCAGGTCTGGGGAAACCAGTCAAGGAGAAAACGGAGGACAGAGCAACAAAGAGAATGGATCATTAGGGTTTATCAATTTGAAGCCTCAGAAAAGAACTATCATTCAGGTGACCAGAAGAGAGGATTTTTTTTTTTTCTCCACTCAAGAGAATAACTAAATGGAGCCAGAGAATATAGGTTCTCTCTGTGAAGAGGGACCCTTTCAAGAACTTGATTAGTACCAGAGAGATTTCAGGAAGAGCCATCTCTTAAACTGACCGAAGCCAAATTTTTCTATTTCCTACATGTACCTGTTATTACCTGCCTGCCTGGTACATGTCCTCTTTCCTGATTGAAGCTCTGTTTCTCATGCTTGAGACAGCTACCCTGAGACTTTGTGCCTAACTTCAGAGGAAGCCCCTCAAGGCGGAGGAAAGAAACTTTCGGGTTACGCCACTGGATCTGCTTTTTTAACATTGTGGCCTGGGGCAACTCATTTCACATGTCCCGACTAGATTAAAAACTTCTATAAAATGACTAGCTTAAGCCAAACGATCTCCAGCGCCCCATCCAGCTCTGTCAGGATTCCAAGTGCAGACCCTGAAAAGGGGCCAGTGGGCAAAACTAATGGGGCAGCCGCCAGCAGCCCTTATCCTGCCGAGCCAGAGAACACAGCCTCTGGGAAGCAAGCCTCAGGGGATCAGAGCCACGCCCTGCTCACTTCCAGGCCTGTTTGAGCACAATGGAGAATGCCAGCCAGAAGCCCCCTTAGTGCAGAGTGGGGCTAGAAGGCACCAACGCCTCTCTTCTTGGGCTTCCAGCACAAAAGTTCTGAGCCCTGAGCAGGTTTCCACAGCCTTCTGCCATGCCCACCCATTCCCCTGGAGCCAGCGACAGCCTGGAACTTGGAACTGAGAGCCTGAGAAATGACCGCTCCTGCCAGAAGGATGAGGCATCCTCAGCTTGTGCTGAGGACCATCCTGCTTCCCCCAGAACCAGGCCTTTTTAGGGGACATGGGGACCTCTTACAAGCCCTCCCGTCTCTCCCAGAAGAGGGAGCGATACACAGGGTCTCTGTAAAGGACATCCACCATGCATCTGGCCCTACACAGAGAGGCTGGAGCAAACCACATGTCCATCCACCTTCCCCTGAAAGCCCGGATGGTGTGCAGTTGGGCTCTGGTGAGAAGCCACGCCTTTCTTAACACAGCTAAGGACAAGGGACAGCTGAAGGCTAAACACTGTCCTTCAAGACTCTTGCCTCCTGTCTAGAACCTCGAGAGCAGAGCCGGGAGTGGCTGGTTGTTATGGCTTGAGTGTCTGGCTATTCAGACTTGACTCTTCATGAGAATAAATTCCAAATAATGCCCAGCGGAATGCACGACCCAAAGCACGCATTGAACTGTGGTACCACTGAGGAACCCACGAGGAGATTGGATATGGCAGCTCTAAATTCTTTTCTAGCCCCACAAGGCCAGAGGCTGCCCAACATTTAGGGCTTAGAAATTGCTTCTGGAACTGCCCAATATGGCTGTGGGTTTCTCTCCTCCCTTGGCTGGGCTGTTACACTGTCTTTATGGGTTTTTACACAGCCATATGCAAGTTTTTGGTGAAGTTCTGATTTTTTTTTTTTTTTGGTAGTTCCTCCTTCTTTTTTCTCTACTGTAGCCACTGAACACAAGAAACAATGGTCCAAATCCCCAGGAGGATTGAGAACAGCATCTCAAAGAGATTATTTGTACAGCCATTTTCGTAACAGCATTATTCACAATAGCCAAGAGGTAGAAGCAATCAGAGTGTCCATGAAACCGATGAATGGATAAGCAAAATGTGTGTTCATCAATGGAATACTCTACCGCCTTAAAAAGGAAGGACATCGTGACAAACGCTACAACATGGATGAGCCATGAGGGCATTATGCTGAGGGAAATAAACCAGTCACAAAAAGACAAACACTGAATGACGACACTTACATGAGATATCCAAAATATTCAAAGTCATAGAGACGGAAAGTCGCATGGTGGTTACCACCGGTCGGGGGCTTGGGAATGAGGAATTGTTTAATGGGTGTAGAGTTTCAGCTTTGCAAGATGAGAAGAGTTCTGGAGATTGGTTGCACAACAATGTGAATGTTCTTAACCCTGCTGACCCCTGCACTTAAATGGTTTAAATGTCAATTTCAGGTTGTGTGTAATTTACCACAATTAACAGTTTTAAAAAGAAAGAAACAATAGTGGCAGTAGATGAGGTACAGGATAAAGCGAGCCCTGTTGGGGGGTGGGGGTCCATTTTTATGCTTCCCAGCTGTTCTAGTGGCAAGGCCACGTACAAGAATACTTGACATTCAAGTGTGTCTCAGCCTGAGCCTTTGCAGAGGGGAGCCGTTCTGCTCCACGGCCCACGGCGGCACCCAGTGTCTGTCGGAATGTACCGTTTCCCACTTAGCTTCCACCCGGGTCACTGAAGGCTTCTCTGCGTGAGACCCCTGAGCCCACGCCTGAGTGACCCACTGTCAGCACTGAGGTATGAATACTTCGTGGTGTGTTACCCGCTGTAGGAAAGTTCACAGACAGCCCCTATTTCCACTGACTGGTTCAGACCTACAAGGAAACTTGCCACCAAGGAAGCAGTGGATAGAATCTTGTCCTGCCACTCACTCAAGGCCACAATCACTGCAGAATGCTGCTGCGAATTCTTTTTCTTTCTTTCCCTTTTCTTTCTTTCTTCTTTTTTTTTTTTTTTTTTTCATTTCTAACTTCCCTCCGGGCCCCCCCCCCAAGAAATAGCACAGCCGTAGAGTGGTTCAGAATGGCTGCCAAGGGGTCAGGCTCTGGAAGCCGCTGCCCTGCCCTTTATTCATTGTTTTGATGTGAGCACATTCTTTAACTCTTCCAACATTCGTATTAGCTAAGGATGGTGATATAGGTCCCTGTTTGGGTTTAGGGAGGATTAAATGAGATTCTGCTCAGGAGCCCTTACGCCAGAGCCTGCACACAGGAAGTTCTTGATAAATGAGGACTGATGCTCTTCTCTGTAGCCAGCTGAATCCTGCCCACGTTCCAAGTACCAGCTCCAGCCCCTTCCGCTCTGTGACGTCCTCCAGGAGCCCGCCGTGAAACAAAAGCCCACCAGGAATTCTTCTAAAACACAAGTTATCTGCACCTTCGTCTTTTGGGGCAACTCTTCAGGGCTTAGGCTTCATCAGGCCCTCCATACAGCAGGGTACAGAGCACTGAGAGCTTTCATTCTTAGAACTCCCCAATATACAAGAATCATAAGTAATAGCTTGTGGATTACACACAATCACGGATAATGCGGGGGCTCAAAACATGGCCTTGTTCATTTCTGTAGCTGGGATAAACTTTCTTGTATTCTATGATTCGAGGTATACCAGAAAAGGCTGCCACTCCCCACACCTGTGTAGAGGTCCCTTTTTGGGTTCATCTGTCTCCCTGCTCCCTCTTCTTTTAAATGTAAAATCTTTGCAGCAAGAGAGTTCATGCTCGCCTTAACCTTGAATGAGTTTCCTGATTTTTCTGAGATAGTATTTTTTAATTGCAAATTAAAGCAAGGGAGATGAATCCCAGAGAAGACCTAATCTACTTTATAATCAATCTGTCTGCTCATTCTGCCCATTTGTACACTCGTTTAGTGAGCATTTCTTGACTATCTGCTGTGTGCCAGGCACTGTTTGCCCCTGCAGGGCTGGTTCTGCTGGGAAAGCCCTTTCCAAGATTCTGAGCAGGGAATTCTCCAGTCTTTCCAATGCTTCTTTGTCAGCCAGTGTGTCAAATATCTCTGAATGGTTATGAGGGAAATACAAAGACATTCAACTGAGCAACTTTAATTCAAGGGCAGTGGTTTATTTATATCTTACCCTGAGTACTTCCTGTGTTTCCGTGCATATGGTAGGTTGGTAAGGTTAAGTGGATGGATGGATGGATGGATGGATGGATGGATGGTTGGTCGGTTGGTTGGTTGGTTGGATAGATGGATGGATGGTTGGATGGATGTTGTAGATAACATGAGTGTTAATTTGAGCTCCCCAGAAGCAGATTCGGAGATAAGGATTTGAGTGTAAGCAATTTATATGCCAGGCAATCCCAGGAAGTGCTGATAAGGGAGATGGATAACAGAAGGAGGCCAACAAATGGTGTGTTATCAGGCAGGTTATCATTCCGATAAGCATCTGGAGACTTACCAGGCGTTGAACACGGAATGTCTGCCCTGGCTTCCTTTCTCCCTGCTTAAGTGAATAGTCATGGAATTCAGATGTTCTAAACAAGGATGAGAATGCACAAATATTATACATGTTTGTTGCCTTCAAATAAGGGAGCATCTTTACCATCCTTTAAGACCAGGGACTTCCTGGAGTTGGCCCAAGATCTTGGGTGAATTCAGTATGTTCTACGGCAGGTTTAAGCAAAGTTTCTAGAAAATTTATCTTTTTCATATACAAAGAAATAGGTTTGTTCAAAGTCACTCACATATTTCAGGACAGTAGTTACTTTTAACACCATCTGAGTTCATGTCCCATCATCACTTCTTAGCTCCGTGACCTGGAGCAGGCTACCTGAACCCTCTTTGCCTCAGTTTTCCCATCTGCAAAATGGCAGTAATAATATCATGTATCACAATAAGGATGTTGAAGTGATTAAGTGAGGCTACACTTGTTAAGTATTTATGAGCCACTGGCAAAGAATAAGTGCTCAGTAAGTGCAAACTATTCTTATTACTGCTTGAAATGCATAAAAATGTGTGCTGGGTGAATTTAAAAATTCTAATTCTTTTAACATTATTAAGAACACAACCATAATGGGAACATACAGATGGATAAAACAATCTGGGCTTCTAATAAACGTTTTGAGCATTTGTTGTAAGCACTCTACTAAGAAAAAAGATGATTCAGGTTCATCATCTAATGTCGACAAAGCTGAAATAAAAAACTTAATTCTGTTAATTTAATCCTCTGGTGTCAATCCTTAAAGAGACCAAGACTTAAGGGTATTTCAAACTCAGCTTTCTTAGGGAGGGCATACAAAGAAAAGGCAAGATTGGGGCACCTGGGTGGCTCCGTCAGTTGAGTGTCAGACTCTTGATTTCAGCTCGGGTCATGATCTTAGGGTTGTGAGATTGAGCATCACATTGGGCTCTATGCTCAGCAGGGAGTGTGCTTGGGATTCTCTCTCCTTCTCTCTCTGCCCACCCCCAATAAAGAAATAAATCTTCTAAGAAAAGGCAGGTTTAGAGAAAAAAAAAAAAAAAGAAAGAAGAAGAAAATGCAGGTTTAGTCAGCTTCTCTTCGTATACACTGGGAAAGATTGATGGGTGTCTTGTGTTTGAGCATTAAATTCTCATTGGTTAGCTTTCCATGACCTTCACATCTTGACATTTAGGGGGAAAAATTAGATCTTTTTCTGCACTGTGCTCCACATCTATTCGATAGATCACCTAGAAATTGTATTCAGCTACTAGGAACTGTGACTTCAAATACTGTTCTAAATCAAACAGATTTTTTTCCTCTTACAAAGTAGGTATGAGGTTAAACAGTCCAAAGCAAATATGGTGACTCCAAAATATCATGAAGGACCTAGGCTCCTTCCAGGTCCTAAGGTATGATCTCTGTCCTGATGCCCATGACATGGATACTGGAGCTCCAGTCCTCACTTCAGTGCTCCAGGTAGAGAAGGGTGATGCAGGGAAAAGACAAGTGGGACCTTCCGGCTGAGTCATCCCCCTTAAAAAGCTTTCCCTGTAAGCCCCACTCAGTGACTTCTGATTATATGTCATTGCCTATACACACCTCTATAAAGAAGGCTGGGACTTTTTAGTGGGTACCTTACCACACCCAACGATATAGAGATTCTGTTAGTAGAAAGAAAGGGAAAGATCATACTGCTTAGAGATCTAGCAATCTTGGCTAGTCTGAGCTCTTAATAAACTTGTTCAGAAAAAGATAAAAGGACAGGCACCTGGGTGGTTCAGTTGGTTAAGAGTCTGCCTTCGGCTCAGGTCATGATCTCAGAGGTTCTGGGATAGAGCTCCCTGTCAGGCTCCCTTCTCAGTGGGGACTCGGCTTGTCCCTCTCCCTCTGCCCCTCCCCGCCCCCATTCATGCTATTGCTTTCTGTCAGTAAATAAATAAAATCTTTAAAAAAACACACACACACATAAGTAGGGATGCGAAGATAGCTCTGTCAGGTAAGCATCTGACTCTTAATCTCAGCTCAGGTCTTAATCTCAGGGTCATGAGTTCAAGCCTGCATTAGGTTCCGTGTCAGACATGGAACTTATTTAAAAAAAAAAAAAAAAGGACAAAAGGAGAAGGAGAATAAATAACCTGCACACTCATACCTTTGGTTGAGCTTCTTGGGGCCAGAACTGTGTCCTATTCATCATTGTGTCGCCAAGGCCCACCTCAGTACCTAACACACAGTAAGTGCTCAATAAATGGGAGTTTGATGATTGAACTAAAGACTGAAGTATGGATATAAGATGAGACTGATTGTACACCCTTGTGCACAAATCCATCTCCTGAATCCAGATACTTGGCCTTCAGTGAACTATTATCACAGCTACTCAACAAGAGAGCATTGTAATTATCCTCATTTCATAGATGAGGAACCACAGGCTAAGTGAACGTAAGTGATGTGCCCGAGGGGAGACATTCTCAGGGCGGGGCCTGGGTAACGCCAGGTGGAATGTCAAGCAAGCCTACAGAGGGCTCCCATCAAAGTGAAAGTACCCGGTGCTCACCAGGGAGGAGTAGGGCAGCCTCAGCAAAGCAGGGCAGCTGGACAGCTTCCTGCTCTCTTAATCCCCTCAGCCAACCTCACTGCCTCCCACACGGCCCTGGCCTGCGTGACCACCAGCCCTGCCCCACAGGGCACAATGAGTTAGATGGATTAGCTAATTTTCTTCCTGTTTGACAGATGAGGACATTGGACTCCCACAGAAGCTAGGCTTCTTATCTGGGGCCGAACAGCTCAAAGAGAGGAAAGTGGAGATTAGAACCAGGGGTACCAATTCCCAGTCTGGTGGGAAATGGGACCCCACGTTTCCATCAGCGCCAACTTCTCAAATTATCAGTGTGATTGTCTGGAAGCAGGACCAAGATGAATATTGCTCTGCTCAAGATACATCTTTCCACCACCCCCAGCCAACACATTCCACTCCTGGAACGTTTGCCACTGAGGGTGCCCAGTAGGGTTGCTGGCCGCAGATCTCACTCAGTAGCACTTGGGAGAGAGGAGGCATTAATAACAATTTGGGGATGAGCTGCATTATGGACATCGCCACCCCTCCATTTGCTCCTCTAGGAGTAAAGAGCCCAGCCTTGGCCCCACAAATGGAAGATGCCAGTAGTAGTCGGGTGACCAACCATCTTGGTTTGCCCAGGTCCATCCTGGCTTAGGACTGAAAATCCTGCATTCCAAGAAATTTCTCAGATCCCAGAAAACAAGGGCAGTCATCCACCCATCATACCTCGGTGGTTTCTCATGGGCCATACATTTAAAGACTTTCAACGGAACCTGGGAGAAGGGGGAAACAGGGAGGAACCAAAGGTAGCTGGTCTATCCCATTGGATCCAACCCAGCAAAGAGTGACTTCTTGAGTGCCACATTGATGACAGGCACTGTACCATGTCCTGCCTGGATGTGGGACAATCACTGTTCCCTGAGCACTCACCCCACACCAAGTGGAAGGGCTTCTTGTGGGTGGACACATTAGTCCTCACAGCACCCCTAAAAGGTAGAGCCTTATTATTCTTCCACTCGCAGAGAGAGGTCTGAAGCACAGGGAGATGAAGGAGTGTGCCTGAAGCTAAACGGTGGAAACACGGTTTGAGCCTGGCAGAGGGACTCCAGGGTGTGTGTCCTCCCTTCTTTGCACTGACTCCCAGAGGGGAGATCAAGGCTCCCTTGTCACTCAAGAAGCCACAGCCTGGTGCTTGCTTTGGCAGCCCGTATACTAAATTTGGAACGATACAGAGAAAATGAGCATGGCTCCTGAGCAAGAATGACACGCAAATTCGTGAGGCATCCCATATATTGTGTAGTTCCCCAGGGAGCTGCCCGCCTTTGTGGATCAAGTCGGAGGAAACGATATGAGTCAAAGCCCAACATGTGGCAGTGAATCATGCAATTGTGACATTTCACTGAAAGAGTATTCCTATAAAGCAGTCTATGACATGTGAGCGAAGCTGAGTTACACCTGAAATTTTATTTTTTATTTATTTAATATTTTTTATATTTTATTTTTTCAGTGTTCCAAGATTCATTGTTTATGCACCACACCCAGTGCTCCATGCAATACATGCCCTCCTTAATATCCACCACCAGGCTCACCCAACCCCCGACTCCCGTCCCCTCCAAAACCCTCACTTTGCTCCTCAGAGTCCACAGTCTCTCATGGTTTGTCTTCCCCTCTGATTTTCCCCCACTTACTTCTCTCCATCTCCCAATGACCTCTGTGTTATTCCTTATGCTCCACAAGTGAGTGAAACCATATGATAATTGACTCTCTCTGCTTGACTTATTTCACTCAGCATAATCTCCTCCAGTCCCATCCATGTTGATACAAAAGTTGGGTATTCAGCCTTTCTGATGGAGGCATAATACTCCATTGTATACATGGACCACCTCTTCTTTATCCATTCATCTATTGAAAGGCATCTTGGCTCTTTCCACAGTTTGGCGATTGTGGCCATTGCTGCTATGAACATTGGGGTACAGATGGCCCTTCTTTTCACTACATCTGTGTCTTTGGGGTAAATACCCACTAGTGCAATTGCAGGGTCATAGGGTCATAGGGAAGCTCTATTTTTAATTTCTTAAGGAATCTCTTAAGATTCCTGTTTTCCAAAGTGGCTGCACCAACTTGCATTCCCACCAACAGTGTGAGAGAGTTCCCCTTTCTCCACATCCTCTCCAACACTTGTTGTTTACTGTCTTGTTAATTTTGGCCATTTTTAACTGGTGTAAGGTGGTATCTCATTGTGGTTTTGATTTGAATCTCCCTGATGGCTAATGATGATAAACCCTTTTTCATGTGTCTGTTAGCCATTCCTACTACGTCTTCTTTGGAGACGTGTCTGAAATTTTATGTGCAAACATGTCATTTCTACCTCTCTCAGAAATGAGAAAATATCAACTTAAAAAGAAAAGAAGAAGCCAGTAGCCTGGGAGGCAGGACAAGGCAAAGGCTCAGATCCCTGAAGGAGTAGTAACGGTGCTGTGTTGGTTGACATTCTACAGAGCAGTGGTCATGGACCAGGTCTTTGCTCAAGCTCTAAGAAAAATGTCTCATTTAACCCTTATTAGCTGGAGCACAGGACTGTCATCTCCATTTACAGAGCATTAGGCTGGCTGAGAGAGGTCAAGCACCTTACCCAAAGTCACACAGCAGGTGGAGCCGGGATACAAAAACAGAAGTCTAATCCCATGAGTGGGCAGAACTGGGCCGTAGGTGGGATCCCAGGCTGTTACCCATGGGCAGGCTAGGTGAGGGCCAGCTGAGAGCCACAGACTAAGTGCCCTGGACATCTAGCCATCCCTGTCTTATTTTTTTCTGTGTCCGCCAAGAAGTACAAGACTCCAGTCTTGAGCCCTGGGCTGTGCTCGGCTCGCAGCCCCCAGAGCCGCTGGCGGCCACCATTGTTTTGCCAGGCGATGAACCAGAGGCCACCCTGAGAGCTTCACAAAGCAGCACAGAACTCTCGGTCCTGCCACAACGTTATTTCTTTTAAGAATAAATGCCACAGCATGGTGCTATTTTGGGAAGCAGCTTTCCACACCCACCCCAGCCTGTCCCTCAATTGTTGGTGTTCGCTTCCTGCTCCACAGAAAGGCTGAAAACACATTCTCTACCTCCACACAACTGAAGCAGGGAGGAGGCCTCGTCAGGCCCTGCCCTGTCACGAAGCTGCACGCTCGGGTTATTAGCACTGCATAACCGATAGGCGTGATTAGTACAGACGTATTCCAGAAGCAACTGGTTTAAAAATCATTCACGGGGGGGGCTGCTACCTGAGAGCACGCGCTGCTTTTATGCCCACAGAGCTCTCCTGCCTGCCGCAGTTTGGGAGCTCCGCCTCCCCCTGGAGAGCTGCACTGCAGGCCTGCAGGGCACAGGGAAGCTTTTCTGAGAGGATCGCTTCTCCTTTATCAGCTTGTACTGAGTGAGAGCATAACTGAGGCTTCTAGACTGTGGGCTGGTCTCTGAGAGGGGCCGTTTTATCCAACCATCAAGAAGGGAGTGGGCTGGGGTGAGAACTGGGTTCTTTAGAAAACAGAAGGAACCCCACTGCTTCACTCACAACCAAAAAGGGGGAGGTTAGACCCAAAGCAGAGGGGAGAGTTACCTCTCTGCAGAGAAATAAAGCCACACTTGAAGGTACTAAGGCCATGAAGGACCCTAACCTAGTGTGTATTAGAGATAGAGAATCTGGCAGAAAATCAGTGATCTCTGCCCTGATCGAGCAGAGAACACCAGAGCTCATGTGTGATGCTGACGGTGATTAAAAGCCATGATCAGCATTATTTACCACACACCGGGCACTTATCTGATTAGTTGACACATGCGTTTAATATTTGTGACAACCCTGTGAGGTTAAGTTTTATTAACAGCTCCAATTTACAAATGTGGAAAGTAAGGCATAGAGAGGTTAAGTTTGTTACTCCAGATCACACAGCTGGAAAATGACAGAGCTGGAATTTAAACATGGGAGGTCCGGGGAAAACTGTGGGAGCAGGCCTACAGGGTATTTTTAGGGGTGAGTATTATAAAACTGTGAAGTGTTGTAAGGTTCTCGGTGATTACTAGCCAATTATAGAATATAAGTGTTGGTTTTCCTTTCTTATAACAAAGCTGCCTTCAGGGCCCTGTACACAGGTGGCCAGAGGCCCAAGGCAGTGCTCAGTGGAGAGAATTCCCCAGGTTCTAACTGGGAGCTGGAGCAAGAAAAGTGTGTCATCTCTGACGTAAAAGTATCTAACACCAGGTTACCTACAAATACACTGAGCTGCCCTCCTTCATGACCTGGATGAAACAACTCTCTTTTATCTACCCAAACCAAAGGTTTCCTTCATCTCTGCAAAGGAGGCGAAAGAGCGGGAGTCACCCCCCACACACACACAACCCCAGGGCTGAATTGGAAGAGTCCTGACTGGTGACCTCAAAAGGATCACACTTGCGTTTGTTTCTCCTGTGACCTTGTGCCTTCTCCTTACTGGCCACCACCCAAATCGGGCCCAAGAACAACGTGGGCCCCTTCTTCAGAGACCAGCTCATTGTCTCCTGGGGCAGTCAACCCGATGTATCTCCACTCTCTGAGCAACACTCTGTTCATCTCAAGAAAGAGCCCTGGAATCAGAAGCAATATTCATGATCCACTTCCAAATTTAAAAACCAGGTTACAAAATCATATGTAAGTTGTGATAGTATTTGGGGAGGAAAGAATAACAATGACAGTTAATGTTTGTTGAGGGCTTACTGTGTGCCAAGCACAGTGCTACCTCTTCCGTTAATCTTCAGAACGACACACTGAGGCAGGAATGGCATGAGGTGGATGTAAAAACCACTCAAGGTGGAAGTGACAGGGTCAGGAGTGAAACCCAGGCTGACGGACCACACGCCCCTGTTCACATCTCCGTTTTACCTTTCAGCCTCCCGACTCACCTCGTCTCAAGAATGTTTGTAAAATAAAAAGCCTTCGAGAAGAGAGCGAGATCCTCCCTCAGAGCAAAGGGCAGGCTTGCTTACTGGCCATTGGAAAAGCTCTACATTCCTTAAGCTCAGGCTTATTCTCTAGAATGCAACCCACCAGCTGTGCAGGCGCCCCTGGCCCTGGCACTCTCACCCCATGAGAAGCAGGGCTCAGGGAACATGCTCCGTATTGCTTGTCCTCTAGCTGCTGTGACTGCTGTGAGTAATAAGCTATTCTTTGTTTCTAACCCAGGAGTCTTATGTCTTTTCCCAGCATCCATGAAACTCGCGGCCTAACCCATTACTTTGTAAGGAGGGTGACATTTGAGACACGTCGTAGTATGTGATGCTTAGTTCTAAACATGATATACTCCACTGTTCTCAATCGGAGGAGCACTGTCCATTTTATTCCCTCAGCCGAGGTCTCTCATCCTGTCATGATTTTTTTTTCTTTGTGGATAATTTTGATGAATTATGAGTGAAAAAAAAGGTGTATACCAGTCACCATACTCCTTCTGCTGAAAGTAAATTAAGGGATAATCCCATCAGCCATTAGAAGGCAAGAATCAGGGAAGCTTGAGGCTCCTTCATGAAAATGGTTAGGAATCAAAGGTACAGATCAACAGGAAATAAGGGATTGGTTAAAATTCTCTGAGGTAAAAAGAGCTCTAAAACACCATTGTGCTTAGGAAGCATTGGTCAAAAGTTGCAGAAAGAATTGAAGAAAATAAAATAGCCTATGTATGGGGCACCTGGGTGGCTCAGTGGGTTAGGCCGCTGCCTTCAGCTCGGGTCATGATCCCAGGGTCCTGGGATCGAGCCCCACATCAGGCTTTCTGCTCAGCAGGGAGCCTGCTTTCCTTCCTCTCTCTGCCTGCCTCTCTGCCTACTTGTGATCTCTGTCTGTCAAATAAATAAATAAAATCTTTTAAAAAAAAATAGCCTATGTATGCCACTGAGAATGCGTCCTTGCTACAAACGTGCCAGGAAGACCAGCTATCACTGATTTCACATAGAGTTTCTACCCCCAGGAATGCATTTTCTAAATAGGATATGCCTTCATTCCATCATATGAAACAGATAGGTACTATAGAATTTGTAAACTGGAGTCTATCTCTAATCCCAGTCCTGCAATAGGACAAGAGAGCATGTATAAATGTGGCCATATCGAGATTTTTGTCCTAAAATATTGCTGGAGAAAAAAAGTTAATTATAAGGTTTAGTCCAAAACATTTCACACAACTGTTGCCTTAATTTTTTCCCAGCTATGGGAAGTCATGACCGTGTTACAAATAATAAGCTCTGAAAATAGAGCATTCAAGGAAAGAATTTAGTAATCAAAATGCACAGCAAGATTAATCTGACTCAAATTTTCCAGTACAAACAATCATGGTGCTACCTGGTAACCAGGCATAAGCAAATCATGTAAATGAATGTAATTAGTATGACTTTGATACAAAAGCGAGGAGTTTGCAATTCTTTTCTGGTCTCTCATTTTTAAGACCCTTTACTCTAACCTCATGCATTCTGAAGAACACAGAAGGGTACACAGCAAGGCTTCCACATTACAGTACCGAGGTTTACTGGCTGGGAAAAGGGGGCCCAAATTGAGTTCCTTCCCATAACTGCTTCACCTCAGCATGGAGAACCGGTAACACACTTCTGAAACAGCTGGGATGCCCTCAAGCAGTAGGAGTGTTAGGAGCTCAGTCCTGGGACTGAGTGGCAGTGAGACTCATACATACTCAGCCCAATTTTGCAAAATCAAAGAGCAGAAGCCAAAATTGGGAGTGAAGGGTGTATACAGCAACTGTCCTTGATGTTCTTAGATGAACTCTCGGCAGAGGTAGATCCTTAAAAGATAGAAGTCCAGGGTAGATGAGGCAGGAGAATCTTAGTCTCTGGCTTGATCAGGACTAATTGGTTCCCCAGTTACCATCTATAATGTTTAATATTACCTACCTACCCAACTCTCTCCTCCCCTTCACTCCCCTCCCTATTACATACTCATATTTCCATCCTTATTAAAACACATCAGCCCTGGATCTCTCTGGCCCCAGTCCCATACACAAACATCTTCATGACTGTCCACCCACAATCTCATCAGACAGGTTGGTAAACACTTTTCAAGAGGACCTTTTATGTTCCACAGTCTGCTCAGTTCCCTGAGAACTCAGAAGCCCAGCTTCACTAGACGGGAATATAAACGTATTCACACAATGACTTTCTGAGGACTTACTGTCAAATCCCTTTTCCTACCATTTAAGGAGTTTCCTCCTGGCCTTCTTATTTTTTTTTTGTAATAGCTTTATTGAGCAGTAATTCACATACCCAATAAAGGTACAATCCAGTTGGTTTTAGTATATTCAAAGAGTTGTGCAACAATCACTCCACTTCTAGAACATTTTCATCACCTCAGAAAGGTGATGTCCCTCCCAGTTCTCCCCCAACCATCCGCCCTTCCACTCCCACCCCAGCCCTTGACAATCACTGATCTGCTTTCTGTCTTTATGGATTTACCTGTTCTGGACATTTGCATAAATGGAATCACACAATATGTGATGTTTTGTGACTGGCTTCTTTCACTCAGCGTAATTTTTTCAGAGTCCATCCGTGTGGTTGCACACACCAGTACTTCATTTCTTTTTATTGACAAATAATAGTCCATTTATGAATAGACCACATTTTATTTACCTCCTTATCAGTTGATGGGCATCTGGGTTGTTTCCACCTTTGCTATCTTATGAACAACGCTGCTAAGAATATTCATATGCAGGCTTTTGTGTGGATGTATGTTTTTATTTCTCTTGGGAATAAGGTATATCTAGGAGTGGAATTGCTGGGTCATATGATAAGATTGTGCCTGACCTTTTTAGGAACTGCTAGACTGTTCTTCCAAGCAGCTGTATCATTTTATAGTCCCACTAGCAGCGTCTGAGGGTTCCAGTTTCTCCACATCTTCACCAACCCTTGTTACTATTGGATTGTGATTATAGTTGTCTATATGGATTTGAAGTGGACTGCAGTGTGATTTTGATCTGCATTTCCTAGATGGCTAATAATGTCGAACATCTTTGCATGTACTCATTCATCCTTTTTGTATCTTCTTTGGAGAAATGTATATCAATACATTTTGCCCATTTTTAATCAAGTTATTTATCTTAAGTGCCTTCTATATTCAAGATAACAAATCCCTTATCAGATATATGATTTGCAAGGACTTTCTCCCTTTCTATGGGTTATCTTTTGACTTTTTTGATGGTGTGTCTTTTGAAACAAAAAGGAAAAAAAAAACAATTTTTTTTAATTTTAATGAAGTCCACGTTATCTATTCTCCTTGGTTTTGTTTGGATGTGTGGTATCATGTCTAAAAAAATTGTGTGATCCAAGACTACAAAGATTTACACCTGTTTCCTTCTAGCTTATTTTATAGCTTTAGCTCATACTTTTATGGCTTTGATTTATTTTGAGTTAATTTTTGTATATTTTATAAAATTTGTATGGAAGTAGATGCCCTACCTGGATTTTCTGGTAACCAAAATTATCTTATGAAATTGAAACCTTTTTAATTTGGAAGGAGAAGTTATGAGGTGAGCTATAAGAACCCTGTGACTGTAGCACTTTCTCTTACAGTAAAAGGTTACAGAGAGGGTCCGTGGGCCAAGGCCCAAGCCCTTCGGATCTCTGGCTTGGCCATCAGCATCTGCCATGCAAAGCTGGGTTTAAGAAGACCAGAGTCAAGCCATAGGGAGTAGCAGTACAGCAAGTTGAAAGGGGCTCTTTGCCTCAAAAATCCAGAAAGATCTATATTTCCAGGTATCATTTTCGAGTTAAATCATGAGAATATTCCATTGAAGAAGCAGTTGTTACCCAGATGAGCTTTCCTGGGCCCTTTGCTTGCCCTGGCTAAGCGTTTGGAGCTATCTCCAGTTATCTCCATCACTGATGCCTTACTTTTCAACTTTACTCAGGATCTTTACTCACCTGGGGTGCTTATTAAAAATCTGTCTTCCTGAGGAGCCTGGGTGGCTCAGTCGGTTAAGCTTCTGCCTTCGGCTCAGGTCATGATCTTAGGGTCCTAGGATCGAGCCCCATGTCAGGCCCCTTGCTCAGCGGGGAGTTTACTTCTCCCTCTCCCTCTGACCCCCCCACCCCTTGTGCTTTCTCTCTCTCTCTCTCAAATAAATAAAATCTTTTTTTAAAATATTTTATTTATTTGACAGAGATCACAAGTGGGCAGAGAGGCAAGCAGAGAGAGCGGGGGTTGGGGGTGGGGGCAGGAAGCAGTCTCCCTACTAAGCAGAGAGCCTGATGCAGGGCTCCATCCCAGGACCCTGAGATCATGACGTGAGCCAAAGGCAGAGGCTTAAACCCACAGCGACCCAGGCACCCCATAAATAAAATCTTAAAAAAAAAAAATCTAACTTCCTTGGTCCCGCCCCAGAATGGAAGAATGGAAACTGTACAAGTCTAACGAGTAGCCCAGGTGATTCTGATGTAGGCCACTCCTACACCCACTTTGGCAACACCACGCTGAAGATTATCTAAAGACTGTGAGTTATATTTAACTCTACCCTTTAGTGTGGCTTTCTTGTGGCCAGAGTGTCACCCAAGGCTGTAGAAAGGGGGTGATAGTGCTAGGGGCTGGGCAAAGGAAGAGTAGAGTGCATGTACAAGAGAAATGGGAAGAAAGAATTTGACAAAGAACATCTGGAAACCTTTTGAAAAGGCTCAGAAATCTCGCCGTATCAGAAAATCACCTGTATTATTATTTAACTAATATCTTTCTTGATATCAACGCATGTACTATTGTCCCCTCCTTTAGACTCATAGTATCCAAGTTAGATAGTTTTTTGCAAATGTACATTATAAAAAATACGTAATTATTGACATTTAAAAAATCGTCTGCGTGCTATTAAATTCTCTACAGAACTACCAGCGATCACAACATCATCCTTAGGAAAACAGCCTTTCACTGTGCGAGCTTCTCGAGGTCAGAGATTATGTTCATGCCCTTGGCAATTCTTTGTGACACTCCTTCCTCTAGGACAGAGAAAGTTTTTAGAGAAACATCTGTTTTCTGGAGTCAAGAGTAACCTCTTGCCCACCTTCTAAATAGGGCATAGATCATCAGAGTTGAGGGTCCTGAACAGTTTGATCACCGTATCATGCACAAACATGATTGCCACTGTACGATGCAAATCGGCCACAAATTAAATGTTAATGTAACCTCCCCAGAGGCTATGAGAATTACCATCAGTGTTCTGCTCTTTATTTATTTATTTTAAACATTCAGCCTTTTGGAAGGGCTTTAGAGTTAACAAAATATATATATAATATCCTGAACTATGTAAATTCAAAATATTCCAAGGAGGTTTTCTTGAAATAGAAAAAAAAGTGCAAGTGTAACTTTTTTTGCAGGTTTAAGTTCTGTTAAGCCCATATAAAAGAACACATGTGTTCAGATGGATTTCAAATACGTCTTTATCAGTGGCTATTTCTCCTCCTCCAACATTCTTTAATAAAGGAGGTTTTAAGGAAGCTGTCTGCATATGCAATAATAAATTCATACCCCAGTCTTCCAGGAACATAATGCAATCATAGCTTGCAAATGCAAATTGAGGGGAGACACTAGATTCAGTAAATAGAGATTTATGAGATTGTCTCATTAATATTTCTTGGTAAGTAAGTATTACACTAAAGGAGTGAAATGACTATTCTATGGCACTTTGAGCATCCTACTCATAATGAGATATGTAAATGTTGCAAATGGGGAGACCATAGTAATGTTTTACATACTAATAGGGTGAGTTCAGTCCCGTTTATTATACATTTGGTTCTATTTGTTGCATGAGTGCTGTATTCATGTCAATCACCATTTTTTTTTAAATGGAAGCATACATTGATGTTTCTTTTCCTGGCTTAATGTTTTCATAGTGCCAGTTGAGTAAACATCTGCAGGGAAGACACATATGCTTAAGCAGAGCTGAAATCATATATATATATGTGTGTATGTATATATATATTTAAAGGTTTTATTTATTTATTTAGCAGAGAGAGAGATATCACAAGTAGGCAGAGAGGCAGGCAGAGAGAGAGGGGGGAAGCAGGCTCGCCGCTGAGCAGAGAGCCCAATGCGGGGATCGATCCCAGGACCCTGAGATCATGACCTGAGCCAAAGGCAGACGCTTAATGACAGAGCCACCCAGGCATCCCTGAAATCTTATATTTTTATCAAAGTGCTAGACCCCTTTTGTTTGCCTAACCGAAAGGGAAAAAAAAGTGTCTCTATGTATTAAAAACACACTGGGTGTGGAAAAACCCAGAGGAATATGCTTTCTTTTCTTTTAAAGAGCTTTGTTAGTTTTGCAATATACTTATGCATGATGACCATGGTTTTGGAAAGCAAACTACCCCACCAGGACCAAAATAGGCCAACTGCTTAGAGAATAATGCAAATGCATCTAAGATTCAACTTTCTATACTCGTCTTGGCAGAGCAATCATTACTATCATGGGGACATCGGTGATTTCTTTAAAATATGCTTACCCTGGATACTTCAGGGTATGTGTGTCCAAACAAATAAAATGTTTACATCTAGGGCTTTATTTGTCCTTTCTCTCATATCTTTCAGGAGAAGTCCAAACTAGTATATAGTTTCATCAGATCCTAAAAAATTGCTTACTCAACTTGGATGGACAATTCAGAAGAATAAGAATTGAAGGTAAGATCCTTACTTGTTTAGTGACTTGTATGGCAAAAGAACTTCACTGAGAAGTCACACTGGGCTCTCTGTGCTCAGCAATAGGCTTGAGAAGAAAGAAAGTGGCATTAGGCCCTCCCCTTCTAAAGACAGTAAGGACTTCCCTTTCTCCAGAATAGAATTGCAAAGCCTTTGGATTTAGTCTACCATGTATGAAATTCTACATCTCCAAAGATGCAGAACTAGATCACCTGAGAGGGGAGAGGGATTAAAGGAGCAGGTGAGGAAGGGTAGAGAGGCAGTTAGTTTGGAAAGTTTAGTTAGGGACAGATGCCTCTTCCACACAGCATTTCCAAGATGGCGAGACCTCCAGTGAGGGGCTTAGGTGGAGCCACATGCTGAACACTATGCTCTCTGGTCTTGTTGTCCTCAACCAAGACTTGGTCAGATGGCAGCTGTCAGGGACTTTACGGGGACTTTTAGGAACCTTCCAGTATGAGAGGATTTCAACAGGGTTCTCTGCAAAGTGGGAAAAGTAGGTCCACTGGCTTGGATTATGAAGCTTGAGTTTTTATACTTTACTGATGCCAGCACTATGGCTCTTGTCATATCTTTCCTAACCAGTAAGGTACCTTAAATACAACTAATATTGCTCACTAAAAATGATTTCTAGTATCTCTTTTGTTACCATGGAAGTTTCAAGATGTTGATTCGGATTAACTTACACTGACACCACACTCCTCACACCTAAATATTTCCAAGTAAAGTGCCATAAATCCAATAGAACATTGTGGCTTCAAGAGAGTGGGTGCCAATCTCAGACACATTTCTTATCTTCAAGTAGACACCACAGGTTTGGACAGGGATCATCAATGGACTGATGACCGAGGCCTTTCCCCCCAAATTTCTTGGATTTCTTAAATCCCTAATTTTAATATTGCCTAGATTTCAAAAGCCCCAGGGAAGGGGGGCAGGCTACTCAGAAATTACATTTGTGTTCCTTGACCCAATGAATTATGTGTCCAAGCTAAAATTAGTTTGATTTTTTTTTAAAGTGATGTGACGTTTCTTGTGTTCAAGTGTTGGGACCCAAATTCACATCTATTACATTGGTTTAATGTCTATCTCCCTCACTAGACTGTAAACTTCTTAAAGGCTAGGACGAATTCTGTTTTTTTCACCACACTACATAATGTAGTATTCCACACCACATTATGTATGCTTAGTAAATATTTATGGAAAGATGGGGACAGGGAAGGAAGTAGATGAAGAGAAAGGTGGGGGAGAGAGTGGGTTGAATAGTGTTAAAACAGAGCTGCCATAGCCAAGTCCTCCCCCTCTAGTGCACCTCATTGTCCACTCTGAGGATTTCAACTTCAGGGCTCCATGCAGTCTTCCTCCAATATGTCACAGGCCCAGTGACATCTCTAAGACTAGACAAGACACCAGAATGGAGTCACCACACAATAGTCCTGTCTTCTCAAGCTAAAATACATTTCTATGTTTAAAAATACTCAGAAGGACAGAGAGTGTGCTGAACCATAAATCAAGGGCCGACAGCCACAGATGCCCGGCTCCTGAAGGAATCCATGCTCCGTGTCAAATGTCCAGGCTAGGAGGCGGCTGCAGCGCCTCCTAGAGCAGCACTGTCCCTTGCAGATGAGAAGAACTGAAGTGCAGGGAGGCTGATGAGCCTCTACTGGAGCAGCCTGGATGATAACTGGTGACGTTTAACAGATAATCTCATTCCTTCGAACTAGTTTGTGCTCTTCTCACTATATGAAGGTCTTGGGATGGGTTTCTTCAGGAGAATGGCAGAAAGGAAAGGGTTGGGAGATAGAAGTTCCAACCCTCCAGGGCAGCAAATACAATGGAATGTAAAAACTGATGGAAGGGCGTGTGGCAGAGGGGGGGCCTGAAATCCCTGCTTCGTAATAACATCTAATGCTCAGTAAAATATAGGGAAATCATAGATGTATGATGGAGAGACAGATACTTGGAGTATCTCAGGCTACCAGAAGCTCAGAGCATATCCTGCTGAAGTCTGGAACGAGAGTCTAGGGAGGTAAGTGAGCTTGTTAGCCAAGGCGTGCAGTCTGTGGGGTGCTGCTGGTGGGGAAGACTCTGGCTGACTGCGGTGAGAGGATATATGGAAACTCTGCATATTTCCCACTTGATTGTGCGGGGAACCTCCAGCTTTTCTAAAAAACAAAGTCCACTATTTTTTTTTTTTTAAAGAGAAGCCATGAAAAAAAAGAAAAGCTCAGTAGATTATTTAAACAGCAGATTAAACATAGATGAAGAGAGAATTAACCAAAAAGAAATTACATACAATATAGTATGGGGACAAAAATACACACACGTAATTCACATTTAGAAATAAAGTTTATTGTTTTTGTTTTTGTTTTTAAGATTTTATTTATTTATTTGACAGACAGAGATCACAAGTAGGCAGAGAGGCAGGCAGAGAGAGAGGGGGAAAGCAGGCTCCCCGCTGAGCAGAGAGCCCAATGTGGGGCTTGATTCCAGGACCCTGAGATCATGACTGAGCTGAAGGCAGAGGCTTTAACCCACTGAGCCACCCAGGCGCCCCTAGAAATAAAGTTTAGATTTACAGAGAATATGATGAGAAAGACCAACATACGTTTAGTTAGAGTTCCACAAGAAACAGAGATTATAGAAAGAGATTATAGAGAAACAGAGATTATAGAAAGAATAAAGAAGAGGCAACATTTGAAGAGACTGTGGGAAGAATATTCCATGCATTCTCAAATCAGGAAGCACCATGAATCCCAGACAGGATAAATAAATGTAAAGACACACCTAAACACCTCAGAGTAAAATGGGGGAAAAATACCTGGGCTAGAGAGACTATCTTTAGAGCAAGTAGGAAAAAAAGAAATTATCTACAAAGGAGAGTCAAGTGGACCATAGCTGACTTTTCAGTACCAGCAGTGGACTAATTTCTTCAATGTGCTGAGAGAAAATAAGGAAAAGTGAACCTAGAACGTTAGGCTCCGAAAAACTGCCAATGAGGAATAAAGGTGAAATAAAAATATTTTCAGAAGAACAAAACCTCAAATTCTCCGTAAACAACTTCTCAAGTATATACTTAAAGAAAACGGAAAATTTTCCAGAAGGCAATCTGAGATAAAAGAAGAAATGCTAATTAAAAATAAATCATATGACAATGATAAAGACAACTCTGAGCAAACATTGACAAATTAAAACAATGTCTGTAATACTGTGTAATTTTGTCTAAAGACGATGAAGATAAAATATCAGGAGACGCCAAAATGGCTTGAATTCAGAAAGTAAGAATTGTGGCTTTCAAAAGTTTAAAGGTCTTGTATTTTTGAAAGAAGAAAAGCATGTTCCATAACATACAGCTTACTTTATTAAAATTTCAAGTGTAAATATAAAATTATAGAGGCTCACCAAAGCCAGAGTTGTTCTTGAAAAGCCTTGAGCAAGAAATTATCAAAAAGTAAAAATAAAAACAGTATTAGGAATGAAGCCAGAGATAATTCCAGATAAAGAAAAAGTTAAAAGACAGTACAATTAATAACACTTTTATTAAAATAAATTTGAAAGCAAACAAAAGGAAAAACTGTAGAAAAATATGTTGCCAAGATAGAAAACCTTGATAGTCCCATCCTCTAACGCTAAAGAAATCAAATCAGTAATTAAAATCTTACCCCAAAGAAAAGAAAAGACATAACAATATTTTCAAATATTCCAGAACCGGCTCTTTCCAATTTTACACAGAACTTTCCATAGTGTGGGGGGTGGGGAATGGAAATAGTCATCATGTTTTTCTCAAAAGCTAGTACAATCTTAATACAAAATCTAGATAAGGCTGGTTAAAGGCAGCACAACTATAGATCAGTAGCATTTACAAATAAAGATGCAAAAATCCTGAGCAAAATATTAGCAAACCAAATCCAGAGTGGATAATAAAAATAACCTGCATTTACCAAATTGCTTTTTCCTAGAAATGCGAGAGTATTTTAACAGGAGAAAACTTAGCACATCAGATTAAAGTAGAAAAACTATACAAGCATCACCACAGATACAAAAAGTATTTGATAAAAAATACTACATTTATTCTCACTAAAACTCTTGGCATGGAAAATAAATTCTTTAATAAATGATAACTACTAAAAAGTCTGCAGCAAACATTATATTCTGCAATGAACAGTTCCCTTGTAAAGGCATCTTTCTAATAATCATGAACAAGACAAAATAATGCTCCTAAATATTTCTGGTTCCTTTGTAATCAGGAATAAGAAATAGATGTCTGCTATTTCTCCCCTTCTCTTCTATACTGTGCTGACTTATATAGGAAGATGAGATAAGAAATATAAAGTAAAAGAATTGGACAGGAAGAAACAAAACTGTCGTTATTTGCCAATGTTATGATCTCCTACGTGAGAAAAACTACACTAATTTTTAGAAGTACTAGAGAGTTCTGCAAGGAAGTTATATAAAAAGGCCAACACAGAATAATAATTGCACTTTCATGCATTAGTAATAAGCACTTAGAAAATGGAAATTGTTTAAAGTTGTCCTTGTTCATTTCACTGTTGATGCTATTTTTCTTTGTATTTTAAACTTTTGAAAATAAAGGGGAACTATTGAGAAGGTAATCAAAACACAGATGTAACACTAACGGTGACCACAGAAACAAGAAGATACCTAGGACTAAATCTAACAAAAGTAGAAAATAACCTTATTGAAGGAAATCACAAAATGCAACTTTGAAAGTCATTAAGGAATACCAAAATAAAACAGAAAGTCATGTTCATGTATATGGAGACTCAATTTCATAAAGATGTCAGTTATCCTTTGGTTGATCTAATTGGTTACCAACCAGAATCCCTGTTTTAATTACCTAAGCCCTAGGTACAGCAAAGTAATTGAAACCAGCTCATTGCACGGAAGGCAAGGATGGCATCTACAACCTTCCTATCCTCTAGGCCAAGTCCATCACCTCTCTCTGTGTACAATCATTCTGCATGTTTCTATTATGGCAGTGGTGAACATTCTTTCTAACCTAATGCCCAGGCATGACATTTAGTATAGGATTTCTCAAACCTGGCACAATTGACATTTTGGACCAGATAATTCTTTGTTGTAGGGGGCTGTTCTGTGCATGGGAGGATGTTTAACAGCATCCCTGGCCTCTGGTCACTAGATTCTCAGCATCTACACACATGCCCCACTTGGGACCACTGTAAGTGTCTACAGACTTTGCCAAACATCGCGTGCAGAGCAAAATCACCCTCTACAGGTTTAGCATACAATGTGACAATGGCTACATTTCCTATGGACTTTTCTCCTTTAGTCATGTCTTTCCAGTAGACTTTTGTCAGTTACCAAATGAGACGTTCCAGATGCAGAAAATGAGGAATCAGTGACATGGAAAGCCAGAATACAAAAGAAGAATGCCTTTTAAAACTATAAGGGAAAATGACTTCCAACTGTGGCTAAAATGCTAGAGCTCATAATATTCTTGTTTCTCCTCTTCTTCCTGAACATGCAAGTGGACTACATTTCCCAGCCTTCTTTCACTTAGTCCATGTGACTGTGTTTTGACCGGTGATATGTGGGTGAAAGTAATCTACTTCCAGGCCAGACCTCTAAAACCTTTCAGAAGATCCTCCATGTTCTCTCCCTTGTCACCTAGATGGATGCAGAAGTCCCAGGGAAGGATTCCAAACCCCAGTGCAGTCTCTAAATGAAAGAAACCTGGGTCTCCAAATCATGTACAAAAAAACAAAACAAAACAAAACAAAAACCCTCCCCCATAAATAACTGCACTTACCAATGAATAGACCAAATCTTTGTTTGTGTTAGTTGACTGAGATTTGAGGGTTGTTTGGTACAAGAGTTAGCCTATCCTAACTAACACAGTCCTTTGGAATTCTGTATGCATATCAACCATCAATTAAGTGGGCAAATAAGAAGGAGGAAAAGGCAAATAAATTTCAAGAACTTACCTCTTCTGAAATCCTTTCTTAGAAAAGCAGGTAGAGGATACAGTCTGTCAAGATAAGGCAGTAAAACAAAGGAGTTGAAAACTCCACACAGCTAGCAAGCTAATATGTGAGTCAAATGAAGAAAATTCTCAGGGTGGTGGTGAAAATTCTTGGTAGGATGACGGGGCAGCAGACTAAGAGAGCAACCGAAAAAGATGAGAGCAGAAAGACAAGGGCATCTGAAGGGACCCTCAGATAAAATGGAACTAATAGGTTATTTGCAGTCTTTGTTTTATAGTGGTAGGTTTCGTACAGTTCTACCAGAGAGTCTGGAGTTAGCGATAAAACACAAAAAAGTGATAAAACACAAAAACTGAAGCCACCTGTGTGGCTCAGTCATTTAAGCACCCAACTCTTGATTTCGGCTCAGGTAATGATCTCAGGGCCAGTATTGAACCTGTAGTTGGGCTCCTCTCTGGGTGTGGGGCCTGCTTGGGATTTTTTCTCTATCTCCCTCTCCCTCGGTCCCTCCACCCCCACCACCCCACCCTGGTCCCACACACTCTTTCTCTTTTTAAAAAAAAAGAAAAAGGAAGAAAAGGAAAAAAAAAAAAGCTGAACAAAAAAGGAAATATAATCATGATACACTTTGACATTTAGCTGTTACAGTGTTTGTGTAGTCATAGCAATGCATACTCTGAACACTGACTTATGCCCCAATTATTACATGGGAGGAGGGACACTCTCCAGGGAGCGTGAGGGGATAGCAGGGGGAATTCATAAGACAAGTAAGTTCTTGTCTTCCATAGTAGGTAGTTCATGAATAATGTCTACAATTGAAAAAAATCAAGAAATAGCAGTGTAAATATGTCATTTAGAAATATTGAGGCAAATTACTTCCTCCTCCCACCAAAAGAAATAGCAACTAAACAGAATGGAAATAGTTGCTTATGGGAGAGAAATCAGGGGCAGAAAAGTTGCAAAAGAACTGGTGTTCTTTGTTATTAGCCGCTTGGTATTATTTGATATATGTCAAAACTACTTTGTTTGAAAATTAGATTTAATATTTAGGAAATGAAAGAAGGAAAGAGAAAGGAAGAAAGAGAGAAGGAAGGAATGAAGGAAGAAAGGAGAGAAAGAAAGAAAGAAAGAAAGAAAGAAAGAAAGAAAGAAAGAAAGAAAGAAAGGAAGGGAGGGAAGAAGGAAGAGAGAGAACGAAGGAAAAGGAAAGGAAACAAAAGAAAAGAAAGAAAAACAAGTTGGGGCAATTTATATAAGAAATGGTGATACAAAAAATCAAAGAAATAGAAATTAAAATAAGATACAGTTTATTTTGACCCGTAAAGGTTAAAAAGAAAAAAAAGATCGCAATTCAAAGTCAGGCGTGGGACTCTCCCCACCGCATGAGCTTGCCAAACTTCCCAGGAGGCCAGTCTGGCTTTATGCACTCTCCCACTCTGCCAAGCCCATTCCAAATGTGCAAATATTGCTTATAATCCATGACTCTTCCCAGTGAGCTTGAACTAGAGCTTCAGGATCTTGCTCAATACAACCCTCAGGATAGTCATAACCACTTGATCAGAATTAATATGTAAGATTAAACAAAACTATTTGCCATCCTGGAATAGAAATACAAAGATAATATTGTCTGAGCCAAAATTCTCTAGTAGAGCTCAAAGGTAAATCTTTCGGGCTAATGCTTTGTTGGAGACGCAATCTTAGTAAAGCATTAATGAAGGTAAAAGGGAAGTGAGTCAGGGAAGGAGGGACAGCAAATACATTGTGGTGTGTTATCAGGCAATACAGCTGCTTGCCCAAACAAAACCTCTCCAGAGAAGGGACATGTAACACTGCTCCTCAGAGCAGTCCATTAAGTGGAGGAAGGATAAGCAACTCTGCGCGTCCCTTCCTATCTTCCTCTTACTGGTCACAGTCCACCCCATGGGGCATTAGCCTTCACCCCTTTCTAGACTGTGTTACCTGACCTTTCCAGACAGCCCCTGGGAGCACAATGGCCCCTGCAGATACAGTCCACCCGGAGGCCAGGAACAGCATCCCTCCTTCTGGGTGGCAGGAACAATGGTGGGGATGAGACTTGCCAGGCAATTCCATCAGGGAAGCGAGGCAACCAGAGCCAAAAAGATTCAGGTGGTGCATGAACTAGGTTTTTTGATATAAGTACGATCTCATTTTTGCAAAAATATTTAAAGTCTGTAAAATATAGATATTTATATGTATACATTTGCATAGGAAAGTCTGGAGGAATATGCACAAACGCATTTATAGAGGTTACATCTAAGTGATTTTTTTTCTTTTTTGCTTATCTGTTTTTTAGATTTGCTAAAATAGACTTTTATTTCCTGTGTAAAATGAAGAAGGGGAGATAAATCCTTTAACATTAAAGTATAATATCATCTAATAAATCACAACAAAAGATGGTACTCATTAAAATTTAAAATTAAAAATGACCTTTAAGGAATTTTCATAATATGCCCAAATGTGTATTGAATAATGAATATTAAATAGAAAAATGGACAAATGGAATAAATAGGAAATCCACCTTAAAAGTATGTATATATCTGAAAAAATTATTACAATTAGAACCACAAAAGACTATTTTAATCCATCAAACTGACAAATATGTTTAAATGACAATACCCAGTTTGTCAAGGGTAAAGGAGAAAAATTCTCATGCATTGATGGTAGGCATGTAAACTTTATATCCTGGAGAACAATTTAGAATATATAGTGCTATGGACTAAGTTGTGTGTTTCCACTCCCTCCCCCAAACCCTGGCAAAAAAAAAATTAATATTTTGAAGCCCTCAACCCGCCATAAGACTATATTTGGAGATAGAGTCTCCAAGCAGGTAATTAAGGTTAAATGAGGACATAATGGGATTAGTTTCCTCATAAGAAGAAGAAAGAACTGAACTTACTCTATCTCTGGGTGCACAGAGGAAGGGCTATGTGAGGACAAAGCAAGATGGCAGCCTTCTGCAAGTTAGGAAGGGACACCTCACCAGAAATCCACCACCTGCCACCACCTTGATCTTTACCAGTTAAGCTGAGAAGGCTGAGAAATGTGAAATGAGTTTCTCAATGATACGTAGTTAATAGATATTATATGTAGGATCAA
This sequence comes from Martes martes, assembly GCF_963455335.1. Lineage (NCBI taxonomy): Eukaryota > Metazoa > Chordata > Mammalia > Carnivora > Mustelidae > Martes > Martes martes. Next base: position 67,913,102 of record NC_137892.1, on the reverse strand, counting down.
GAGCTATTTATGCATATAAAAATAAGGTCATCATATGGGGTGCCTGAGTGGATCAGTGGGTTAATCCTCTGCCTTCAGCTCAGGTCATGATCCCAGGGTCCTTGGATCAAGCCCCACATCGAGCTCCATGCTCAGCGGAAAGCCTGCTTCTCCCTCTCCCTCTGCCTGCCTCTCTGCCTGCTTGTGATCTCTATCTTTCTGTCAAATAAGTAAATAAAATGTTTAAAAAATAAAAAAAATTAGGTCATCATAAAGAATGGGGGAGTCAAGACATATGTGGCAATCAATGACAAGGATGTTAAAGAATAGCTAACGAGAGAAGTTGTGAAAAAATAAACTGCCATTGTTGAAGCCTGCAGCATTCGTGTACGACTTTGGGCAAGTTCCTAATTTGCTTAACTTCTCAGCTTCTCCATCTGTACAGCGGGAATGACACTATCTACCTCACAGGACTGCTTTGAAGAGTAAGTCCGATAATGAGTCATTATAACTAAGGGTTACTCTAAGTGGTAGCCGCAAAGGGTTACTTTGGACGCAGAGAGCCAAAGGATTTCAGACAGGGTCCAGCCTTCTCAGCCATGTGACCGTGGGCAAGTCGTTCTACCTCTCCCACCTTCAGTTTTGCATCTTCAACATGAGAGCTCTGACTAGCTGAACTCGAAGGATCGTTGTGGTTCAAACCTTATAGGAAGAGAATCTGCATCACATCAATAACGGGAGGTATTATGGCTTTAAGCAGTATAAAAAAGAGAACGTAATAAACTGCACACTGATGTCTGGTGCTTCGGGAGGTGAATTGCCAGTCTTCTGTGTTAGAGGAGACTCTCACGTTAAACAATGCCATTGCCCACGTGATACTTTTCATAACCATTGGTTCCAAACATACATCATGACAAGAGCTACTAAGCGTTTGGCAGTGCTCTTAAATTCATTTTTATTTTAATTAAACCCAATAGCAACCTCATTCACTTGAAAAATAGTAACACTTACACGGAATACACTTCCTTTATCTCACTCACAGGCCTTGCCCCTTTTCCTCACAGACCCCTCTAGACTACTCCAAGGCCCCTGACTTAAGAACCACTCAGAGGGCAATTTGGGAACCACTAACAAAGAGGATGTCTTCTCAAGGCTTCACCAGGAAAGTGAAGGAGAAAGATCTTTTCTTTCAGCATCTGTCTGCAGTTTGACACTGAGCCAGAAGGTACAGTGTGCTTGTAGCCTCTGGGAAGGCTTCTCTGGGTTGGAGTGTCAGGCGGCGGTTAGACACCTGTGTAGCCTCTGGGCATCCGTGGGGACTGCCTTTGAGGTGAGTAATCCACCCTGGATCCAAGAGGCATTGCCCTCCTAGAGCCAGAAGCATGAAAAGGTGACAAGCTGAATAGCTTCCTCCTTGGATAATCTTCACCATCAAAAAGAGACATTACCCTTGATTCCACGAAAGGGTCATCTCTTGAACTGAAATCATATTGTTCATTGTGATTTTGTTATAGAAAACACTGGAACCTGGGCTTGAAATGTGCGGTTTCCAGTCACTGTCTCTCAGTCTCCATTTCCTCACCTAAAAAAGGAATGGAAATAACACCAAATTCAATGAGTTTTTGTCAATAAGATAATTAAAAAGCTCTCGATAAACCCCAAAGTGCTATGGAAATGTCAATTATTATTGCTAGTGGTATCATGTAATTTTTCAAGTTAAGAAATACTTGTTCCTTTCTCTCCTCAGGAATCTGGCAACCCAGATAGAAAGTCTTTTAACAGCGTACAAAAATGGCCAATTTAATCCCTAGCAAAACCCATGCCTGGCCGTCAGCCTGTCAAAGGTGCCTTCTGTGTGTAAGAATGATCTATAGAAGCCCGAAGGTTGATTATAAAATCTCAAGTGTCTGCTTGCCTCGAGCCATTTTAGATGAGCTATTCAAAACGCATCCAAGTAATCAGTTTGCTCTGATAGACAGGAATAACAAGGAGGAGGGCTTGATTTCCCCTGCTGAAGACGAGGCATATCCATTGTTGTCTACCTTTCCACAGATCACATAGCCAGCTCTTTGTTCTTACTTAACAATATGGCTTGAGGCTTAAAAGTTGTGTTCAAATTTCTATGCTAGGGAATACCATGTTAGTTACTTTACAAAGAACTCCAAAAACTCACAGGCAGAAATGAAACCACCAACTCAGTTGGTCTGCAGTCTTTTCTAGAATTTAAGGACATATTGACATTTTTAGAAGGGAATACTCATTTTATATGCATTTATGATAGTAAGTTCATAAAAGTAGTGTCTTCCTAAATGCATCATCAAATATTTACTTTGGTCTTGTCTGCTCTTTCTTAATGAGGGAACACTTTCAATACAAATTATTAATTAATATCCAATTAAAATCCCAAAGCGTTTTGTTAACTGGAACTTGAGGGCACTGGGCATGTCCTACCAGTCAGAAGTCATCACAATATGCTGGCGGAGCACAGAATTCAGACCTGGACTGATTGTGTGTTATGTCAACTCAAGGAAGTCTGTGTCATTTCTGGAGTCTCCATTTTTTTTCATCTAGCAAATATGAGAAAAAATTCTTCCTAAAGGAAGGAAATGAGAAAATGGGGGTGAGAAGGTTGTCATCATTACAGAAATGTTAGTGATTATTGTTACTGTTATTGGCAAGCTCTGAGGACAAGAGCTGTTGGCCCAATTATTCTTGGTGGCCCAAATGCAGTGACTGACACTGACATTACTGTCCCTGCCCTCACCACCTCAGTGCAGTGGGAACAACCTAGGAAAAAGATGGGTGTATTCTGAAATATTTACAGATGAAATGATGCGATGCCTCGGGTTTGCTTCGCAAACAAAAAAGCAAGTTGTAAAACAATATAAACTATATGCTTCCTTGGAGGTAGACATAAATATAAAAACAGATATGACTACAGATACATAGAGAGACCACAGAGGCATAGATACAGAGGTGAATGTGGGTATAATCTCTAATAAGACACAGTGATTATATCTGGCTGTAATAAGACAAGGGTCTTTTTCCCCTTCTTTGTGACATATCTCTCTGTTCCAACTCCTTTATAATGAACACTTTACTTCTCTAATTTTTTAAATGTGTATTTTTTTTTCATTTTTTATTTTGTTTTTCAAAAAGATGTTAGGAAAAAAAGACCGTGGTAAGACCGTGAAGCACTAACTTCGTACTCCATCATAAAGCTAACAAGACCTCCTGGTAATTTTAGCTTCACACAGGCTGGTCCCTCCCCTTGCACTGCTCTCCCAGCTCCATAATCCATTCTGTCTCACCTTCACCCAAGTGTCTAAATGCATCTCCTCAGAAATCTCCTCAGGTGAAGCTCACTGACTTTGTTCATAGTGCCTGACATAATTTTATAATAATATATTCTTTTGTTTGTTTCCTTGTTTATTGTTGGTCTCCTTTGCCTGTGAGACTCAAAGTGCCAGGAGACAGAGACTATGGTGTTTTCTTTATCACTGTATACACAGCGCCTAGCATAGAGCTTGGTGCATAAATATGTACTGAATGAGTGAATGAGTGAATGAATGAATGAGTGAATGAACGAACAAACAAACCAGGGCCCATGTAGGAAGGCAGGTGTCTTCACCCAAATAGATCCAGGTACATCAGACTCTGAAGGCAAGGGCGGGGGATTAAGTCAACAGGCATGGGAGGACAGGCATATCAATAAATATTTGTCTGCTATACTAGAAATGAAACCTGAAGTGGTCATGAGTGACTTCTCTTTCAACTCAAAGGACTCCTCAGGGCAACGCTTACTGGAAAATTCTAGAGCTAAAACAGAACTTCAAAGTCAAACTCTCTTCTGCAGACGGGGAAACTGAAACCAGAGATCTCTCACCAGGCCAGGAGCCCTAAGTCACTCCTGCTAGGCCAGTAAGCTCTCGAGACCCTGTCCCTCGCAGACCCCAGTGTGACAGCAGTATCACCCAGGCCTTCACAGACAGCCCCAGAGCTGCTTCTTGGCATCTACTAGCCCAAGGAGTCTGAGAGTAAATGAATAGACTTCCTTTCTCAATGTCCTTTTTTATAAGTTGTTTATTACATAGAATACAGATTCCTATCTAGTTTGACATCAACATTCCTTTTATTGTAGAGCGACATCAAATCCCAAACCAATATGAAACTCACTTTCTCCCTAGCTTCTCTATCACATAAACTCACCTAGCATCCCTCAGAGCCAGGTCTGGGTTTAATCATCACTCTCCTTCTTTTGGCATTTAATAAATATATTTAAATACAGGTAGTGGTAATGACATTTATCGAGTGCTTACTATCTGCCAGGCACTATCTGAGACACTTCACATGTTGTGATCGCAACAACCCTAAGAAAGATGATAGTACGTCCATTTTAAATGTGTAAACTGAGACAGAGCTTTAAAAACCTTGCCTAATTAGCAAGCAGTAGAGCTGGAACTGGACCCAGGCAATCTGGCTCCAGAAAGCACGTTTATAACTACATGTAGTTTTGGGAAGTTCTCTTTTTGTTTACACTTTGTTTAAATCAAATAGATGTTTATTTCCATATTGTGCATTATAGCACAGGGGTACATGATCCAGGACTTTAGGGAAGAATGTTCTTTCCTCAACCTGTGGCTTTTATCTCTCTATGCAAGACTGTCACTCAGCTCATTGCCCCTTCCCAGGCAGGGAAGGTGGGAAGAGGAAGAGGAAAGCAAATAGCTTCCCTCTCTCCTAGCAACTTTTCATTTTGAAAAATGTCAAACCTACAGAACAAAATAGAAAGACTTTTTTTTTTTTTTTTAATGGAACCAAGAACGTTTTAGCTAGATTTACCAATTGTGGACATTCTGCCATTGGTTTTATCTCTCTTTATATCTCTCTGAAAGTTACACAAAAGAATATTTCTACAATATAAAGGGAAGATCAACTAGCCAGTTAGAAACCTTACAAATGGAAGCTGTTGATTTGACGAAATGAAATATCATGGGTGGTTTTCCTTTTTATTCCCTTTATTATTAGGATGTTTTCCTCATACACACAAAAACACAAACTAGAGTGAAGATTTTTCTTAAAGGATAAAAACATCAACGCCACAACAGTGCGAACCTTGCCGGCCTAGCCTCTCCGTACAACCAAGAGACTAAGAAGATGATCACCTGGTGGAGTGGAAACAGAATGGACTTCAGAACTGGGTACAACCCCCAGGCCCGTCCCCTGCTGAGCTGTGTGATAATCAGGGCAAGATTCTGAGCCTTCCTGAGCCTGTTTCCTCATAGGTGAAATATGTGCGGACTTACTACAAATCTATATTGCCGATGATTCTTGGGTAGAACTGAGGCATTGACCTTTTTAACAACTCTAGTGTAAATGGTCCACAGAGCGTATCTGAGAGACAGTGAGTCAGAAGGGCGCTCACTCAAGAATCTGGAATGGGGGAAGAGACCCCAAACCCTTGACAGCATCTTCTCAGCTGTCTCTTCCCGCATCCCTGCTGCCTAGCCTTACCCTCTCCCACATGGGAGGCTGCACAGAATTTCGCCTCTCTGATGCCAGTTTGGTTTTCTCCAGCTGAAGTCCTCCTATACCCTCCTCTCCACCCTGTACCCCACCCCAGCTCAGCCGAGTTTTCCCACCAGTGTCCCACAGAGCGCTCTGCTACCAACAGCCCAGCGGTCCTGGACACCATTAGGATCTTCAACACTTGGCCCACTTGGCCTCCCCCTCTGCCTGCTGTTCAGAGCCCAGCTCAGGTTTTCTTCTCCCAAAAAACTCCCTACTCCAGCCACCTGGAGTTCTCCCCTCTAACTTGCATTTAGTTCTACCCTGCATTTTTCCTGACCTAGCCCCTCTTTTATTCTAGGCATTGTTAAATGTGCTCTGAGCTCCATCAGAACAGAAGGAGTGATTTTCCTGCCTCTTATTCTTCGTGACACTTAGCATAGTACCAGACACATAGTAGGCACTCAACTCAGCCTGTACTGGCGGCCTGATTATTCCAATGACTTACTAAGGAAGATGAGAGGAGATGAACAGTGAGCACGAACGGAGGGCCTCTTGTAGTTCGATGAGCCCACACAGGGGCCCTCGAGTGTGGCTGACCCAGTCTTTAAAGGTGTTTTAAATAATGAGCTATATGTGACTGCATAAAAGTAGAGTTCAAAATAAAATCTGAGGGGTGCCTGGGTGGCTCAGTGGGTTAAGGCCTCTGCCTTCAGCTCGGGTCATGATCTCAGGGTCCTGGGACTGAGCCCCGCATCGGGCTCTCTGCTCAGCAGGGAGCCTGCTTTCCTCTCTGTCTCTCTCTCTCTCTCTGCCTGCCTCTCTGCCTACTTATGATCTCTGTCTGTCAAATAAATAAATAAAATCTATAAAAAATAAAAAAATAAAATCTGAAATAAATGAAAAGCAATTGATAAACAGCTGCTGTCACGTGCTCTGTTGTGTCTTTGATGAGTTTCAATTAAAAATAGCCCGAATACTTCAAAAAAAAGAAAAAAACCCATAGTGAATTCCCTTTATTGTCCCTTTAATGTGTTACTAAGGAGTTATTGGTATCATTTCATGGCTCCAGCACAAATGCCTCTAGGATTTATTGCTGGGTTCACATCTCTGCTCTTTTATGGATTTCTTCCAAGAGGGGCTTGAATACGGGGCTCCCATTATATGTCCCTTGTGGTTGGTTGGCTAGAGCTAGCTACATCAGCAAATGGCAGTAAAGCTCACCAAGGCAACAACTGTTCCTCACCAGTGTAGTTTGATTTAGAGCAGAATGCTTCCAGATGGGTTCTGATGTAACCCTTTTACTCCCATCTCCTGACAACACTGTAACTGAAAAATCAATCACACAGCACCCAGGTTTTATATGTTGCTGAGTTTTGCTGGGTGGGAGAGTGTAGTTAAAAAATGTGTGTGTGTGTGTGTGTGTGTGTGTGTGTATACATGCAAACACATATATACCCATAGAAATAAACACAATACCTTCCTCTCTAGACAAAAGTACATTTTGTAAATAACTAAATGACAATGGGAGAAAGTCCCGGAAGGTGATAGGTGTGTTTAATAGAGACCAATTACAAATAAGTACTATCAGAAAAGACTTTATTTAAGGGTTTAGAGACACCTTAAATCACAGACTCTTAGTTTGTTATGTCAACAGGCTGTCAATAAAACTCGGTTTCCCGGGTCAGTGGAGTCACTGGTGTGTTCCTCAGTCCAGCTTCTTTAACCAGAGGCAGTCGCCAAATCTCATTACCATGCTCTGTCTGTGGGAGGATGGAGATCATCTATCAGTTACGTTACTGCGTGACAAACCATACGAAAGAGCTTTAAAGCTGAGGGTGCTCTAAACCCAGGAAAGAGAGGATAGATGTCCTTGGATATCAGCTCTAACAGCAAGAGAGTTTGCAGAAGGCTATCGGATGATTACATGTGGGTTGGGCTGTATGACTGTTTTGTTTTAAATTAGCCAATGATTGTAAACTTCATATAACGGACCTGACTTGCCCTTCCTGAATGTTTTCTAATGTCAACCTCCATAGAGGACTGCAAAATGAATGTTGTGAAATTACCATGATTTCGGTGGCACTGTAATTAGATAACTTTCTCCCATGGAAATCCAACTCCTGAAGCACTAAACAGATGTATTGGGCTGTTCTGTGTTCATCTGACTATAAAAGCAGCAACAGATACAATACGTTTCTAATTATGTAAGTGACGGGGCATGGAAGAACCACGAGCAGACTTCCTTTCTTCATTTTAATACCCTCAGGTGACTTTCTTTTAATGAAACCAACATGGCCTTTGAACAACATTTTACTCCCCCCATATCCAGCTTGTATTTATTGAAATGACTACCAGGAGAAATTGTGTCATGGACTACCCCACCTACCAGACGCTGGGCAGAAGTCTTGGTTCATTTGATTGTCCGCTTCATAGAATGGCACTTCTCAAACTTAAATGCATTTACAAATCACCTGGGTGTCTGGTAAAACGCAGATTCTGACCCCTGAGGGCTGCTGGGACCATGAGAGTCCGTATTTCTAACCCGCTCTCGGGTGATACTGATGCCGCAGGTCTGAGATTCACACGCTGGGCATAGATCACCTTAATAATGTTCTCTAAAATGTCCAACAGGAAATATAAACACAGTTACATAATTTCATGTAATTTGTTTCCTGAAAGATAAGACTGATTATGTTTAAAGAGAAGTCAATATTGGACATGAATTTTAAAACACAGTTGTCATCTCCCTAAATGTTATCTCCATGGATAAAGATCTTTTGAGAGCTCAAAGAGGTCCTTTAAGGTCGATGAATATTGACTTCAGGAAGTGATCCAAAACAAAACTCAAACTGATTCATTTAAAGCAAAGCTTGAATCCAATACTTTCCCCAGCTGCTCTATTGATGACTGCTTGACTTTTTCTTTGCAGTAAATGTACATAAACAAATCAAAAATATGCTTTCCTTATTTTTAAAAATCTCTTCCCTAGAATAGGATTCAAGTTCATTTGCTCACCTACAACATCTGCTGTGCAACATTTATTTAAATAAGACATACTTAAATAAGAGTTCGGTTACATAAACTAATTCCCTCTGAAATTGATTAGCCTAATACAGATTCAGCTGTGGAGATAAATGTCAAAGATCAGAATATTCTACTTCACCTTTAATAATATTACAGCCCTGTACTTAATAACTACTTTCTTCTGAGGAGCTCATAATACCTCATATTCATCCTCCCACTAACCTTTTCTGAGCTTGGTAAAGAAGTGTGTTCTTTTTATAGATCTGGATTTGCAAGGCTAATTCCTAAAGACTTTAATTTTTGTATAATTTGAGTAAGTAGATACTAAGTAGAACATAGTAATACCTTGGAGGTGATTTTTTGAGCATAACTCAGTTTTCCAAAAGCATAGTTAATGGATTCATGGACACTAGCATAACCTCCTATGCACAAAAAGAACATTATAATAAAACAGCTAAATATACTCACTCCCCAGATATTTATTTAGCATCTATAATACCAATACTAATGATGATAATAATAATAAATGCTTAGAATAATCTAGGGACTATTCTAAGGGCTTCATATATAGATCAGTATTCTTTACAACATCTTACATGATAGATACTAATATTATCCCCATTCCACAGATAAAGAAAGTGAAACACTGAAAGACTAAAACTTTACCCGAGGTTATAAAGCTAGTAAGTACCTGCTATGGTCTGAATGTTTGCTCCCTCCCAAAATTCATGTGTTGAAATCCTAACCCCCAAATATGATGGTATTAGGATGTGGGGCCCTTGGAAGGTGCTTAGGTCATGAGGATAGACCTCATGAATGGGATTAGTGTTTTATAAAAGAGACCCCATGTTTCTAAGAAGCACCAGTAGAAGGGCCCTCTCTAGAATTTGACCATGCTGGCTCTTTGATCTTGGACTTCCCAGACTCCAGAACTGTGAGCAATTAATTTCTGTTGCTTAAAACCCACCCAGTCTGAAATTTTGTTATAGTGGCCCAGACAGCCTAGCTGGTCAAGCCAGAATTAAAACCCAGACAGCCTAGCTTCTGTGTCCAAGCTCTGTCGTGTGCCAGACACCATGACAGGTGACGATGATCACCAAAAAAGTGCTTGTGGGGATAGCCAACGTGCTGCGTTCACAAGACCTCCACCCCGCTTCTAACCACCAGTCATCATTATAGCCTATAAAATTAGATTCTTATCCACTATATAAATGCATCCAGGTTTTTAAATTTTTTATCATTTTAAAAAATCATACTGGGGAAAATATGAGATTTTAGTTTTACAGTCATGGGGAGAAGAAACCTTTCTCAAGCATGACCGAAGTCTGTAAAGTATAAAAACAGAATTCATTATACAAAATTGCAAACATTCTGTACTGCAATGGTGCTATAAGCAAAACTAAGAGATAAATGATGTTTCCAAATAGCAGAGATAATGGTGGTCACCTAAATTTAAATCTCCCTACACATCCTCTGAAAAACTGTACAGGTCAACAAAAAGAAAAAAAAAACACCTACACAAATCCCATATTTTCATCTTAGCTAGAAAACCAAATAACACTACAAACTTCACGTTATCTTTATTTTTTTATCATTTAAATTCAAGTAGCCAACATATAGCACATCATTAGTTTCAGATGTAGTGTTCAATAATTTATCAGTTGCATATAACACCCAGTGCTCATTGTGTCACGTGCCCTCCTTAATGCCCATCACCGGTTACCCCATCCCCCCCATCCGCCTCCCTTCCAGCAACCCTCAGTCTGTTTCCGATATTAATCATAGCATCTTTAAGAAAAAACACATCAAGTTACAGCAACTCTATATCAAGCCTTTGCAGAGACCTAGGAGTGCATCTCCAGAAAATCTGCATGGAAGAGAGGAGAGGGAAGGGAGTTAAGACAGCTCTCAGAAAGAGAAAGGCCGCTGTAAGTGTGAAAATGTCAGAAGGGTTCCAGTAGCTAAGAGCACTGACTACAAGAAAAAAACTGCAGGGTGACATGAGATTCAAAAAAAACCAAAAACAGTTCTGGAAAGGCCAGGGAAGGAAAGGATGGAAAAGTAGAGGCAATCTTTGGATACTTCATAGAGGAGCCAAAAAGAAACATAAGAGAGAGATTGAAAGATTCGGGATCCGTCAAGACAAAAGAAAATTGAAAAAAAAAAAAATCAAAGGACACACAGACACTCTTTGGGCCAAATACTTTTTTTCCTACTGAAAGTATAGTGGGATCTACTCTGTACGTTGCAGGATATTTGGCAGTACCCTCTACCTTCTAGATGTGATTAGCATACCAACTCCCCTACCACCCGTTATGACGACCAAAAATGTCTCCAGACATTGCCAAATGTCCGCTGACCTAAAACAGTGATTTGTTGCATTGCTGATTGGTTTGTTTGCTGTTTGAAGACTCACCTTTAAATTCTTCCCTTTTTGTAGTAAACTAAGAGGAAAAAATAAAGAAAATTAAAGGAAGGAAAAGCAGCTCTACTTCCTCATTCATTCATTCATTCAACAGATTCCTACTGAATGCCCATTAAGCAATCTGCTTTGTGTAAAAGATGAATAAGTACGATGCGGTCACAATCCAAATTTTATGCTTTCCATATTATTTCTTTTAATAGTATCATGGTTTGATTAACTTCGTTACAGCTCTGTTTCTTCCATTTCTCGTCTTCTTTCTTCTGTAAGCAGATGAGGCTACACGCGCTCCTCTCATGGCCGTGGCAGAGGCTCAAGAAAGTGAAATCACGTTAAGCCCTAGGCTCAGAACTGACATGCTGTCACTTCCGCTCCATTCTCTTCAGTTGAACGCAAGATCGAGGGCAGAGAAAATGTACTTCACATTTTCACATCACAGGGAAGTGAGGAGAACTACACATTCACACAGCGAAGGACGTGGACACAGGAACAGTTGAACAATTAGGGCCTAGGCTGCACTTTACCACAGTAGAGAAAAAAAAGTCTTGTTTTATTATATCCAAGTTAAGATTTCCTTGCTTTTAAGTTTTTATTTTAATTCCAGTTAGTTCACATACAGTGTTATATTAGTTTCAGGTGTACAACACAGGGCTTCAACACTTCCACACAATCATCCAGTACTCCTCACCTGGGCACTCCTTAATCCCCGTCACCTGTTGCACCCTCCCTTCTTCCCCCTCCTACCTCCTCTCTGGGAACCATCCGTTCTCTGTAACTAAGAGTCTGTTTCTTGGTTTGTCTCTCTCTCTCTCTTTTTCCTTTTGCTTGTTTGTTCTGTTTCTTAAATTCCACATATGAGTGGAATCATATGGTATTTGTCTTTCTTGGACTTATTTTGCTTAGCATAATACTCTCTAGCTCCATCCGTATCGTTGCAAATGGCGGGATTTCGTTCTTTTTTATGGCTGAATAATTATTCATCCATTTATATGTATATATGCCACATCTTGTTAATCCACTTTCACCTGTTGATGGACACTGGAGCTGTTTCCATGTCTTGGCTCTTGTAAATAATGCTGCTATAAACACAGGAGCACGTGCATCCCTTTGAATTAGCGTTCTTGTATTTTTAGAGTAAATACCTACTAGTGCAATTGCAGGGTCATAGGGTAGTTCTATTTTTAACTTTTGGGGGAAATTCCATCCTGTTTTCCACAGTGGCTGCCCCAGTTTGCACTCCCATCCAGGGTTCCTTTTTCTCCATATCTTTGCCAACACCTTTTTTTCCTTGTGTTGTTGATTTTAGCCATTCTGATCAATGTGAGGTGGTATCTCATTATAGTTTTGATTTGCATTTCCCTGATGATGAGTGATGATGAGCATCTTTTCATGTGTCTGTCGGCTGTCTGGATGCCTTCTTTGGAGAAATAGCTGTTCGTGTCTTCTACTCATATTTAATTGGATTATTTGGTTTTAAGGTGTTGAGTTTTATCAGTTCTTTATATATTTTGGATACTAACCCTTTATCAGATGTGTCACTTGCAAATATCTTATCCCCTTATTCAGTAGTTGTCTTTTAATTTTGTTGACTGTTTCCTTCCATGGGCAGAAGCTTTCTATTTTGATGTGGTCCCAGTGGGTTTTTTTGTTTGTTTGTTTGTTTGTTTGTTTGCTTTAGTGTCTCTTGCCTCAGGAGACATATCTAGAAAAAAAGCTGCTATGGCCAATGTCAGAGAGGCTACTGCCTGCGTTCTCTCCTAGGTTTTGTGTGGTTTCAGATCTCACATTTAGGTATTTAACCATTTACTTTTGTGTCTGGTTTAATAAAATGGTCCAGTTTCTTTCTTTTGCATGTTACTATCCAGTTTTCCCAACACAATTTGTTGAAAAGACTGTCCTTTTCCCATTAGATATTATTTCCTGTTTTGTCAAAGATTAATTGACCATATAGTTGTGGGTTTATTTCTGGGTTTTCTATTCTGTTCTGTTGATCTATGTGTCTATTTTTGTGCCAGTACCATACTGTCTTGACTATTACAGCTTTGTACTGTAACTTGAAGTATGGAACTGTGATGCCTCCAGCTTTGCTTTTCTTTTTTAAGATTGCTTTGGCTCTTCAGGGTCTTTTGTGGTTCTATATAAATTTTACAATTGTTTGTTCTAGTTCTGTGAAAAATGCTGTTGGTATTTTGATAGGGATTGCCTAAAATGTGTAGATTGCTTTGGACCATATTAACATTTTAACGAGATTTGTTCTTCCAACACATGAGCATGGAATGTCTTTCCATTTCTTTGTGTCATCTTCAGTTTCTTTCATCAGTGTTGTATAGTTTTTGGAGTACAGTTCTTTCACCACTTTGGTTAAGTTAATTCCCAGGTATTTTATTATTTTTGTTTCATCTGTAAATGGAATTATTTTCTTAATTTCTCTGATGCTTCATTATTGGTATATAGCAATGCAACAGATTTCTGTACACTGATTTTGTATTCTGCGACTTTACTGAAATTCATGTATCAGTTCTAGCAGTTTTTTGGTGGAGTCTTTCAGATTTTCTATATATAGTATCATGTCATCTGCAAATAGTGAAAGTTTTACTTCTTTCTTGCCAGTTAGGATGCCTTTCATTCCTTTTTGTTGTCTGATTGCTGTGGCTAGGACTTCCAGTACTATGTTGAACAACAGTGGTGAGAATGGACATCCTTGTCTTATTCCTGACCTTAGGGGAAAAGCTGTCTTTCCCACTTAAGGATGATACTAGCTGTGGGTTTTTCATACAAGGCCTTTATTATGTTGAGGTCTGTTCCCTCTAAACCTACTTTGTTGAGAGTTGGTTGTTTTTTTTTTTTTTAATCATGGATGAATGTTGTACTTTGTCAAATGTTTTTCTGCATCTGTTGAAATGATCATATGGTTCTAAAGATTTTATTTATTTGTCAAAGAGAGAGCACAAGCAGGGGGAGCAGTAGAGGCAGAAAGAGATCAAGACTCTCCATGGTGGGGCTCGATCCCAGAACCCCAGGATCACGACCTGAGCCAAAGGCAGATACTTAACTGACTGAACCACCCAGGCGCCCCTGAAATGATCAGATGGTTCTTATCCTTTCTCTTATCAAACTGATGTATCACACTGATTGATTTGTGAATATTGAACCCACTTTGCAACTCAGGGATAAATCCCACTTGATTGTGGTGAATAATTTTTTTAATGTATTATTGAATTCAGTTTGCTAGTATTTTAGTGAGGATTTTTGCAACTATCTTTGTCAGGGATATTGGCTTGTAGTTCTCTTTTTTAGTGCTATCTTTATCTGGTTTTCATATCAGGATAACACTGGTGTCTTAGAATGATTTTGGAAGTTTTCCTTCCTTTTCTATTTTTTGGGATCATTTGAGAATAGTTTAAACATTTGGTAGGTCCTGGACTTTTGTCTGTTGGGAGTTTTTTAAAAATTTCTGATTCAATTTCTTTGCTGGTTATGGGTCTGTTCAAATTCTCTATCTCTTCATGTTTCAGTTTTGGCAGTTTATATGTTCCTAGGAATGTATCTGTTTCTTCTATGTTGTCCAATTTTTGGCATGGTTTTCATAATATTCTCTTATAATTGATTGTATTTCTATGGTGTTGGTTGTTATTTCTCCTCTCTCATTTGTGATTTTATTTATTTGAGGCCTTTCTCTTTTTTTCTTGGTAAGTCTGGCCAGAGTTTTATCAATTTTATTCATTTTTTTCAAAGAACCAGCCCCTGGTTTTATTGATCTCTTCTATTGTTTGTTTTCATTTCTGTATCGTTTATTTCTGCTCTAATATTTATTATTCCCCTTCTTCTGCTGGTTTTGGATTTTTCTTTTTCCAGGTCCTTTAGGTGTGAGGGTAGGTGGTTTATTTGAGATTTTTCATGCTCCTTGAGGTAGGCCTGTATTGCTATAAACTTTCCTCTTAAAATCACTTTTGCTGCATCCCGCAGGTTTGGGACCATTGTGTTTTCACGTTCAATTGTTTCCATGTACTTTTATTTCTTCTTTTATTTCCTGGTTAATCCATTTGTTGTTTAGTAGCATGTTATTTAACTTTCATGTATTTGTTGTTTTTCCAAATTTTTTCTTGTGGTTGAATTCAAGTTTCATAGTGTTATGGTCAGAAAAGATGCGTGGTATGATTTTGATCTTGAATTTGTTGAAAAATATTTTATGGGCTAACACGTGATCATTCTGCAGACTGTTCCACGTGCACTTGAAAAGAATGTGCATTCTGCTATTTTAAAATGGAACATTCAAATGTATCTGTTAAATCCTTCTGTTCCAGTGTGTCATTCAAAACCATTGTTTCCTCGTTGATTTTCGGTTTAGATGATCTGTCTATTGATGTAAGTGAGGTGTTAGAGTCCTCTACTATTATCATATTATTATAGATTAGTTCCTTTATGTTTGTTATCAACTGTTTTATGTATTTGGCTGTTCCCATGTTTGGTGCAGAAATATTTACAATCATTACATCTTCTTGTTGGATTGTCCCCTTTAATATCATATAATATCCATCTTTGTCTCTTGTTACAGTCTTTGTTATAAAGTCTATTTTGTCTGATATAAGTATTGCTACTCTGGCTTTCTTTTGTCATCCATTTGCATATAGATGTTTCTCTAACCCCTCACTTTCAATCTGTAGGCATCTTTAGGTCTAAAATGAGTCTGTTGTAGGCAGCATATAGATGGGTCTTCTTGTTTTTTTTAATCCACTCTGTCATCCTGTGTCTTTTGATCAGAGCATTTAGCCCATTTCCATTCAAAGTAATGATTGATAGATAAATTTATTGTCATTTTATTACTTGTTTTATGGTTCTTTCTGAAGATTTCCTCTGATCCTTTATTGTCTTTCTCTCCTGTTTTGCTGATTTTCTTTAGTGATGTATTTGGATGTCTTTTTCTTTATTCTTTGCATATTTATTAATGGTTTTTGACATATGATTACCATTAGGTTTGTATGTAACCTCTTCTGCATATAGCAGCCTATATTAAGTTGATGGTTGTTTGAACCTATTCTTTTCTCTCCTCCTCACATTTTAGGTATATGTTATTATATTTTATATCCTTTCTATCTGTGTGAGTTCCTTGACTGGTTTTTTTAAGAGAAATACTCATTTTTTTGTGTGTGTGTTTCCTCCCCTTATAATGATATTTTTGGTCTCTCCTTTCCACTCAAAGAGTCTCCTTTAATATTTATCATAGTGCTGGCTTAGCACGAACTCCTTTCGTTTTTGTTTTGTTTGGGAAACTCTTTATCTCTCCTCCTATTCTGAATCATAGGCTTGCTAGATGGAGTATTCTTGGCTACAGATTTTCCCCATTTAACACTTTGAATATATCCTGCCACTCTCTTCTCGCTTGCAAAGTGTCTGTTGAAAAATCTCCTTCTAGCCTTAAGGGTTTTCCCCCTGTAAGTTACTCACTTCTTTGGTCTTGCTCCTTTAAAATTTTTTTCTTTATTGCTATATTTTACAAATGTAATTACAATGTGTCTTGGTCTGGGTCAGCTTTTGTTGATTTTGATTAGGAGTTCTCTGCACCTCCTGGATCTGGATACCTGTTACCTTTCTCAGATTAGGGAAGTTTTCAGCTGTTATTTCTTCAAATAAATATTCTGCCCACTTCTCTCTCTCTACTCCTTCTGGGACTCCTGTAATACAAATGTTATTACATTTTATGGTGTCAGTGAGTTCCCTAAATCTATTCTTGTTTTGCATAATTCTTTGTTCTCTCTTTGTTCCCTTTGTTCACTTTCCATTACTCTGTCTTCTGTGTCACTAATTCTTTCATCCTGCTGTTCATTCCATCAAGCACTCTTCTCATTTCATTTATTGAGCCCTTTGTCTCTGCTATGTTTTTCCTTATCTCTGTGTTAAGGCTCTCATTCATGACTTCCATTCTTTTCTCAAGTCCAGTGATTATCCTTACAATCATTGCTTGAAATTCTCTATCAGGCATTTAACTTACATCTGTTTTGCCTTGTCCTGTTCTTTCATTTGGGATAAATTTCTCTGTCTCCTCATTTTGTCTACCTCTCTGTGTCTGTTTCTATGTATTAAGAAAGTCAGCTATGGGGATGCCAAGGTGGCTTAGCCAGTTAAGCGTCTGCCTTCAGCTCAGGTCATGACCCCAGTGTCCTGGTATCAAGTCCCAAATCAGGTTCCCTGTTCAGTGGGGAGCCTGCTTCTCCCTTTCCCTCTGCCTGCAGGTCCCCCTGCTTGTGGTTTCACTCTCTCTGACAAATAAATAAATAAAATCATATAATAAAAAGAAAGAAAGACAGACAGACAGAAAGAAAGAAAGGAAATCAGCTGTCTTCAGTTCTTGAAAGTAATGACTATGAAAAAGAGGTCCTAGAGTGCCTTGCAGTGCAGTGTTCCCTCTTCACCAGAACCCAGTGTTTAAGGAAAATATCTGATGTGTGCTGCTTATGCCCTGCTGTTGTCACTGAGTCACTTTTCTTTTCAGTGCAGTTGTCTGTACTGACTCACTGCCTATTGTAGACTGTGCTTGCTCTTTGTGGTGTTAGTGGGACCCAGACAGGCCAGCTCTGAGGGCACATGCCCACCAGGGAAGTTGGGAGCAGGGTGGGACTGTTAACAAAATTTGTGCTAGGCTACTAGTCCTACGGCAGATTCCATGAAGCTATGCAGGAACTGGGGCCTGTGGGCTGGCATGACTGGAGGTGCAAGGCTGGGCATGGCACACAAGGTGACAAAATTTTCCCTGAGCCCAGGACCAAGGCTAGCAGACTTGGAGTGGGTAAGTCCACAGGAAAACTCATGGGACTGGCACAGTGCTCACGGTTAGGGAACAAGTGTCTGTGCAGCACCACATCCCACAGGTGGCTCTGTGTTGATGCTGTGGGCAGGGGAGAAAAATGACAACAGCCTGCCCCCTCATGAAGAAGTCTGCCAATGTGCTCCAAAATCATCACGAAAAGATCTATCTCCCGCTTCCCCCAACATTGTGTAAACTGTCATTTTCATGTCACTCTCTGCACAAGCTGTTGTCTCTGAAGGCAGTGACAAAGCTTTCACTTGCCCTCCTGGCCCACCCAGTGCCGAGTCAGCTGAATTTCAAAGCTCTAGGTTCCAAGTCCCACTAATTTTACAAACTTACAGAATTCAGGGGTGCCTGGGTGGCTCAGTCAGTTAAGCATCCAACTCCTGATCTCAACTCAGATCTTGATCTTGGGGTCAGGAGTTCAAGCTCTGCACTGGGCTCTGCCCCTCTGATTCTTAAAGCCAAATGTTGGAGTTCCTGGGTGGTTGGTTAACCGTCTGCCTTTGGCTCAGGTCATGATCCCAGGGTTCCCGAATTGAGCCACATCAGGCTCCTGCTCAAAGGAGAGCCTGCTTCTCCCTCTGCCCCTCACCACATTCTTTGCTCTCTCTCACACAAATAAATAAATAAATTTTTTCAAGAAATAATAAAATAAAGCCAAAAGTTATGAAGATTAGTCTTCCCCGTGTGAGCTCCCTGGTGCAAAGGCCTCTTTCTCTGCCCCCTCCATGTGTACAGGTCCCTCCCTCCTACAGGCAGCCTACCTCCACCTTTCTGACCTTCCCAATCTTTCAGATGCAGCCTCTCCTCTATATTTAGTTGTATAGTTTGTTCTGCCAGTCTTTGGATTGCTCTTAGGTTTATTGACTTGGATGTGGGTGAAACGTAGTTGTAAACATGAGTTGAGGAGAACTCAAGGTCCTCCTAATCTTCCATCTTCCCAAGCACCCCAACAAATTAAGATTTCTGAGCACAGATCTTCAAGTTAAATGAATGACTACAATAACAGTATCATACTTTTCAATGATGCAGAAAAAGATTAGATAAGCCATCAACCTCAGAGGATTTATTATTTCAATGTATTTTTATTAGACAAGCAGTAATACCAAATTTACCTATATTAAAGCAATTCATTTCTAAAGACCAATGTTTCAATGACAAATGTCAGTAAATGACTTTTACTACCATATATGTTATACTTTTTATAGCTGTTTTAACAAGAAACTTTTCAGAAGTCTTCATTTATATCCTCTATTTGTTCTTAAAAGAAATTTTCCTGAAACCTAACACTTCTTAAAATCAAGTCCTGGTCCAATAGATTTAAATTTCTACATTCAGTATACTCCAGGGGGAAAAATAATTGAATTATGCTTTCTCATTCATGACTATTTAAATATTCTGTTTCTGAGGTTACATTTTTTAGTGTGTTTTTATGTTTTATTCAGAACACAATGTTCCAGCAAATATCACAAACCCAAATCAATGGCTTATACTGACATTAAATATGCCATTAACATGCCTGCTCTCAGAAAAGTTCAATGAGAAGCTGTCAACAAACCTGCAGAGAAAGTCTTACTGCATTCAAAATAAATGATAAAAGAGGAGCCAGAAATAACTGAGAACTTTTAGGATAATGAACAGAAGAAAAAGTAATCTGAAAATTTCTAGCTCTCTGTTTGGCAAACAAAAATGATTCCAATTTTCATAGGCCTAGAGCCGACAACAAAACAAAGTTCATGTCGTTTTCCACAGCAGTCAGGAGGCTCTTCCTTTCATCTCTGTGACTTAGGTGCTTGCAATGTAATGTGACTAACACCTTAGACCCCTGGTCTTTAATGTCCCCATCACCAGGAGCAACAGTGAGAGCCCACACAGCAGCACTCTAAAAAAATAGCATCAAAAGAACAGCAACTCAAATATAGGGATAAAAAGGAAGATAGTGTATCTCAGGTTATAGAACTATTTAATCATTTTTTTCATTCATTCATTTACTAAACAGAGAATGCTTACTGGTCAAGCCTTTGAAAGGTTATAATACATGGCCCACCAGCTGGGATTCACCTGGAAAATGAAGGAGAGGAGGTGTCACCCAAAGAAGTTGAGTGAGTGAAAGCTTACTGGTACCGGGAAGTGAAGGAGAGCCTCCCCAAGATGGTCTGTGGGCTCTTTGCTGGTGAAGAGATCGGCAACACACCTGAGGCCAATGGTGTATCCAGGAAGGTTTCAGAGCAGAGGAGGATGTGCTGTTGATGGGAGGCCGTGGAAGCTCAGAAAGGATGGCCGGAAAAACTCGAAGAACAGACAAAATTCCAGGTACAGGTTCAACCATTTATGTTTGAGCTCATTTTTGAGGTTGCCTAATAATAATCTACATTCATGATGATGACCCCAGAGTCACTCAGAAGGTATTAATCATATTCATTTAGCTCTTCAAAGAAATGCAAGATAAAGGAAATTCTTTTTTGAAAGATCATGAAAAAAAAACTTTAACATATTTTTTAACAACTTTATTGAGGTTTAATTTATATATAATAAAATACACTTACTTAAAATGTACACTTTGTTTGATATAAGTATTACAATGAAGGTGATGAAAACACACATTAACTCTGAAAGATTAAACATGCCCTTTAGAATGCTGCCCTCCTGCATCTCTGTCCCCACTACCAATCCCTAGGCAACTACAGATCTGCTTTCTATTACTGTAGATTAGTTTGCATTTCCTATAGTTTTATATAAATGAAACCATACATTATATACCTTTTTTTGTCTGGCTTCTTTCACTCAGCATAATTATTCTAGAAATTCATATATATTGTGTGTACCAACAGTTCATTCTTTTAAAATTGCCAAATTAAATTAAAAATAATAATGATAAATAATAAATAAGATAAAATTGCTGAATAGAATTCCATTATATGAATATACCACAGGGTTTTTTGTTTTGTTTTTTTACTTGTTGATGAATATTTAAGTTGTTCCCAGTGGAGACTATTAAAAGTAAAACTACGCTTATGTATAAGTCTTTGTATGAATATACAATTTTACATCTCTTGTGTTAGTACCTAAGATTGCTATACAGTAGGTATATGATCAACATTTTAAGAAAGTACCAAATCGTTTTTTTTAAGTGGTTGTACCATTTTAACATTTCTACGAGCAGAGCATGAGAGTTATGGTTATTCCACATTCAGACCAACACATGGTAGAATCAGTCATTTTAAATTTAGACACTTGAACAACGTGTGTAATGGTATTTCAATGTAATTTTAATTTGTATTTTCCTAGTAACTAATGGTGTTGAGCATATTGTCAGGTGCTTATTTGTTGGTGAAACATGCGTCCATATCTTTTACTCATTTTTTAATTGGGTTGTTTATTTTCTTATTATTAAGTTTTTCTTATAATTAAATTAGGAGAGTTCTTTATACAGATCTTCCTCAACTTATAATGGGGTTACGTTCTGATGAATCCATCCTAAGTTGAAAATACTGTTAAAGTCAAAATACGTTTAATACAGACCATAGCTTAGCCTAGCTACCTTAAACAGTCTCAGAACACTCCTATTAGCCTTCAGTTGAGCAAAATCATCAAACACAAAGACTATTTTATAATAAAGTGTTTAATCACCTGGAATTTATTAAGTACTGTATTGAAAGTGAAGAATGGGATGGTTGTGTGAGTACAGAATGGTTGTAAGCTTATCAATTGTTGACCCTCGAGATCCCGTGACTGACAGCTGCAGCACACTGCACTGCCCAGCACCATAAGTGAGCCAGGAAAAGATAAAAACTCGAAATCTGAAGTACAATCTCTACTAACTGCATATCTCTTTCATACCATCGTAAAGTCGAAAAATTGAAATTCAAACCGTCCTAAGTCTGGGATCATCTGGTAGATATATAATCTGACAGATATATCTCTATCTTCTATCAGATATATAATTTGCAAATATTGTCTCCCAAGCTATGGTTTGTCTTTTCATTCCATTTACACTATCTTTTGATGAACAGAAGTTCTTACTGGTGATGGAGTCCATTTTAATTTGCTCTTTTATCATGTTTTATCTCTTATCAAAAACATCATGTTTTTGATGTTATATCTGAGAAGTCTTTGCCTACCTAATTTAAGGCCAGAAAGATTTTTCTCCCGTGTTTTCTTCTAGAAGTTTTTTGTTTTGTTTTGTTGTTGTTGTTTTTTTTAGTTTTGGGTTTTACATTAATGTTTGTTGTCCACTTCAATCCAAGTAATTGAATTAATTTTTGTATATGATGTGAGGGGTTTTTAAAAATATCCTATTGTAACAGCATCACTTGTTAAAAGCAGTTGCTTTCTCCATTGAATGTCTTAGCTACATTGTCAAAAATCAGTTGACTCCCTATGTATAGGTGTCTATTCTGTTCCATTGATTGATTTGTCCATTTTTATGCCAATACCACATTGACCTGATTAGTGTAGTTGTGTAGTAAGTCTTAAAATGAGGTAGCATTAGCCTCCAGCTTTGTTCTTTTGAAACTTGATTATTCTAGTCCCTCTGCATTTTCATATGAATTTCAAACATCAATTTCTATTCATCAATTTCTATTTAAAGCCCACAGAAATCTGGATTTGGATTGCACTGAATCTAAGAGTCAAGTTGGGGATTATTGAAGTTTTTAAAATTTTGAGTCTTCCAATCCATGAAGACATTAAAACTCTCCATTGTTAAGGTAATCTTTATTTTAATTTTAATTTTTTTATAAACATATAATGTATTTTTATCCCCAGGGGTACAGGTCTGTGAATCACCAGGTTTACACACTTCACAGCACTCACTATAGCACATACCATCCCCAATGTCCATAACCCCACCCCCCTCTCCCGACTCCCCTCCCCCCAGCAACCCTCAGTTTGTTTTGTGAGATTAAGAGTCACTTATAGTTTGTCTCCCTCCTGATCCCATCTTGTTTCATTTATTCTTCTCCTACCTCCCTAACCCCCCATGTTGCATCTCCACTTCCTCATATCAGGGAGATCATATGATAGTTGTCTTTCTCCAATTGACTTATTTCACTAAGCATGATACCCTCTAGTTCCATCCATGTCGTCGCAAATGGCAAGATTTCATTTCTTTTGATGGCGGCATAGTATTCCATTGTGTATATATACCACATCTTCTTTATCCATTCATCTGTTGATGGACATCTAGGTTCTTTCCATAGTTTGACTATTGTAGACATTGCTGCTATAAACATTCGGGTGCACGTGCCCCTTCGGATCACTACGTTTGTATCTTTAGGGTAAATACCCAGTAGGGCAATTGCTGGGTCATAGGGTAGTTCTATTTTCAACTTCTTGAGGAACCTCCATACTGCTTTCCACAGTGGTTGCACCAGCTTGCACTCCCACCAACAGTGTAGGAGGGTTCCCCTTTCTCCGCATCCTCACCAGCATCTGTCGTTTCCTGACTTGTTAATTTTAGCCATTCTGACTGGTGTGAGGTGATATCTCATTGTGGTTTTGATTTGTATTTCCCTGATGCCGAGTGATGTGGAGCACTTTTTCATGTGTCTGTTGGTGATCTGGATGTCTTCTTTGCAGAAATGTCTGTTCATGTCTTCTGCCCATCTCTTGATTGGATTATTTGTTCTTTGGGTGTTGAGTTTGCTAAGTTCTTTATAGATTCTGGACACTAGTCCTTTATCTGATACGTCGTTTGCAAATATCTTCTCCCATTCTGTCGGTTATCTTTTGGTTTTGTTAACTGTTTCCTTTGCTGTGCAAAAGCTTTTGATCTTGACGAAATCCCAGTAGTTCATTTTTGCCCTTGCTTCCATTGCCTTTGGCGATGTTCCTAGGAAGAAGTTGCTGCTGCTAAGGTCGAAGAGGTTACTGCCTGTGTTCTCCTCAAGCATTTTGATGGATTCCTTTCTCACATGGAGGTCCTTCATCCATTTTGAGTCTATTTTTGTGTGTGGTGTAAGGAAATGGTCCAGTTTCATTCTTCTGCATGTGGCTGTCCAATTTTCCCAACACCATTTATTGAAGAGGCTGTCTTTTTTCCACTGGACATTCTTTCCTGCTTTGTCGAAGATTAGTTGACCATAGAGTTGAGGGTCTACTTCTGGGCTCTCTATTCTGTTCCATTGATCTATGTGTCTGTTTTTGTGCCAGTACCATGCTGTCTTGGTGATGACAGCTTTGTAATAGAGCTTGAAGTCCGGAATTATGATGCCACCAACTTTGGCTTTCTTTTTCAATATTCCTTTCACTATTCAAGGTCTTTTCTGGTTCCATATGAATTTTAGGATTATTTGTTCCATTTCTTTGAAAAAAATGGGTGGGATTTTGATAGGGATTGCATTAAATGTGTAGATTGCTTTAGGTAGCATAGACATTTTCACAATATTTATTCTTCCAATCCAAGAGCATGGAACATTTTTCCATTTCTTTGTGTCTTTCCTCAATTTCTTTCATGAGTACTTTATAGTTTTCTGAGTATAGATTCTTAGCCTCTTTGGTTAGGTTTATTCCTAGGTATCTTATAGTTTTGGGTGCAATTGTAAATGGGATTGACTCCTTAATTTCTCTTTCTTCTGTCTTGTTGTTGGTATAGAGAAATGCAACTGAGTTCTGTGCATTGATTTTATATCCTGACACTTTACTAAATTCCTGTGCAAGTTCTAGCAGTTTTGGAGTGGAGTCTTTTGGGTTTTCCACATATAGTATCATATCATCTGCAAAGAGTGATAGTTTGACTTCTTCTTTGCCGATTTGGATGCCTTTAATTTCTTTTTGTTGTCTGATTGCTGAGGCTAGGACTTCTAGTACTATGTTGAACAGCAGTGGTGATAATGGACATCCCTGCCGTGTTCCTGACCTTAGCGGAAAAGCTTTCAGTTTTTCTCCATTGAGAATATTTGCGGTGGGTTTTTCATAGATGGCTTTGATAATATTGAGGTATGTGCCCTCTATCCCTACACTTTGAAGAGTTTTGATCAGGAAGGGATGCTGCACTTTGTCAAATGCTTTTTCAGCATCTATTGAGAGTATCATATGGTTCTTGTTCTTTCTTTTATTAATGTGTTGTATCACATTGATTGATTTGCGGATGTTGAACCAACCTTGCAGCCCTGGAATAAATCCCACTTGGTCGTGGTGAATAATCCTTTTAATGTACTGTTGAATCCTATTGGCTAGTATTTTGGTGAGAATTTTCACATCTGTGTTCATCAAGGATATTGGTCTGTAATTCTCTTTTTTGATGGGATCCTTGTCTGGTTTTGGGATCAAGGTGATGCTGGCCTCATAAAATGAGTTTGGAAGTTTTCCTTCCATTTCTATTTTTTGGAACAGTTTCAGGAGAATAAGAATTAGTTCTTCTTTAAATGTTTGGTAGAATTCCCCTGGGAAGCTGTCTGGCCCTGGACTTTTGTTTGTTTGGAGATTTTTGATGACTGTTTCAATCTCCTTACTGGTTATGGGTCTGTTCAGGTTTTCTATTTCTTCCTGGTTCAGTTGTGGTAGTTTATATGTCTCTAGGAATGCATCCATTTCTTCCAGATTGTCAAATTTGTTGGCATAGAGTTGCTCATAGTATGTTCTTATAATTGTTTGTATTTCTTTGGTGTTAGTTGTGATCTCTCCTCTTTCATTCATGATTTTATTTATTTGGGTCCTTTCTCTTTTCTTTTTGATAAGTCTGGCCAGGGGCTTATCAATCTTATTCATTCTTTCAAAGAACCAGCTCCTAGTTTGGTTGATTTGTTCTATTGTTTTTTTGGTTTCTATTTCATTGATTTCTGCTCTGATCTTTATTATTTCTCTTCTCCTGCTGGATTTAGGCTTTCTTTGTTGTTCTTTCTCCAGCTCCTTTAGTTGTAGAGTTAGGTTGTGTATTTGAGACCTTTCTTGTTTCTTGAGAAAGGCTTGTACTGCTGTATATGTTCCTCTCAAGACTGCCTTTGCTGTGTCCCACAGATTTTGAACCGTTGTGTTTTCATTATCATTTGTTTCCATGAATTTTTTCAATTCTTCTTTAATCTCCTGGTTGACCCATTCATTCTTTAGAAGGATGCTGTTTAGTCTCCATGTATTTGTGTTCTTTCCAAATTTCCTCTTGTGATTGAGTTCTAGCTTCAGAGCATTGTGGTCTGAAAATATGCAGGGAATGATCCCAATCTTTTGATACTGGTTGAGACCTGATTTATGACCCAGGATGTGATCTATTCTGGAGAATGTTCCATGTGCACTAGAGAAGAATGTGTATTCTGTTGCTTTGGGATGAAATGTTCTGAATATATCTGTGATGTCCATCTGGTCCAGTGTGTCATTTAAGGCCTTTATTTCCTTGTTGATCTTTTGCTTGGATGATCTGTCCATTTCAGTGAGGGGAGTGTTAAAGTCCCCTACTATTATTGTATTACTGTTGATGTGTTTCTTTGATTTTGTTATTAATTGGTTTATATAGTTGGCTGCTCCCACGTTAGGGGCATAGATATTTAAAATTGTTAGATCTTCTTGTTGGATAGACCCTTTGAGTATGATATAGTGTCCTTCCTCATCTCTTATTATAGTCTTTGGCTTAAAATCTAATTGATCTGATATAAGGATTGCCACCTCAGCTTTCTTCTGATGTCCATTAGCATGGTACATTGTTTTCCACCCCCTCACTTGAAATCTGGAGGTGTCTTCGGGTCTAAAATGAGTTTCTTGTAGGCAACATATCGATGGGTTTTGTTTTTTTATCCATTCTGATACCCTGTGTCTTTTGATTAGGGCATTTAGCCCATTAACATTCAGGGTAACTATTGAGAGATATGAATTTAGTGCCACTGTATTGTCTGTAAGGTGACTGTTACTGTATATTGTTTCTGTTCCTTTCTGATCTACTACTTTTAGGCTCTCTCTTTGCTTAGAGGACCCCTTTCAATATTTCCTGTAGGGCTGGTTCAGTGTTTGCAAATTCTTTCAGTTTTTGTTTGTCCTGGAAGCTTTTTATCTCTCCTTCTATTTTCAATGATAGCCTAGCTGGATATAGTATTCTTGGCTGCATGTTTTTCTCGTTTAGTGCTCTGAATATATCATGCCAGTTCTTTCTGGCCTGCCAGGTCTCTGTGGATAAGTCTGCTGCCAATCTAATATTTTTACCATTGTATGTTACAGACTTCTTTTCCCAGGCTGCTTTTGGGATTTTCTCTTTGTCACTAACACTTGTAAATTTTACTATCAGGTGATGGGGTGTGGACCTATTTTTATTGATTTTGGGGCGCGTTCTTTGCGTCTCCTGGATTTTGATGGTTGTTCCCTTTGCCATATTAGGGAACTTCTCTCCAATAATTCTCTCCAATATACCTTCTACTCCCCTCTCTCTTTCTTCTTCTTCTGGAATCCCAATTATTCTAATGTTGTTTTGTCTTATGGCGTCACTTATCTCTCGAATTCTCCCCTCGTGGTCCAGTCGCTGTTTGTCCCTCTTTTGCTCAGCTTCTTTATTCTCTGTCATTTGGTCTTCTATATCACTAATTCTTTCTTCTGCTTCATTTATCCTAGCAGTAAGAGCCTCCATTTTTTATTGCACCTCATTAATAGCTTTTTTTATTTCAACTTGGTTAGATTTTAGTTCTTTTATTTCTCCAGAAAGGGCTTTTATCTCTCCAGAGAGGGTTTCTCTAATATCTTCCATGCCTTTTTCGAGCCCAGCTAGAACCTTGAGAATCGTCATTCTGAACTCTAGATCCTACATATTACCAATGTCTGTATTGATTATGTCCCTAGCCTTCAGTACTGCCTCTTGTTCTTTTATTTGTGGTGAGTTTTTCCGCCTTGTCATTTTGTCCAGATAAGCGTATATGAAGGAGCAAATAAAACACTAAGAGGGTGGGCAAAGACCCCAGGAAAATGTGCTTTAACCAAATCAGAAGAGATCCCAAATTGTGGAGGGGAGAAAGGGGATAAGAAGAAGTTCAGAAAAAAGAAAAAAAAATTAAAAAAAGAAAACAAATAAAGAAAAAATACAAAAAAGAAATATATATATACATATATATGTGTGTGTATATATATATATATATGATAAACTAGTTAAAAAGCGTTAAAAAAGAAAAGGGTAAAAGTTAAAAAAAATTTAGCAGAAGAAAAAAAAATTAAATTAAAAAAATTAGATTAACCGCAAGACTATAGAATCATGGGGAGAAAGCCATGAGTTCGGTGCTTTGCTTTCTCCTCCTCTGGAATTCTGCTGCTGTCCTTGGTAGGTGAACTTGGTCTTGGCTGGATTTCTTGTTGATCTTCTGAGGGAGGGGCCTGTTGTAGTGATTCTCAAGTGTCTTTGCCCGAGGTGGAATTGCACCGCCCTTGCCAGGGGCCGGGCTAAGTAATCCGCTCGGGTTTGCTTTCGGGAGCTTTTGTCCCCTGAATGCTTTCCATAGAATTCTGGAGGATGGGAATGAAAATGGCGGCCTCCCAGTCCCCGGCCAGGAGGAGCCAAGAGCTCTGGGCCCCACTCCTCAGTGCACCCTCAGAGAAAAGAGCCCACTCACTCCCATCTCCCTGTCCTCTGGCCGCGCTCCGAGCTCACCCAGCCTGCAACTGGTTCAAGGTAACCCCGAGCTGAGAGCTCACTCCTTGGCTCTGTCTCTGTAGCCGGCTTCCCTGGTCTAATACCTGTGAGCTCTGTGACACTCAGACACCCCCGATCCTTCTGTGACCCTGCGGGACCGGGCACCATGCTGACCCCGCGTGGGCTTCACCCCGGTTTAGCCTCTGGAGCGATGTCCCTCAGTGGAGCAGACTTTTAAAAGTCCCGATTTAGTGCTCCGTTGCTCCGCTGCTTGTCGGGAGCCGGCGCCTCCTCCCACGGTCTATCTTCCCGTCGCTTTGGATTCACTTCTCCACCGGTCCTACCTTTCAGAAAGTGGTCGATTTTCTGTTTCTAGAATTGCTGTTCTTCTTCTCTTCTATCTCCTGTTGGATTTGTAGGTGTTTGCAATGGTTTGATAAGCTATCTAGCTGATCTCCTGCTACCTGATGTCGTCTCAGCCTACTACTTCTCCGCCATCTTGACTCCCCCTCAGGTAATCTTTAATTTTTCTTATTGGTATCTTGTAGTTTATAATGTAGAGGCTTCACTTATCTTCTGTCAGATTTATCCCTAAATACTTAATACTTCTGATGCTATTTTTGTTGTTGTTTGTTTCTTTGTTTGTTTAAAGATTTTATTTATTTATTTGACAGAGAGAGACACAGTGAAAGAGGGAACACAAGTAGGGGGAGTGGGAGCTGGAGAAGGAGGCCTCCCACTGACCAGAGAGCCCAATGAGGGGCTCAATCCCAGGACCCTGGGATCATGACCCACACTGAAGGCAGATGCTTAACAACTGAGCCACCCAGGCACCCCCTTTCGATGCTATTGTAAATGATATTGTTTTAAATTCAATTTCAGATTGTTTGTTGCTGGTATATAGAAATACAGTTCTGTTTGTATGTTGATCCTGTAACCTGCAATCTTACAAACTCACTTACTAGTCTTAACAGCTTTTTGGTACAGTCCGTAGGATTTTCCATAAAACATAGATGATCTATGAATAAAGACAGTTTTACTTCTTCTTTTCTAATCTAGATGCTTTTTCTTTCTTTTTCTTGCCTTATCGCACTAACTTGAATATCCAGTTTAAGCGTGACTTTAAAAAGAAGAGCAAAAAACAAAAACTTTGTTATGTTCCTGATCTTAGAAAGAAAGAATTTTGTCTTTGAGTATGATGTTATCTCTATGTTGCTAATAAATGCCCTTAATTAGGTTGAGGAAGTTCCCCTTTTATTCCTAGTTTGCTAACAGTTTTGTTGTTGTTATTGTTGTTGAATTAAGAATGGACATTGAATTTTGTCAAAGATTTTTCTGCACCTTTTGAAATGATCATAGGGTTTTTTTTTTAAGTTTGTTAATATAGTGAAATATATTGATTATATTAATGTTCAAATATTAAGCTTGCTTTGCGTTCCTGGGATAAACCTCATTTGATATAATATATAATCTTTTTTTATATCATTCGATTTGCTAAAAATCTGTTAAGAATTTGCAACTATGCTCAAGAAGGATATTAGTTTAATAGCTGAGCTGAGCTGGAAGGAGCTTAGCTGCCAGGTGTCAAGTAAGAAAAGCCAGAATGAAAGTAATAGTCAAGCCTGTAATCAATTACTCTGACAGTATACGTGAAAGACTAAACAGGAGAAAATGCCAGCACCTTCTATGTTACACCTTTTTTCCCAGGAACAAAGCCAGCGAGGGTCAGATATATCAGCACAGAGTGGGGGAAATATCTCACTGTTGAGGGAACCCCATTCAAAAGACTCCTGCCATTTTGTGGACTCAGAGAGTGGGACTTAGGGAAGAGGAAAAGGCCAGGAATGGAAAAGTACTGAGCAGTAAGTCAGAGTGGAGAAAAATGTCTTTAAGTCCTCCCCCTTCCTCTTTCCAGTAAAAAGAGAGATATTGGCAGAGGTGCCTGAAGAAGGCCTTGGCCAAAGGCTTCCACTAAAGAGGCCCTAAGTGGAGGCACCTGGGCTAGGAATGCATCTCTGCATAAGAGCAGGGCCAACCAGAGGAGCCTCCAGGGACTACCATGCAAGTCCACTGTGGAGGTAGCAGCTCGTTCCTGTGACAGCTATTAGGTTAAGCCTTTGTAATTAGCTATGGTCAGACCTGGAAGATCACACACAGAATTCTGGCCAGGAGCCAGAACTTACGTTTGTGATTTTTTTTTTTCCTTCTAATATTTTTGTTAGGTTTTGGTGTCAGAGTAGTGCTGACCCCATGGAATGAGCAGAAATGTTCTCTCCTTTTCAATTTTCTGGAAGAGTTTGTATGGGATTGGATTGTTTCTTTCTTAAACGTTTGGTAGAATTTACCAGTGAAGTTATCTGGGCTGGGTTTTTCTTTGTGAGATGTATGTACTATAGACCTGAATTTAGTAGCTTATAGGGATATTTCGGTTACCTATTATACTCTTGAAGGAACTTTGGTAATTTGTATCCTTCAAGAAATGTGTCCATTTAATATAAGTTGTTAATTTTATTGTCAAAAAGCTGTTCCTTCTTCTCCCATATCCTTTTACTGTTTCTACAATCTGTAGTGATGTCACCTCTCTCAGTCCTGATCATTCTGGCTAGATGGTTATCAATTTTATTGATCTCAGTTTTTTACCTCATTAATTTGTTCTCTATTGTTTTTCTCTTTTCTGTGTCACTGATTTGTAATCTATTCATTATTATTTCTTTATTCTACCTATTTGGGTTTCATTTACTCTTCTTTTACAAGTTTCTTAAGGTAGAAACTAAGGTTGTTGAGTTGAGACCTCACTTCTATTCTGACGTAGTTAATTAGTGCTATAAATTTCCTTCTAAATCCTGCTTAGACTACATCCCACAAATTTTGATATGTTGTGTTTTCCTTTTCTTCAGTTCAAAATACTTTGTGATTTCTTCTTGAACCCCTAGGTTAATTAGAATTATGTTTCTTCATTTTCTAAAAGTTTGGGAATTTTAGCAATATAATTCTGTTGATTTCTAATTTAAATCCCTTGTTTTCAGAACATATTTTATGTGATTCAAATTATTTTAAATATATTGGGATTCATTATATGATCTGTCTTGATAAATGTTTTCTGTGCTCTTAAAAAGAATGTGTATTTTGTTGTTATTAACTGGAGTGTTCGATAAGTATCTATGAGGCCAAGTTGATTGATAGTGTTATTGAAGTCTTCTATATTTTTACTGACTTTTTGTCTACTTATTCTAGCAATTTTTGAGAGGCAGCTCTTGCAACCTCCAATTATACTGCAGATTTGTCTCTCTTTTTTTTTTTTTCTAAGTTTGGACAGTTGTTATTGTTATGCCTTCAAATTCACTACTCTTCTGTAATATCTAATCTGCCATGAATAGGACTTAGTGTGTTTTTTGTTTTATTGTTGATTTCATCTCTAGAATTTCAATTTGGGTCTTTTTAAATATACTTCATGTCTCTACCTAATATGTTGACTCTTTCATTTAGCCTTTTGATATACAGCATATAGCTATTGCTATTTTAATGTCCTTTTCTACTAAATCTATCATTTGTGTCATTTTTTGGTTCATTTCTATTGATACATTTTTTATCTTTATTATGAGTTGTATTTCCCTATTACTTTGCTGGTCTTCTTGCCAGGTGCCAAATATTTACTGTGTTGTTTAGATTTATTCTGGAGTGTAGTCAAGTTGCTTGTACATTCCCGGTTTTACTTTGAAGATTTTTTCAGTAGGACCAGACCAGCATTTAGAATAAAACTAATTTTATTCTGTTACTGAGAAAAAAGCTTCTGACCACCTCACATGATGACCCAGGAATGACATTTTCTACCCCATCTGACGGGAAAAGGCTCTATTCCCTGTGGTGGGTGAACCAGAGAGGTTGTTGACACTACCTGTTTTGAGGGATTCTTCCCTCCATTGCATTTGATTTGTATATCTGCATGATGGGTCAGTACTCAGCTGAATCCTCAAGAGGACCCTGAGCAGACCTCTGAATTTCTGTGTGCATCTCTCTCCTTTCTGGTACTCTTGTCCCAGGGATTCTTAACTATCTGGCCTGCCTGGACTTCTGGCTTCAGCCCCTTATACTGAAGGAGACTGCTGAGTTCTGGCCTGGGTTCTTCTCCCTGCACCATAACCTAGAAACTGTCTCAGGACAGTAAGTCTGGGCCAATTATAGGACTCCTGTCACTGGTGTATTATCTCTCATAGATCATTATCTAATGTCTAATATCTTGATAACCATTATTTCTTGTATTTTCCCCTGCTTTTCACTTACTTCAGGCAAGAAGGTAAATCTATTCAATCTTCCTCCAGGAGGGCCAGAAACAAAGGCCCAAAAAGAAGTTAAATATTGTAATATCAGCAAAATAGCTTTTTTTGGTTAAGGTATTCAAAAATAAACTTACATCACATGAACATCTACTTTTTCCTCAATGATGGCAGATAAACAAGATTTCATCTTATCATTCATCATGAAATTGTCCAGCTGTAAACACCAGGAAATAATGGACTCTGCACTAAGAGCTTTATAGATCTTGATGCACATTTTCAAGGAGCAACAAGAAGAGATCAATAAACAATTAACTTATTTCAGAAGTCAACCTTTTAGATGTTACCAGGCCATTGAGCTTTGAATGCCTTCACTAGAGTGGTGCCTAACAAACAGGAAGGAAGCCTCTGCATGTGGCTGTACACCCCTTGTGGGGAGACTTTCTCTGCTGAATTCACCTATTCAACACATGCTTACTGAGTTCCTGCTATCTGCCAGTGACTTTTCAAGGCCATGAAGATACAGCAGGGAACAAAACAAAGGTCTCAACCTTCGTGGAGCTCAGTATGTAAATCAGACAATAGACCAACATAAAGAAGTTCTACTGAGAAAAACAAAATCAGAGTAAGGGGCTAGAGAATTTCAATTTTAGATTGAGTTGTCAGGGAAGACTTCTCTAAGAAGGTTACAGTGGATTCGAATGAAGTGAGAGGGGACACCATGCAAACTCTAGAGAAGAATATTCTGGTGAAAGGGAATGAGTGCAAATGAGGTGGGCTGATGTACGGATTCTGGTAGGAATCTAATCTGAAATTAACACTAGTGAGGAACCACTTGGTTTTGTTGACCTACATCCATTAATCCATTTATACATATAAACTACATATCAGGTGCTCTGCTGTATGTGTGAATGCAAGGTTGAGCTGCTTAAAAATAATCACAAACAAAACTTAATGGGAGAGTTCTGGTAAATAAATAACAAGAATGGTCATAATAATGGGTGTAGTGGGACTTTAAGTTTAACAATCTAAAGGGGGTACTAATTATAAGAGGTCTGTCTACTTGGCCATGTGTGATTGTCCCACCAGGCCCTATTTTCATGAAAGGCAAAGGTGTGTGCTAAGGAATGAGAGATTGGGGGAACATGATCTGTGTAAAGATGAGAAGCAGCTGTTCATAGGGAAGACTTATGTTGATCAGAGCACATGCTAATCAGAGCCCTTTGGCCCTGCCTCTCTGGATCCATGCCTAGGTATTTAGAAGAGAGATAAAGGGCTTTATTGCTGAAATCTCTGTAAGAAACCAGAGCACCAAGCCATGCTGCTTGAGGAATAGAGTTCATACTGGGCCCTCTTTACTGGAGTGGCTGCTGGAGAAACAGGGACAGGAATGAAGCGGCCAGAACCACCATGGACAGAGACCCACACCAGCCAAGGCCAAGAGTCAGAGCAGCCCCATGGGGCCACCATCTGGGAGAGGAAAATCTTTCATAGTCAGTAGGGCTGTGCTTAGGAGCACAGGAGGACACTCCTGGGGACTCCTTAAATTAGCCCCTGAATTTTTCCTGATGCAAATGTGTGACTCTGGAATTATACTTTGGTTGTAATCTTAAAATAGCCAATTATTAGCTTATATATTATCTTGAGCAAATTACTAAATGTCTCTGGACCTCATTTTTTCATTGTTAAATAGGGATAATATTCTCCCTGTTAGGTGTTAGGATTGCTATGAGGTTTACAAAGCATGTGGTTGGGGTGACTGGCTGACTCAGTCAGTAGAGTATGTGATTCTTCATCTCAGGGTTGTTAAGTTTGAGCCCCATGTTGGGTGGAGAAATTACTTTAAAATTTTAAATATCTTAAGAAATAAAATAAAATATGTGAAAGTCGTGTCTTTAGTAGTTAAACAATGGTAGCTATGTTTTTTTATCATAATTGCTATTATTAATATTAAATTTTAGGAAACCTAGAATCCCCAAAAGGTGGTGAGTAAAGATTAAATTAATACTGCCTAAAAATTATTATTACGATCCAGTTGTCCCCTCAAGCTCTTGTGCCTTGGAAAGCATGGGCTAACATTACAAATAAGTACATGGTTTGGGCAATGTATTTAAGCCCCTTGAGCTCACTTTCTGTGTAACAGAGTATTGGTGATATCTGCCCCTTGTCCCTTATGGGGTTGGTGTGAGGTGCCCTTCCGACAATGGGCATGGAAAGCATTTTGTAAAGAGCTGTTCAAATATCGCTAATGTCCAGCTGTCATCTTTCTCATCAGCTCTGCTTTATGCAGCTCTTGGGACAGAGAAAACTCATTTTGGGGCTATTTGCAGGTCTGTAAGATGCAGCTGCTCAGAGCCCATCACTATATGGCTAGAAGATTCTACAAGCCACCTGTTAAGGCTGCTGCAGGCAGAGGCTCTGGGATAATCTTCTCTTAGCTCCTGACTCATGTTGCTCAAGGGACCGAAGGTAAATAATCTTTTTCCTACTGTTCTGCTGTATTTACTTCCTGTTGCCTGACTACTTGCCTCCAGCATCAGTAATAGCTTTCAAACCCTTGAGTATATTTATTTTCCATCTGCTTCTTCCCTGCTAGCAACAGCATTACGGCACCTCTAAAGATCCACGTCCTGGAAATTACAACCTAAAAAAGAACTCAAAATAGTAAAGGGATCATTTTCTTCCTTTTGTTCTCACACACTGCATGGTATGACTCCAATCCTCAGGACCCAGGAAAACCTACTTTAAATCACTGGGCTCACTTTTCTTGCCCAGGTGCATACGTGCAAAAGGCATAAATACTGATTCCCTGAGAAGAAAAGTAAATCCAAATAAAAGGTTAAAAAAAAAGGCTCAGATTTGAAATAAAATTTAAATTTAGAATTTGAAGAAGAAAGAAGATGTGAAGAAGTAAAAACGAATAAGAAGGGAGAATGTAAGGCCTTAGAAATTTGAAATATGAGAGAAGGAAAAATAAACCAAAGGGATGTATGTTTACATGGTTAGAAGGAAACACTGAGGGGTGCCTGGGTGGCTCAGTGGTTAAAGCCTCTGCCTTCGGCTCAGGTCATGATCTCAGGGTCCTGGGATCGAGCCCCGCATAGGGCTCTCTGCTCGGTGGGAGCCTGCTTCCCCCTCTCTCTGTCTGCCTCTCTGCCTAGCTCAGATTTCTCTCTGTCAAATAAATAAAATCTTAAAAAAAAAAAAAAAAAAGAAGGAAACACTGAAGATGATGTGTAGCTATTTGGGAGCTTAAAAAGCAAATACGAGGAAGAACCAGGACAATAGAAGTCATGGCCAGAGGTGCTGAGAATAGCAGATTTTGGAATGGAATACAGATATAGGGATGGGGAGAGCAGACTTGGAAGAAATTCTTTCCAATCATTCGTGATACTGAAGGAAACAGTAGACAGCTGTTGTCCAGGAGAGGATGGGCTTAACTTTCAATAGGAGGGATTTAGGATAGAGGTTAGAAAATATCTGCTTATAAGTATTTTGAGAAAAATGTGGAAACTCCATCTCTGAGGACGTTAGGAATTAATAAGGGTAGTCACTCTCTTTCAGTAGTGGCTTAAGCACAAACCCAGATACCTGAGCTTTCAAAGATACCTCCATCCATATGCAACTATGATTCTGTGTGATGTTTTCTCCAATCCAGTTCCTTCTTTATCATGGTATAATATAAGGAGATTCTCTTTTCTTTTCTTTTTTTTTAATTTAATTTAATTTTTTCAGTGTTCCAAGATTCATTGTTTAGGCACCACACCCAGTGCTCCATGCAATACGTGCCCTCCTTAATACCCACTACAGCTCACCCAACCCCTCATCCCCCTCCCCTCCAAAATCCTCAGTTTGTTCTCAGAGTCCACTGTCTCTCATGGTTTGTCTCCCGCTCCAATTTCTCCCAATTGACTTTTCCTTTCCTTCTCTTAATGTTCTCCATGTTATTCTTTATGCTCCACAAATAAGTGAAACCATATGATAACTGACTTTTTCTGCTTGACTTATTTCACTCAGCATAATCTCCTCCAGTTCCGTCCATGTTGATACAAAACTTGGGTATTCATCCTTTCTGACAGAGGCATAATACTCCATTGTATATATGGACCACATCTTCCTTATCCATTCGTCTGTTGAAGGACATCTTGGCTCTTTCCACAGTTTGGCAATTGTGGCCATTGCTGCTATGAACATTGGGGTACAGGTGGCCCTTCTTTTCACTACATCTGTATCTTTGGGGTAAATACCCACTAGTGCAATTGCAGGGTCACATGGTAGCTCTATTTTTAATTTCTTAAGGAATCTCCACACTGTTTTCCGAAGTGGCTGCACAACTTGCTTTCCTAGCAACAGTGTAAGAGGGTTCCCCTTTCTCCACATCCTCTCCAACACTACTTGTTTACTGTCTTGTTAATTTTGGCCATTCTAACTGGTGTAAGGTGGTATCTCATTGTGGTTTTGATTTGAATCTCCCTGATGGCTAATGATGATGAACACTTTTTCATCTGTCTGCTAGCCATTTGTATGTCTTCTTTGAGGAAGTGTCTGTTCATGTCTTCTGTCCACTTTTTGATGTGGTTATCTGTTTTTTGAGTGTTGAGTTTGAGGAATTCTTTATAGATCTTGGATATCAGCCCTTTGTCTGTAGTGTCATTTGCAAATATCTTCTCCCATTCCGTGGGTTGCCTCTTTGTTTTGTTGACTGTTTGCTGTGCAGAAGCTTTTGATCTTGATGAAGTCCCAAAAGTTCATTTTCACTTTGTTTCCTTTGCCTTTGGAGATGTGTCTTAAAAGAAGTTGCTGTGGCCAGTGTCGAAGAGGTTACTGCCTATGTTCTCTTCTAAGATTCTGATGGATTCCTGCCTCACATTGAGGTCTTTTATCCATTTCGAGTTTATCTTTGTGTATGGTATAAGAGAATGGTCAAGTTTCATTCTTCATAAGGAGATTCTCTTAGAAGACTTTGCTGTTTTCTGAGTTTATCTGTCCTGAATAAGCTTCTAAATCTAGCCCGCCTCCCTGACTAGCATCTTGAATTCTCCTTAAAAATGTAATCATAGGGTGCCTGGGTGGCTCAGTTGGTTAAGCGACTGCCTTCGGCTCAGGTCATGATCCTGGAGTCCCGGGATTGAGTTCTGCATCGGGCTCCCTGCTTGGCTGTAGGAGTCGTCGAGAGCTGTCAGCGAGAGTTGACAGCTGTAGGACTCCTCGAGAGCTGTGAGAACAGTCAGTAAGAGCTATCCGTAAGAGCTGTAAGAGTCGACAGGAGTGGCCTTGCCAGAGCAGCCTCCTTCCGGGGAGTGGCCTTGTCTGGGAAGCAGCCTCGACGGCAGCAGCCTCGTCTGGAGCAGTCTTGTCTAGAGCGGCCTCGTCCAGAGCGGCCTTGCTGGGAGCAGCGTCATGCGGAGCAGAGTCTGCGTCATTGGGGCTGTCGTCCTCGTAGTCCTCGTCGTCGTCGTAGTCGCTTCTTCGTCGTTGGGAGCGGCCTCGTCCGGGGAGCGGCCTCGCGGGGGTCATCGTGGTCGCCTCTTCATAAGAGACGGCTCCTACCAGCCGGGTTGGTTTCTGATGCTGGCGCGAAATAAAGCTTTGCTTGACCTTCGCTTTGTATCAGTCTCGTTCCTTTGATCACGGACCCTAACATTTGGGGTCCTTCTCCCTCTGACCCTCCCTCTTCTCATACTTTCTCTCTTTCAAATAAATAAATAAAATCTTTTTTTTTTTTAATGTTATCATAGATCTCCAAAGGCAAGAATTTCTCTCTGGATCCCTGGTCCGCACTGTGCACATATAGTACTTGATAAAGAACCCCCAAATAACTTTCAAGTCTGAGAAGTAAAGAAAACCACTGTAATAAAATAAAATACAGGTTGTGGAAACATCAGTAACATGAAAGAGAAATGGATTGATTCCTATCTCCGCCAGAGAAAACCATAAAAAGGCTACAGGGCAGAGACCCTGTAATTCTGCCCGAGTATTTATGACTGCCAATCCTAAAGAGAGAGAACTGAGCTATCAGGATCCTGGTTGTCTGATTCAGATTTAACTTTATTTGATTCTTGAACACTTCAATCTGGAATAACTCAAGTTGTAAGAAGATTGCTAGGGTCCAAGAAGGTGAGTGAGCACTGATCCAACAATCACTGACCCAGAACAGCACATACCTCTGACCTTAGCTGCAGACCTCAGACCTGGCAGGGACCCTGTCTCCCCATTGCCAGTTGCTCACATATCATCTTCAAGATTTTGTCTTATCTTCATCATGCCTGTTCTATTCCTTACTCAGTATTCGTATTCATTACTTAACATTTGTCTTTATGTTATGTTTAAGTAAATCACCTTGGGTTTTTTTGTTTGTTTGTTTGTTTGTTTGTTTTGCATATACTAGTCCTATGTAATGAGAAATTAGGGCTTTATATGCTGGATACTTTTTTTAATTACCCTAAATTAAACATATAACTTTAAAATATATATGTATATGAATGTGTTACCCAATATTTCTCCCAGTGGTAGGAAATTCTACCCACTATTCAGTTTCTTGCTATAACCTAGCCATTGTTAATTCTTTTTCCCCCACTAAGATACACATAGGTGCTATTTACAAGGCCACCATCCTCCCACATGAGTGCCTGAACTCCTGGCTAACTTCTAACACAAAATTTGGAGCACCACTCTTTTTTTCTCATTCAAGGAAGTATATCAGAATGCAAGTGAATGAACACGATTGTAAGAATAACCATGAAATCACTAATAACCTTCCTCACAGAGCTGTTGAGAGGCTACAATAGAACACTAAGCACTTAGCATGGTGCTTAGCACACAGTAGGCACTCAATACTTTGTTCCTATTTTTTTTTAATGTGAATTAGTCATCAATTTTGGTGATTTTTCCTCAGTTTGTGAATTTCCTCAAATTGACCTGATTGCTCATGATTACTGTGTCTGAGGACCCTAGCCACCACTCATACCAGTAGGAGCTGCTCCGAGAAGATGTTGGTCAACTCCTGCAAAGAGCACTTTCTGCTAGTCTCCAAGAAATTATTTTGCTATTAATTCATGGGCACTATGAGTCCATATTTCTTTTCTGTTTATGCTATAGCTGAGAAGATTGGGATCCTTATGGTACCTTTTACTTCTAGAACTTTCTTATTTCTCCATGTAGAATTACTCTGGCTCTAACATACTACTGGTTTCTAAAGAAATCAATAATCATATCATGAGGAAAAATATAAGTTTATGTTGGAGATTTACGTGGGATAAAATAGAAAATAGTTACATCCATCTCTATTAACACTTGTAATATATGAAATAGGGAAAGATAAACCCCAAAACTTTTAGTGTAAATGACGCCACTATGAGACAAGCAAACTGTGACCAGGTCTAAAATAGTCACTGTATTCCAAAAGAATATCCATCTGCTCTTTTATTTATTCATTCTAGTCAATGCATACTTTTCAGACCAATGTTCTTTAAAAGGCATTGTGATAAGAGCAGTAGAGAATACAGAGACATTCTTGTTTATCAAGTCACTTAAAGTTCAGTAGGGAAGACAATACCTGTGTCATATTAAGCAATGTTAGGTAAAATTCTTAACATTTAGCTTCTAACATTCCATCATGAAGACATCCTCAGATCTTTGGGCTCCTGGGTTTGTGCACCCCCTTAGAATTTTTCCTGACTGCTCTATAGTGCACATGGTTAAGTAATAGTGAGCCAATTAAAATTTGTCTTGGAACAAGGCATCTTCAGACATAAATCCAACACATCTTATCTGAGATATTCTAATTAATAAATATTAAAAAGAAAAAGAATATTAAAGATAATAATAAAACAGGGACGCCTGCATGGCTCAGTTGGTTGGGTGGCTGACTTTTGATTTTAGCTCAAGTTATGATCTCAGTGTCCTGAGATCCAGCCCCACGGCGGGCTCCAGGCTCAGTAGGGAATCTGCTGGGAATTCTCTCTCCTCCACTCTGCCCTCACCCACATGCTTACTCTCTCTCTCTCTGTCTCTCTAAAATAAATAAATTTTTTAAAAAGAAAAAAAATGTAACAGACACCCATACCATTTTGCCACATTTACATTAGATTTCTCTTCTTAAAAGTAATTAAATAAAACATTACAGATACAGCTAAAGCCCCACTCTGATCCTTCTCCATCCCTTTTTCTCTCCCCACAGGAGGTAACTACTCCTGGGCAGTAGGAATCATTCTCATGTATTTTTCATATTTGTGCTCCATATGTCTAAATCTATAAATGATCTATGCTATTGTTTTATGCTTCAGTTTTTACATATCCTCTCGCAACTTGCTTTTTTCTCAGCAGTATTTGAGTTTTGTGCATGGATACCCCAGTTTATCTGTTACTATTGCTGCAGATTCTTCCACCGTATGAAAAACCATAGCTTATTCAGCCATTTCCCTACTGAGGGACAGCTTCCCTCCCACCCCCTGCCTTTTTTTTTTTTTTTTTTTTACAAGCCTTGCTCCACAGGACATCCATATACTTGCCTCCTGACCCCTGTGAGCATGGGCTTCTCTAGAGGAGCTCTACCATAGTGGGTGCCATATTGTAGGACATGGACATCTTCCCACATACCAGATATGGCCAAAGTCTCCACCCAGGGAGATTGTAGCAATTTACATTCCCGCTTAGACTATAAGGCGTAATAATAACAACTATTTCCTTACATTCTTGCCAACATTTACTGTTATCAGGGTAATTCATTTGTGTGAGTCACTGGGTATGAAATAAATTCTGTGGTTTTAATTTCCCTTGCCCTGACTGCTGTGGAAGTTGAGCTTCATCTTTTTTTCGCTCATTACCTTTTAGGAATCTCTTCTGTGAATTGCCTGATCATATTATTTGCCCATTTATATAATAGGTTATCATTTAAAATAGTGATTTACAGGAGTTTGGGGGGGTTTTTTGTCACACATGCTCAATACTTATTTAATATTAGTTACATACTTAAGTATCTTCTCCAAGTCTGTGGCTTGTCATTTGATTTTATTTACAGTGTCATTTATCATATAATTGCCTTAAGTCTAATACAGGGGAAAAGGTCAACCTTTTCCTTTATGATTTGTGCTTTGCATCTTGATTATAACCCCTTCCCTAATCCCAAGGTGCTAAAAAATTGTCTTTTACTTGTACTGAAAGCAGCTGAGTTTTTAAGTCCTGCTTGTTAATGGTTATAATTCTTGGGTTGAAGTAGTCCATCATATGAAGGGCTTGGGCTAAAAGGGGTGGGGATAGGGGAGAATAATTCCATATTTCCTGACACTAGCCCCCACCAGCTCCAGGAAATGTAGATCACACCTCCCAGCCCACCCTGGCCCATGGGATCTCCCCTGCCTCTTCAAGTTCTGTTCCTAGACTCGTGGCCATTAGAAAGAATGTGATAAAACAGAGTCAGGCAACTCCCATGAGGCAATATATATACTAGGGGTACATCACAGATGCTTACAAGAAACAAGGACCTGCTAAACTCCAGGAAGAGACTGTCGAGGGTACCCCGCTGAACCCACTAAGGTTACAGGGTGGGCACATGCTTTGTTGCAGCAACAAAAATCAGTGGAAAGTTCTAAACTGAGCTTTACAGTACCCCTGGGTATGCAACTTTGAAGCCAGGGGCCTAACTTCTCTAAGTAGAATTTCATCTGTAAAGCAAGTGGGTTACCCTGCTTATGTCAATGATTGTTAGCGAAACTGAAGGACATAGTGTTGAAGACGTCTTTACTGTTTTGTGGCCTCGACTTCCTCAAGATGATTTGATTCTCAACAGTGAAGACAAAATGCCATAAAGGCAAAACATTTCCTGAATGTGCAGCTCTGTTGGAAGCACCACTCAGGAATGAAAGTGTTATTTGAGGGCCCGCATTTGCATCACAATGTCCCTCATTGGACTGCTGAGAAACAGTGAGTGTGCTAAGGTGTGTTCCATTGGCCAAAGATACTTGGCAACCAAAGTCTCTGGTTCTGAGACAGGATGTCCTCTAAACCCACCTTGTGGGAAAACGAGAACACAATGCATTCTCCTGCGAGAGAGAAGAGATGGGACCTCATCGGGGAATCTGAGCAGGCCCAGTGCAGTGTACAATATTATTCTTATAATGTCTGAACTCCTGATATTCTGGAAAGTACAAGGTACTCTGCAGACATGAATCACATATTGGAATTTCAGGCCACAGCAGAATGGAGAGAGCATGTCCTCAGATGACAGCTTCCAGCATACTCCAGAGCTAGCTAGCCTCACTAATGCCGTCATTCCTCCAAGATATCTGTAGTGACACAGCCTTGCCTGAAGAGATTTCAGAGAGACAGCACTACACCGTAGGCTGGTCCTAAAATTCAGCAGCAAAAGCACCAGAACCCGATGTTGGTATGAACATCTTTAGTCTGAGTTGCTGAAAGACTTGTGTTCTTTCACAGGACCCAGGAGAGACACTGAACTGAGTGTTGAGATTTTATTAAGTTCAGGAACACTGGGTCTTTTTTCTTTGAGTAGCACCAAGTCAAGAATTTATTATATCCTGTAGGATGGCAAACAATTTTATGTACTTAAACCGAGATACCACACAATCCCTGCTTTCTGGTTGAGCTGTTTCGCGCTGAACCTGATCCCCTTAGGATGCTTATCAGCCTCTAATTTCGTGATGCTGAAGACATTTCGCTTTCTGGCTTCTTAACGTGTAAACCAGCTCGAAAGGCTGTCTTAGGACAACTGAAGAAGGAAGCTTTTAGAAGCTTACTAGGATTCTCTGAGTATAGGTTTCCTTCCTAAAATCCACTTTTCCCAATTTAGAATCAATCATGCTTTCCCTCTAGGAGAAGGTGTGTGTTTTCTTTCTGACCTGTCTGGAATGTAGTTATTTGATGGCTGTCAGAATCTTCTCCCTCGTTGAGGAAAGGAATGATCCCTCCGTTAGAAACACCACCACCTCAGGGATTCGATTGAATGTAAAGTGAGAAAAGCAACTTCCTGAGAGTGCTTAATATCACATTTTTCATCCTAAATTCTAAAATTACATCTTCGCCATTGCTCCAGCTGTACTATTTCGGTTAATGAACCTCACTTTTTTTCTTCCAGTCATAATGTAGAGATGAAGCTTTGGCAGGAGCACTGGAGATGGGGTCAGAACATCCGGGTTCCAGTCTTGGTTCTTTTACTTGCTTATTGGCAACAGCCCAGTCGACAGCTGTGTGGCAGGAAATACTACCATTCTGCCTGCTTCCCCCGACTCTCCTGAAGGTGCAGAATGACACAGTGGTCAATC
Source organism: Martes martes (assembly GCF_963455335.1). NCBI lineage: Eukaryota > Metazoa > Chordata > Mammalia > Carnivora > Mustelidae > Martes > Martes martes. Next base: position 67,869,268 of record NC_137892.1, on the reverse strand, counting down.
ACGCACATGGAGGGCCCTGTGCCCAGAAGAGATGATAAGAGAAGCCAGACGCCGGCAAGGGAGAAACATGGGGTCTGTGCCCAGATGCTTGGGTTTGAATCCCCTCTCTGCTACTCACCGACTGTGTGATCTGAGGCAAGTTACATCACGGCTCCATGTTTTTGTTCCCCCACCCCGCCCCACTGTGCAAAGGAGTTGCTGCTGGTGATGGGATCTGTGTCTCACGGTTGTCATGACAACTCATCGAGTTAATACCTGGGAAATACTTAGAACAGTGTCTAGACACATGGTCAGTGCTCAGGAAAGGTCAGCGTTCTAGCTGAGGCTTCCTTCTCCTTTCTCCCGAGTAGTAAATCAAACATCAGATCTTACCAGTTCTCTCGAAGACAGCTCCTTCTTCCCATTCCCACTAGCCCCTTCCAGACCTTCACTGTCCCCACTCATGGGCCCCTGAGCAGTGACAGTGCTGGGCTCTCTCACCTCCCTTATTCTAATCCTGCCTGGACCCAGCCAGAGATCACTTCTCTCCAAACATCACTTTAAATCAATTATTCCATGCTTCAAATTCTCGATGACTCTCAAAGACTTGCACTTTACACTACAATTTAAGACATTTTGTAAACTAAACCCAGCTGTCTCTCAGCCCTCAGACATAACCCCTCTACCTGAACAAAACCTTTTTCTCTGTTCTTGAACAGAGCTGTGACTCCTTGCCTCCATGTTGTTGCTCATTCCTTTTCTCCAGTGTGGAACAGACTCCCTCCTTGGCCAGTTACTAAGAGGCCATGTGTCTAGTGGTTAAGAGCCCCAGTCTGGATGTCCAACTGGCCGCCATTAGTCTCCTGGCTCCCCACCTTCCCGGCCAGATAACCTTGAGCAGCTTTTATTCCTATTCTATGTGCTTCGAGAGCACTTACTCTTATTACTGTTTGAGGAAAATCCATTTTCAACGGTAATCTATTGATTCAGGAACTATTTAATTACTTTTTTAGTTAACTGATGTTTTACGATAGTGTGTGAACTGGAACTCAAAACGAAATTAAAATTTTTCTTATCTCTGTTGTCCCAAAACATTTTCTGGTGGTTTTTATTTTATTTTGTTTTGTTTTTTTGCTAAAGAACATCAGACTCACCACGCACTTCATCAGGAATTGGACAACCTTCTACTTCCTTTTGAAGGCTAATTCCTTTATGTTCTTACTCTGCACAAAGCTAATCTAATTACTCTTTCCCGGGTCACCTGAGAACAATGACCCAGATTTCAGATTAGCCAAAGGAGGACACAGGTGACCCTACTGTGGGAGGGCAAGGGCTCTGCACTAGAGAGATTAGGGATGTCAGCCTCAGGGACCTAGCAAAAAAAACGTAGAATCAGGTCAAAGAGAAAGACCTAGGCCGCAAAATTGTCAACAAATCAGTAAAGAAAGTTTGCTTTAGTCCCCCCTGCCCCAAACATGGGAATATGAAACAGGCAAGACACCACAACAAAGTGGACCTCAGCATGGTTCTACCTTCCTCTGCTCTTTCTGGTCTGTTCCTTACAAGCACTGAAAAGGCTTTAGGCTAAAGTTTGCCTCAATTTAAATGCACAAAAACAAGTTTATACCCAAGTCTACATCTTTTCCTGTCTCTGAATCTGGAGTCCCCTGACCAGAGAACATGGGTCACCCTCAGGAGCCAATCTTCGCCTTACCCTCTTCTCTCCCACTCACCTCTCTACTCACCTATATCCCTCTACCCCCTTCCTCCAAACTGCTCTGCCTTTTTTTATAGTTGATATACAGTGTTTTATTTGATTCAGAGGTACAACACAGTGAGTAGACAATTCTGTACATTACAAAATGCTCACCACAGTGTCATCATCATCTGTGTCCATACAACATTAGGACAATATTATTGACTATATTCCCTGTGCTGGACTATTTGTCTCTGTGGATGGAACTGGAGCTTTGTACCTCTGAATCCCCTCCATCTGTTTTACCCATCCCCCACCCACCTCCCTTCTGGTAACCCCCAGTTCTCTGTACTTATGACTCTGTTTCTGCTTTTTGATTGTTTATTGGTTTTGGTTTTTCAATTCCACTTGTAAGTGAAGCCCTATATTTGTCTTTCTCTGTCTGACTTATTTCACTTATCATGATATACTCTAGGCCATCCATGTTGTTATAAATGGCAAGATCTCTCTTTTTTTTTTCTTTTTTTTACATCTGAGTAATATTCCATCCTGTGAGAAAGCAAGCAGGAGAGAAGAGATTGAGAAGGAGATTTGAGAATGACAGGGGAAGAAATACAAATCTCTCCCCTTCTACCGTCAAGACAGATTCTGGCTTCCGAGGATAAAATTAATATATGGGGCCTATAAAGTAAAGGCAAAGCACGGAAAGCAAAAATGCAAGATAGCTTTCCACTTTTAGAAAAAGAAAACAAGGAACTTAGAAGAAAGTTAGTCTGAATATAAAAAGTATCTTTAAATTATATTTTTGGTCCATCTCCTAAGGAAAGTATTATTCTCTCTAACTTCTGGATGGTTGGTGACCCAGAACTTGTCTGACAATGTCATTCTGTTTATGGTGGCTCTATGGTGGGCAGAATAATGCCTCTCAAAGCTGTGTGTATCACAAACCCCAACCTGTGAATATGGTCTCTTACCTAGCAAAATGGAATGTGCAGATGAAACTAAGGATATTGAGATATGGAGAATATCCTGGATTATCCAGGTGGACCCAATGTAATCACAGAGTGCCTGTAAATGAAAGGGGGAGGCAGGAGTCTGTGTCAATGATGCAGCCTGAGAATAGCTTGACTATCCATCGCTGGCTTTGAAGTTAAAGGAAAAGTCAAGAGAAACAGATAAGCTCCAGAAGCTGGAACAGGTAAGGAAACAGATTTTCCCCTAGAGCTTTCAGAAGGAATACAGCCCTGCTGACGCTTGATTTTAGCCCAGTGAAACCCATTCAGACTGATCCCACCACTAGAATTAGAAGATGATTGTTGTTGTTTTGAAGCACTAAATTTGTGGTGGTTTGTTATAGCAGCAGTAGAAAACTAATACAGTGGCTGTAAAACTATTTCCAGAGCACACTCATACCTGTCGGGGCATGTTTTCAGCTTTGAGTTACTATCACCTTGCCACAGCAATTGTGGATTAATCCCTGAGAGTCTTGATCATGACTTTGAGTCATTACTAGACTCTCAACCATAAAGGAAAGAATAAGCAGTTGTAACCCCAGTAGTAGTCGTACTTGTTTGTGGAAGACGTACAAGCCATGCCCCAGATAGACAGTGTGATCAAGCACAAAACAAGAGCCTGGAAAAATTCAGAAAATGGTCATTGATTTTAGATTCCAGCTACACTTGAGCGGCTCAGAGACCACAGACCCCAGAACTCTGGTACATTGGTCATCACTCCTTTGGCTCTCCTGTGTCTCCTGCTAAGGATGTTGGGTTTTGTTCTAACGCAATGACCTTGAGGGGGAGGGCAGAGGAGAAGGGGACAGTTGGAGGGCTTCACAGTGCTCATTCCCAGGGCAGATAGATGCAAAATAATCATATTTGCTCCACTGTCCAAATTGATAATCCAACAGGCATCTCCTGAAGGTCATTATGCTAAATAGTGTCTGTCCCTTGTTCCAGACTGTCTAGAGGAGGAGGAAGAGAGAAGAAAAAGAAAAACCAGCATATCACTGGTGAGCTCATACATATTTTAGAATCATTCATTAAATTTTAAAAGGGCATTGGGGTTAACCCTCAAGTAGCCAGAAATTTTATAGAATCAGTGTTGCTGATTTTCTGAACTTTCTGATTATCAGTATTTTAGCATGCAGCTTGCTGTTTTGTCTTGAAAGCCTTTTTCTTTTAGCTTCTGTGATGTATTGCCTCCTTCCTTCTCCCCACACAGGCATAGAACCGATTGAGAATCACAGGGTTAAGAAAGACAAGCATCAAAATGTCAGCTTTATTACTGATGAACTTCTGGAAGATAGCTCTTACATGTGGGGCAACAACAGGCTTTCTTTTTAGTACCTCTGCATGAAGCAAAACGACCTATTGAGTCAAGGCCAGCTAGTGAAAGTGATCCAGCCCCAGGGAACAGAGCTGCCCACCATCACATCTCAAAAAGTGTCCCGAAGGGGCTGAGATAGGCTTACCCACTTTCCCCCTACCTCACTGATTCCAAGGATGGTTGTCCCAGGGAGGAGGAAGTGAGGGGCAGAAAGAGACCAGGAGGGCTATCCTAGTAAAAGCTCTTCAGCATAGGTTTGTGAAGAATAGGGAGTGGATGTTCTCCACCTGATAGCTTCTCCTAAATGATCACAAATAAAGCTATGCTGTAATTAAGCTAACTAAGCAATTATATCTAGAGAAATCTTGAAAGCAAAATTAGCGAGAGCTGACTAAGGATCCGTCACCGCCAAACATGCATGGAAGCAACAGCCTCCAACTCAGCATGACACGGCGTGAGGTGTGTTGCTAGTAATAAATAAAGAACGGACATTCATGAATGATGCCTGAGGTCTTTAGCAATTAGAACCTGTTAGAAGTTTTCCCTGTAATGACATTCTTCCTACTCACCTTAGTTCAGCTCTACTTTCTTGAGTGACAGAACAAGGGTAGGAATTACACACAGCATTCCAGTCTCTCTTATCTGTGAAGCTGCTCGCAGGGAAGGATTTTTCATGGCAGCATTAATAGCTGCGGCAATGGTGAACTATTGAAATGCCTGGGAGTTGCGATTTTTATAGTTGCTTCTGCTTATTTTTTATTTTATCCAAGGATGAACTTGCTGAAGAAGGTAATGCAGATTTTTTTTCCCTCTCAGCAGGAATATTAGTGTAATGCACGAGTGAGAGTGACCCTACCCTCCTGGCTAATAATGACAGAAGAACTACAGTATCAGGTAAAAAGCCAACCATGTAATGAAAGACGTGAAATTTTCAAGAATGGTCTTAATATCATAATAAAAACTTAAGGCACAGAGTTCACATAAAATAATTTAAAGAGTAAAATTGGGCAGTTTTCATTTTAGTCTCCTTTTGTACACAGGTGCTCATAAGGAGTTGAGGGTTCAGATTCTTTTTTTTTTTTTAAAGATTTTATTTATGTATTTGACAGACAGAAATCACAAGTAGGCGGAGAGGCAGGCAGAGAGAGAGAGATGGGAAGCAGGCTCCCCACTGGGCAGAGAGCCCAACGCGGGGCTCGATCCCAGGACCCCGGGATCATGACCTGAGCTGAAGGCAGAGGCTCTAGCCCACTGAGCCACCCAGGCGCCCCGAGGGTTCAGATTCATTTTAAGTGAGATTTATTTTTAAATGAATTTTTAAAAGCAGATTAGCTATACATATTTACTTTTATTATACAACAATCACTTCAAGATGTTTAATGGCTATTGTTCATTTGCTTATAAAATGACATTATGAAAACTTTTATAAACAGAGAGATTCCCCCATAGAAGGCTTAGGGTACTTTTCCCTTCGTGTTAATGCTACCAACTCCCCAATTTGATGAGATTTGTCCAATTCTGAAAATATTGTATGTTATGCTTCCAAACTGCCAAGAAATAAAGTAGGAGAAATGAACACTTTCTTCTGCCCTGAAGCCAAGCTCAATCCTTCTACAACACTCTATCCTCTTAGGAAAGCTTTAGGTTGGCCAAGAACAAGATTTTTTCCCTTAACAACAAATCAGTGCTGTTGCTAGGTGATTGTGACATAGGAAGAGTAACCTCCAATCAAACAGAAGCCCCAAAAGGCTGATTGTCGCATGCCAATATAAATAGGAGCGCTCCCCTCCCCCCCACCTTTAGGCCCTTCTCCTCTCCACTCTGCCAAGGAGAACAACATCTACCATGGCCAGATCCAACACCAAAAAGAACAAGTGCTCCAGAGGACATCGAAGCCCAGTCTCCAAAAAGAGATCACATTCCAGCACTGATTTTGGCCATAGAAATTATTCACTCTACATTAACAGGGTCCTAAAAGAAGTGGTTCCCCAGAGGGGCATATCATCTCGCACCTTGGACATCATGAACACCCTGATCAACAACATCTTTGAGCGCATTTCTATGGAAGCTTGCAGCCTGATGTGTTTCAGAAATCGCTGCACCCTCACCCCTGAAGATATCCAGAAGGCAGTGTACCTGCTCTTGCCTGGGAAACTAGCTAAGTATGCAGTGGCTTTTGGAAATGAAGCTGTCCAAAGATATGTCCGCTCCCTAAACTCCACATACCAGCGTAATTAAATCTTGGGGAAAGTAAATCAAGCTTACTACCCAAACGATCACTTCACACTGGAATTCCCTCTTCTTTTTTATAACATAGTGGTATTTCCTGGTATTTTCCCCTCCCCGTCTTATTTCCAGAGAAGAATTACTCTCTTGCTACTTTACCTTTTAATGCTCTGGCTAGTTAGGTTTTTCTGACCCTGCTCCCTGCCAACATCCCACCTAGAACTCTTTTGTTTTTCCTTTAAGCATGTAAATCTCATTATATAAATTCAAGGTTTATTTTATTGGTAAGATATCATTAACTACGTACGGGATGCTTGAAGCTAGCTATTCCGACCCCCAAGTCACACTGACTTTGAATTTAGGAAGACAAACATTTAATCAGGAGTATACCAGCGGCGATAAATTTTTATTAAGAAAGTACTTTCTAGAGCAAACTCCATTCAACCAATTTAGTTCCTTAACAAATCTCTATACAGCATGTTAACGATTTCCTTTGTTCTACTTATTTCCTGATTTTCAGCAAGTTCAGTCCATAGCCATGTAAATTTTATCTTTACACATCATTGATCTTCACAGTTAGGTTTGGTTCTCTGGGATTTACTATTCTACTTTTGTAACATAATAGGACCAACACCCAGGAACCTACTACTCAATTTATAAACTTTTTTTAAACAAATGTTACCCTTTTTTTTTTTTAATAAAACACTGGAGTTGTTTCCCAGTCCCATTTCCCTATCCACTACCCTAAGTTTCGTTTCTTTCCCAATCCCTAGCTTCTCTGTGTATTGTTTGTGAGTGTCTCTACATAAGTTGAATTTTGCTTATTTAGTAACACGGGGGAATACTATCTGTGTTTTTCTGTGCCTGCCTTTTTCTCTTAAAATTGTTTCTAAGATCTATACCCATTGATATACATAGCTCTAGTTCATTCTTTTCACTCATAGGCTGTATCATATTCCTAGTATGGATATACCTGTTTGTTTTTCCATCCTCTCTTGATAGACATGTTGCTTTCAGTTTTTCCTATTATTACAATGCTGCTATAATGATGAGTTCCAACAACAGCTAAGACAAATAGAGCATTTGCTGTAAGCCCAGCATTTTACATAAATTAACTTATTGAATCCCTACAGCCTTGTGATAATTTAATAATTCTCCCCTCCGACAGATGAGGAAAATGAGGCACAGAGAAATAAGCTACTTGTCTGTCCTCACACGCCTGTGTCAGTGGCGGAGCTGAGATCTGACCAGGTTAACAACATCCACTGTGGGCACATATTGTCTCTTGTGAGCATTGTTGGACATGTATCCTCTGGTACACATGTGCAAGCATTTCTCTAGGTAAAATACCTAACTGTGGAATTGCTGGGTCATTACTCGACTTAGTAGATATTACTGGGCTAAAGTGTTTGTGCCAACTGACATTTGCAGTCAATGAGCACATTTTGGATTTGGTTAAAAGGAACATACAACTTATATTTCTTCAAGAAAAGGGAATTTCTTGTATGTAAATACTAGGATGGGAACTGAAACTATTCTAGGTGTGTCACTCTTAGGACCCACCCTGTTTCTCCTGGGTTGTTCCCTTCTAAATGCTTCCTTCTCAGAGTTGCCGATGAGTCCATTGTATTCTACTTCCAGGAATACCACAGTTAAGATTTTACCACAATAAAAAATAAAAAATTTTAAGTGGGTATTTTATATACATGCATTGATATAGTCAGACTTGAAACTACCTTATTTAAGTTGGGCCCAGACAGAGGTTGCCAGCCATGCTAAAGATCGACTGACCATGATTATATAGTTGCCCACCATGCTGCCGTGGGTTGGCCCAAAAAGGACCTCAAAGGTCTACTAGGGTTCAATGAATTACAGCCATTGGGTCAAATTTGGAAACAGCTCTTTTTTGTATGGTTCCAAAAGCTGAGAAGGTTTTTAAATTTTTATAGGGATATTTTAAAAGAAAAAACCAATAATATTCAACAAGCCTAATGTGACCCACAAAGCCTTAAATATTTATTGTCTGGCTCTTTACAGAATAAGTCTCCACCTGTGGTCTATCCAGTGCTGCTTCTTTTGCAGAGTTTGTGATGAAAGTTTTCTAAAGCTTTTCTTGGGACACACATGTTCTGTATAAAAAGCTTACAAAGGTGAAAAGTTCATAGTTGGCTTTTTGCATCATGGCAGAAAGGGTAGTACCTACAAATGGTCCTCAACAATTGGGGCAGCAGACTAACCATTCACAAAAACAGTCTTACTATAAATTGAGGTGTTACAGATGGATTAAGGGAACTAGAAGTTTCTTTATATGTTATTCTCTCTACTTCTGTTTTTGAAATATTTTAATAGAATTTCAAAATAGGATCAAGATTCTTGGTAAAAACTCTCTGGCATCGGTTTTGAGTCTGATTATATAAATGTGTATATGTAAAACTACCCACATTTTCAAAAAGTTTTAACCATTTTTTTATTATGGTCAAATCTATATAATATAAAACTTGCCATTTTAGCCACTTTTAAGTACATGGTCACAATAAGTCCATTCACATTATCAGGCGGCCAGCACCACCAGGCATCTCTAGTACTTCTTCATCTTCCCAAACTGAAACTTCATAAACATTAAACAATAACTCCACATACCCCCCCCCCCGTCCCTTGCAAGTATCATTCCACTATCTCTCTCCAAGAATTTAATGACTCTAGGAACTTAGTCTAAGTGGAATTCAACAGTATCTCTCCTTTTGTGACTGGCTTCTTTCACTTAGCACAATATCTTCAAGGTTCATCCATTGTAACACAAGTCAGGATTGCCTTTCTTTTACAGCTGAATAATATTCCAATGTATATGTTTATCACATTTTGTTTATCCATTCGTCCATTGGTAATCACTTGGGTTGCTTCTGCCTGTTAGCTACTGAAAATAATGCCACTATGAACATGGGTGTACACATAGCTCTTCAAGTCCCTGCTTTCAGTTCTTTCAGGTATATCCCCAGAGTTTCAGGTATATAACTCAGATATGGAATTGCTAGATCATGTGGAAATTCTATTTCTAACTTTTTTGAGAAGCCACCATACCATTTGGTGATGACTGCTACATTTTATAGTCTCACCAGCAACGCACAAGAACTCCAATATTCCATATCCTCACCAACATTTGTTATTTTCTGTTTACTGTTTTATATATGTATTGTGTATTATAGTCATCCTAATGGTTATAAAGTGGTTTTGATTTTCATTTCCTTAATGATGAGTGATGTTGAGCATATCTTCATGTGCTCACTGGTCATTTGTACTTTTTCTTTTTTTTTTTTTTAAGATTTTATTTATTAGAGAGCACATGCACGTGCAGTGGGGAGAGGGGCAGAGGGAAAAGGAGAAGCAGGATCCCCACTTAGCAGGGAGTCCAACATAGGGCTCCATCCCAGGACCCTGAGATCATGACCTGAGCCAAAGGTAGAGGCTTAACCACCTGAGCCACCCAGGTGCCCTGTACTTTTTCTTTATATAAATATGTCTTTTGCCCATATTTAAATCGACTTTTGTTGTTATTGAGTTGAAGGAGTTCTTTCTATATTCTGGATATTAATGCTTTCCTAGATAAAGGATTTGTAAATATTTTTCTCCCATTCCATGGGTTGTCTCTTCAGTCTGTTGATAGTATCCTTTGATACGCAGAAGTTTTATGAAATCTGCTTTGTCCACTTTTTCATTTCTCATTTTGTGTTATATGCCACTTAATATTTTTATTGCTTCTTTATGAGAAATTATTTGCAACATTTACATATTTTTTTTTAATTTTGGAGTCAATTCATAAAGTCAACGTAGCTTCTAAAATTTGAAAATAGTCTCACACTAGCTAACACATTAAGAAAGGGTCAAAAATATCTCAGTGCAAAATTTTGACATTAATAGGACCATTACACCCTTTTCTCTGTCTTGGACCTAGTTACCTGAGACATTTAAATGACAGGAAGACAAAAAGTAGTACACACTCTTAGTAGTCCCCCAGTATCCTTCTTCTCAGAAATAAGACCCCAATTTTTAGTTGAGCTCATGGCTCCTAGGAAAAAGGCTTCATTTCTAACCCTTCCTTTGACTAGTTGTGCCCATGAGACCAAGTGCAGATGAATGGGAAGGTATTTACAACTTCTGAAAAGTTTCCTTAAATATCAGCAGAGTTCTCTTTTCCCTTTTCCTCTTCTGCTAATGGACTGAGGCTGTGAAAGCTGGAGCTGGTGTAGCTACCTTCAACTAGGAGTTAAAACCTGTATATTGAGGATGATAGAGCAGCAAAGTAAAAGAGCTTGGGCCTGTGATGACCGAGCTGCCGTGCAGCCCAGGACTGCCTGTGTTTACATGAGAGAGAAATAAATTTCTAACTTGTTTCAGCCCATATTATTTTGGGTTTCTATCATTCATAGTCAAATCTAATTCTAATGTAGACATCCAGAAGATTACTGATGGCTAAACAATGTGGTTAGTCTCAAAATGATTCTACACTTATTAAATAAGAACATAATAATCTATAAATGGAGGATGATGAATGTCTCATGTATTTACCAGAAGACATTTTTGTGAAATGAAATCTCATGCTATTTAGCAACCCTTTCTCAGAGATGCATAACGCAGATGGCCAGAGCTTGCTAGCATGCTAGTCTCTCGGACTCCTGATGGATTTTGAAACACTACTTAAAATACAAAAATAGTAAGAGATTGAAAGAAAACAGGAAAGAGAATTTCCAACTAGGCCAACATACCAACATACCAGTTCTATGGTAATTTGAAGCTAGTGATCTATACAGTATCGTAAAAGATGACTTACACCACCAGGAAAGAATAGTGCCAGTTTTATAATACAAATCACCCAAACAATAAAATTCTAGCAAACTTAGATTATCTTTCTAGGTTATTCTTAGATGTCCTTATCATTAGATAAGATACCTAAACTTATTTCTGAGTTTAGAAACCTTGTCTTGGAATTGAATAATGTAATCTCATATAAACATATGCTGTCACTATAATTATAAATATAAAGTCTTGCTGGGCACACTGCTAGCTTGTTCCTGTATGAACTAAATATGTTGGAAATTACAGCAAATAGAAAAGTACCATTAAGTATAATACCTCGCATATGGCACTTAGAGTTCACTTACATGTTCGCAGAAACGCCTTCTTCACAATAGATGCTGAGAAAACAGAGACAAGGTCCAAGCCTTTAAAAGCTTGGAATTGTACGGAACAACAAACTGAAACTGAAATAAATTATTGGGAACAGCTGACAGCATTAAGTCTAGGCTCTGAGCTAGGCATTATTTTAAGTACTCCATATATGCCTCCTCAATACAAAAAGCCCAAGATAACCACATGAGGCACCATTAACATTTTATAGTTAGGAAAACTGAGGCATTAAATGGGCTAAGAAACTTGCCAGAGGTCACAGAGCTAGTAATAAATGTGATTAAACCCACTTACTCTGGCTCTAGAACCTGCAACTTAAAGCACAATGCCTGCTACATCTCACGTGGAGAAAGACGGGTCGAAGACCCATGTGGCACATGGGAAGGGCATCTAACCCAGAACAGTAAGGTGTCTTACAGGAGACGACACCTGCCCTAGGTCTTGAAGTATGAGTAGGAAATGCACATAAGCCAGAGGGATAATGTTTGCAAAAGCATAGGGCATTAAACAGTATAAATTTAAGATAATGGCAAGTTGAACGGCTGCCAACAAGCACAGGAGGAGGAGGGATGGTGGAAACGAGGTCAGAGAGGCAGGCAGCCATCTGTGGGCTGGCTTATAACTTGAATTTGATTCCGGAACCTGTGAGGAGGCCCGTGAAGGGACTTGAGGCAGGAGAAAGGTTATCCCATCAGCTGAGATGAGGGTGAATTAAAACAGGGGACAAGTTTGTATATTGATTTGAGCAATCCATGAAATACATGAAGAATCAGTGGTGGTGGAAATAAGAAGGAACAGGTAGAAGTGGAAGGTACCTAGGAGGCAAAATTCCCAGAAGATAGGTGGGATTCCCAGGGCCCCGGCCCAGGATACGTGACAAAGCCAAGACACGAAGCTCCGTTAATTCAGCACTTACACATAAAATGTCTAGACAATATGCAAGCGCCTGCTGTAAATGGTGCCATGTGTGGGGCATCACAAGGATGCTCAAAGTGCAGAGGATCTGGTAAAAGTCAAAACAACCTTGGGATGGATGGTTAGCCCTTGTTTAAAGCTGAGCTAGAAGAGGGCAGCTTAAATTTTTAATACTTGCGATCAGTTTTTATCACTGCCTTGTGCTACGCTGCGCATCATGTGTTGACAGATTTGCTTAGCTCTGACAGTTGATTTTGGGGAAGACATTTGGCAGGATAGGGAGAACCCAGCAGACTATGTAAATCACGGGCGGAAGTAGCAGCCTATAAATACCAGGTGGAAGGTTAGTTATATTCAAGACGCAGAGCGCTGAAAAAGAAAACTGCTGCGTGCCCTTGTGTGTTCTTGGGGGCGAGTTACTCTGAAGCAAAGAGAACCTATTTTCATGAAAGACTCCGTGCTGGTCAGTGGGACAGGCTGTGCGGCAACAGGGTCCTGGCAACTCAGTGGGACGCGAGAGGCGGACCTGGGACCGCAATCCCCAAGTGGAGGCTGCAGAGAGGGCCTCCGAGAAGCTGGTGGGGAGGACGGAGAACAAAGCAGGGTCCTGTGAAGTTTATTCCCATCGGGCTGGCTTGTGGGCTTGTGTGAAGCCGGGCCTCCTGGGGAGAATCACAGACATTTCCGTGGGGAACTTTGCCAGAAGGGTGAGTTCCGGAAACTTGGAATTACTGGGTTTTAACTGGAGAGAACTTAAGGTTTTACCCCACATTTATAAGTCCTTCCAATGAACAGCTCTTTTATTTGTTTATTTATTTATTTTTGGTCTTCATCTTGTGGTTTCTGCAGAGAAGGCAGAAAAATCATTTGACGTCAAATTAATCTTTGCAGGGGGTGCCTTTGCAGGGGGCGTGGTTCAGTAGGTTAAGCACCTGCCTTTGGCTCAGGTCAGGATCTCAGGGTTCTGGGATCTAGCCCCACTGTTGGCTCCCTGCTCTGCGGGGAGGCTGCTTTTCCCTCCCCCTTTGCCCCTCCCCCTGCTTGTGCTCCTGTTCTCTCTCTCTCTCTGTCAAAATGAATACATAAAATCTTAAAAAAAACTAATCTTTGCAGAGTTGCATGCTGATCCCCAATCAAGTCAGCCTTTTAGAATACTATGATTAAAGCGAGTCAGACATATTTTCATTTGGGCTACTCCACAGTTAAAAGGCTTTCAAGAAAAATAAACAGTACTACCTAATGTGGCAGTCAGTCTCCAGAATGGCTCCTTACTGGTTCTCTTCTGGTGTGCATGCTCTGGGTCATCCCCTCCCACAGTATATTAGGGTTGGTCTGAGTCACCAGTAGAATACAGTACAAGTGACAGTGTGTGACTTTCAAGGCTCCCCCATAAAAAAAATTTAAAAAAAAAAGAAGAAAAAAACAGTGCTACTTCCATGTTTTCTCTTGGATTACTCACCCTGTGGAAACCAGCCACACAGTCATGATGATGTGAAAGCAGCCCCATGGAAAGAGGCAAGTGGTGAGGAACTCAGGTCTCCTGCCAACAGCCAGCATTGACTTGCCAGCCGTCTGTGCGAGCCGCCTTGGAAGTGAATCTTCCAGCTCCAGTCAAGCCTTCTGAGGACGGCAACCGTGGCCAACATCTTAACTGAAAACTTCCAAGAGACTCAGGCAGAACCACTCAACCAAGCTGCTCCTGAATTCCTGAACCTCAAAAATATTATGAAATAAAAATCAGCAGTATTGTTTCAAGTTTGGGATAATTTGTTAAGTGGCAATATTTAACTCATACACTTAATTTAGAGCCACAAGAACAAAACAACTCCCTAACGTAATGCCCCCAAAACAAAGAGATTGCCCCATAACAGGTTTCGTTGTCTACCTTTAGTCAACTCAAGCAAATTTCTGGCACTTTTCAAATTCACTCATATTTTTGTCCTCTCTTAAAGACAATAATGTTCAGAAATATTAAAACCTAAGTCCAAAACACCCATTATAGTACCGTGTAGGTAGCTAGCTGGGCTGCAGAGTCTGCTAAATTAATTTCGAAAAAGCAGGCAAAAAATTAGTCTAGACAGTATCTATGGGTAAACAACATCATTACATTCAATTATCTGACCAGAGAGGGAAGGCAAAAATAAAATTCTGACAGTAATTTGATTTTAGGAAAAGAGAACTATGATAAAATGCTATTATTAAAGAAAAACTGAACATGAATGCTATATTTTCCAAAGCAAAATGCCTACAGCAACAGGAACACATTCAAAATCTGTTATTGAAATCGCAGGGAAAATGCTGGCCTCAACATAAGGTGAGGAGCTTGAATAGATCTCAGAGGACTAAGAGCAATGTCATAAGCAAATTCAAGCAAAAATTCAAGCAAAGAAACCAAGATGTTTCAATTGGCACCAAAAAAATAATAATAACCAGAACTAGAGACAACACCCCAAGTTTGGGAGGATCTCGAAGATGAGGCTATGTGTTGTCATCGGGCATAGGTTTGTACTGTGGTTCATGCTTTATGTGTCTGTCTCTTGGCCTAAACCGAAAGCTCCTAAAAGGTAGGGACTCAGCATCTGTCTCAAGTCACTGCTCGTAGTTAGTGTGTTAGTCTGAGTTCCCTAGGAAGGACTATTCTAAAGCAAGACTTTTTTGGTGCAGTCCCAGGGCAGCAATAGTGAAAGGAAAGACAAGTGAGTCAGAGGAGGGTGGGAAGAGCGTGCACGATAACGCACTGACCGTGCTGGCTACTCTTCTAGAACGAGCAATTGCCTGATTAGAGTTGTAATTTGACCATGCAGGGTATGCCTGGACAGATTACATGGAAAAACCATGACTCGCAACAGTCTATGATAGGGGGGAAAAATGGAGAAGAAATTCACCTGCTAGCTCCATCCTGCCTTCTACTTTTCACTAATCAAAGTTTGTTCCATGAGGAGGCTATTTCCCTAAACACCCAGCTAGTGGCCCCTTCAGCAACCACTAGGGAAACTACAAATCTGGAAAGGTAAGAAGGACCAGAGATCTTAGGCATTCGTCTAGGGTTAAAGAAATGCAAGGACCCACAGAGAGTCCTTCACTACAGTGGCTATGGCCAAGATATAAAAGCCTAAGTCCTTAGGGGTCAGGTGAGTTGGAAAAACACATTCGGTATAGCCAGTGTTGGTTTACAATAGTGGATAGAACCTTCTTGTAGGAATAGCAGTAACAACCACAAGAATACTAATATTTATCATTTTGGGAGTACCAGCTACTGGCTTAGAGTCTTCATATACATTACTTCCTGTAATTTTCACAACAGCCCTGCAAGGCGATACTATTATTTCCCCTTTTTACAGATAAGAAAACTGAGGCTCAGAGATATTAACTAATTGAGCCAAAATTACACAGCTAGTAAGTGCACCCTTAGTTCTGGACCCAGAGTTCTTTCCACTGTCCCAAACTCCCTTGTATCGGTAGAGTACGTTAAAGCTAAAATGTGTACATAAGGTATTTATGTTCACATGTTTATTAGCTCTTTTCATCTTGATTATGACTTACTTTATAGATAAGGAAAATGAGGCTCAAAAAGTTTAGGTATCTTTTCCAAGTTCATACAGCTATTAATAGAGCTGGGAGTCAAAGCTTAGCTGGAGTTTTTGTTTGTTTGTTTGTTTTCAATCGTTGCTTCTCACCAGAAACTATCAAGTGCTTGGTTGAAATCACAACTGTCTGTGTTCAACTCAGTGTTTGCTAATCTATCATCATAGACACACCATCTAAAAATTAGTCTCCACAAATCCTATTAAAAAAATCACTTAGAGCAATTGTTTTCACAAGTTCCTACCCTCTGAATTAATGAGAAACTTCTATGTTCATTGATGTAAGTTGATTTTATGCTGGGGCCTCATGAGGATTTCAGAGGAGATGAGAATGGAAGAAATTATAAGACCCTCACAGAGACACTGAAAATAGGAGTATAGCGATAAGGATCCTCAAAGCAGCCGACATCCTAACAGGAAGCCTAAAAGATTATTGAAGGGGGGACAACAGGACTAAAAAGCTGGAGACGAATGGCAACAAAACACCACACCATGGAAGTACTTTAATACACTGAGAAAAATACAGAGAAAGTTTTTTGGAAAGTTTCTGTTACTTTCTTCAAATATTTATTAGAATGGGGCTTGGCTGCGTAAAAACAGAAAGGTCCACACTGACAGTGGAAGTAAGATGGAAGTTTGCATCTCTTTCATGTAGTGACCAGATATTGGCCATTCAAGGATAGAGTCCACTATGTGGCGTCCACCCAGTGTTAGAGACCCAATAGCTTTCCTTGTAGCCGCTTTGTGATTAACAGCTTCCGTGTGCTAAGTCACCTCATGGCCCAAGCTAGCTGCTGGTGTTCCAACCATTATATTCACACTTCAGGCTACAGGAAGAAAGAAGAGGAAAGAAGGGTTTACATCCTCCCTTTTATTGAGATTTTTCCAGAAATAACTCACAACACTTCCACTTAGGTATCATTGAGCAGAATTTCATCACAGGATCCCATGGACAACTAGTTGTAAAGACTATCTTTCAGTTGAGTATATTGTCCCCATCTGAATGCAGCGTTATTTTACTGAGGAGGAGAGGGAATGGCTATTAAGGTGTATAGCTAGCAGATTCTGCCACAAATGGCTAAAAGATTAATAATAATAATAGTAACAATAAAAATAATAAAATGTGTTCAACCTACCGACCTAACTCCTCAAAGACATCCACAACAGAATATCCCAACGCCATCCATAAATTCGTACCACAGGACCATTTTTTATAGGATTTTTAAAGTGAAGTCAATTTAGAGACTTTTGTCACAAGATCATGGAAATGGATTGATGATAAAGCCAAAAGTGAAAAAACTTGAATTTTGTATTTTGCTAAAGTCGCAATATTTCTCTAACATGGCAGTTGGCTTTTGTCCTCAGGCTGCGGTGGCTGGCAGCATACGATAAGAAACTCCCTTACATTCCATGTCATCTGTATTCTCCCGTTGTTACGCTGCAGATTGCTTAAATTGAACTTGCAGAAGCCCTCTTTTCTACTTAACTGTATTCATATTTCAGGCAAACACAGCTCACATTTCAAGGGAAAACTCTATCAAAAATGATATTTAACTCCTTTGCATTCAAAACACTGCACAGAAGCTAAATTCTCCCCTCATTCTAAAATGGTAGAGAAATAAGCAATCAAAGGAAAGGAAATCGTGGGGAAAAATAAGGTGCCTGATGCATTCCTGTGCAAAAATAAGTGTTCTTTTAAATGTATTTTTATTTCCAATGATGGTAATAATAGCTAATGTTTATTGAGTGGGTATTATGTTCCAAGAGCAGAGGGGAGCACACTATTGCATTCATTCAGAAACTGTAAGAAGAACCTCAAGTATGTTTAGTTAAACTTTTGCTCCCTAGGCTCTGTCATTCATTCATCTTTCCGTAAACATTTGCCAAACATTTATTATGTACCTAGCACTATGCTAAAAGATAGGGAGACAGAGAGTTTAAAAAAAACAAGATACTAGCCTAAGGAAATTTGCATTTTTCTTGAACGAACAAAGGGAAAAATAGAAGGAGTACATTTTAATCCCTGCTTGCATGGGTTCTGGGAAGGGCCATCGGGGTTCACATCCTGACCCTGTGAACACTTAGCTGTGGAACTTGAGGCAAATCACATAACTTGTCCAAGTTTCAGTTTCCCTATCTGAAAAATGGGAATACCAAAGTTCTGAACAAAAGAAGCCATTTAGGCCCTTAACTCACTGTTTGGCACCATGTAAGCACTCAATAAATGTTAGTTATTTTAATTTATTTGTATATTGGCACCCAGGGTGCTAAAGGAACACTAAGAAAGATGCTGAATCAGACATTAGGCTGATGGGGCCTAACAAAGATACCTGAGTTGAGCGTTTAAGACTGTACAACTCAGGGGCACCTGGGTGGCTCAGTGGGTTAAAGCCTCTGCCTTCGGCTCAGGTCATGGTCCCGGGGTCTTAGGATCGAGCCCCGCGTCGGGCTCTCTGTTCCGCGGGGAGCCTCATCTCATCTTTCACTGGGTCACCCCTCAAGGAGAGCAGTGAAAACTTGAGGAATAGAGACATGTTTCACAGATCCTCAGGCTCCCCCAGCCAGACACTCTCTCTAGATGATTAGTCTACTTCGTGCACAGGATCTCTGCTCACACTCTCCACCTGGCCCCTCTGGGCTGTTTCTGCTTTCCCAGGTTCACCCTTCTTCAAGCGCGAGCAGAGACGCCTCCACTGATACTTCAAGGCACAGCTCAGAAGAAGCAGTCCCTTGAGAACAGAAACACACAGAGAAGGTAGCCCACAAGGAGGGCTACAGGCTTTTGCTCTGAGAGTCACAGCCCAAACACAAGTTAACTATCCCTGACCAGCCCCCACAGATC
Organism: Martes martes; assembly: GCF_963455335.1. Lineage (NCBI taxonomy): Eukaryota > Metazoa > Chordata > Mammalia > Carnivora > Mustelidae > Martes > Martes martes. Next base: position 67,850,517 of record NC_137892.1, on the reverse strand, counting down.
TTTTCCCAGTGGGGGTCAGAGCCAGCTGCTTCCCACCCAGAGGAATCTTCAGGCACCGTCATATTCCGGCATCCAAACTCAATCCCCTTTTTGCCTCCAGGGAAGATGGAAAGACTCTCCTCAGGCTGAAGCCCCCTCTTTGCCCCCTCATGATGGCAGCTGCATGCACGCCCATTTCCTTCAGGGTGCTGCGGCCCTCTGCTCCAAGTCACCCCTGGAGAATCCTCAAAACCTAAATCGGAGTTATCCATCTGGATATCCTCCTGGACAGGAAACCCAGAGCCCAGTCCGTCTGGTGCTCCTTCAAGTTAATCTGTATCTACATCACAGTCTTCCCTTAGCCCCGAAACGAAAGGAGGTCCAGGCCTGCATGACTTTGGTGGTTCCTGGTCTTGTATGGACACTGCTTGGACAAAAATCCACCTAACTCTACCAAACACATCATTTCCAGGCAAAAAGGACAGTCTAAATGCAGATTTAGGAAATTTTGTTTCCATTAACTTGCTAATATACTACATTTATATTATTAAACAGCACAGTAGGTTACTTGAAGGTTTTGCATGTGGAGTTATTATTCCTACTTTCTTGGCCTCCCTGAGAAAAATGAATAGGTGTTTGCCTTATGGATACATTACTAAAAGGATTCATTCAAGTGGTCTCTTCTCAAACAAAGGGAAGTCTCACCCCGAAGACAAATGTTTACCTGTCAAATGTCTCATTTCCTCAGAGCTCCGCTCTCAACCAGATTTTATGTTAGATATACTTTGCTTTTCCATAAGTGTATGCTTCAGCCGTTTAGAATGGAAATAGCCCACAGCACTTTGCAAGATGTGGAGAGCTTTTTTGTTAAAAGGCATTTTAGTATTCTATTGTTATTGAACACAATTAATACCTCTTGGCCAGAAACTCTTTCAGGGATCTTAGACATATAAGGAAAAATCCCTCTCTAGAAATCAAGGAGAAGCACTTCCTAAACAGCAAGAATCATTTGGCATTTGAACATGTACCCAAAAAGATTTTTATTAACACTACTAATATTAATACTACTCATGCCTATTAATACTACTCAAGCAATCATTTAAAAGTTAGTGACTCGTACATTCCTAGAATCATGGAGCTAGAGTGTATTATGCTAAGCTCAACAAATCAGAGAAAGGCAGATAGCAAATGACTTCGCTCATATGTGGAACTAAGAAACAGAACGGATGAACATAAGGGAAGGGGGGAAAAAAGAGAGTGGGAGAGAGGCAAACCATAAGAGACCCTTCACTATAGAGAACAAACTGAGGGTTGATGGAAGGGAGGTGGGTGGGGGATGGGCTAGACGGGTGATGGGGATAAAGGAGGGCACTCGTGATGAGCACTGGGTGTTGTACGGAAGTGATGAATCGCTAAATTTTACTTCTGAAATGAACATTACACTATATGTCAACTAGGATTTGAATAAAAACTTGAAATAAATAAACAAACCATCCACCATCATCTGTTCCCTGATATCTCTCCTCTGCTTTACGTGAGCAAGTTTGGACAAGTTTAGACTCTCCCATCAAAATGTCAAGTGTTTTCTTTCCTCTCGGCAGTAGGGAACTTTTAAAAATATTTCGTTACCATTAAGTGTTACTTTATGTTTAACTGAAATTTTAAAAATAGTATTTTGCCAGGAATTTCAATGGACTATTGGAGAAATCATTCGAGGTAATAGGGTAATGAATGCATAGAACAACTTTTAACACACTGTAGACTGTGTATAAATTACTATCGTTATTCCTTTGTTAAGGTCAGAGGAGGGTAGATAAGCCTTAATTGGACAAATAGCATTTCATACATGGCCTGGAGAGCTGGAAGGAAGAGGAACTAATTCATATTGAGACCAAATTTGTAATCACTTAGTCTTTCTTAATCCTCACAACCAATCTACGAATTAAATATTTCCATTTTACTAGAAAGGAAACTGAAGATAGGAGGGGTCAAATGACTTGTCCTATGGCCGCATAATTAATGAGAGCCTGAATGGGAATTATACGCAAAAGGGAGGGCTCACAAAGTGTTAGGAGAAGAGCAGCAAGAATGCGACTGTCGAACCTGCATCTCACTGTCGCCTGGGCCAGCCTCACTTGGTTCCCCTGGCAAGTGAGGAATGTGATGACTCTCCTCCTCCAGCCCTTCCTGCTCGGCCTCAGACCCTAAGTTCACCTAGCCAGGCTGGACCCTGGCCAGTCAACAGTGAGAAGAGGCCCAGCACACGGAGTTGGCATTTGGAGTGCTTAGTGGACCTGCTCTTCTGCCCTGAGCTTCCACAGATCCATGGAGGTATAGCTCTCCCCTGCTTTTACTATATTGTCCAGGTTGTAAAACTGGGCTTCTTCCAGGCTGTCCAACCTTCCCATATCCCTGCTGAGGTCTGAGACTTACCCTGAGATTCAGTACCCTAAATTCTCACAGGTGGTGGAACTTGTCCCTTGGATTCTAAGACAAGCAGATAGGCCATCTTGAACCAGGCATGGCCCCTTATCTGATTTGTATATTGCCACCAACCAGAAACTCCTGTTACGCCGCCCTATCCATTAGATGATCTCTTTGGGCAAGGATTCCTGGCTACGTCAGTTCTGCATTATTTGCTTTGGCTTTTCAGATGTTGCATGTTGGCTAACAGCTAACGCCTTTGGGGCCAGGCCAACCTTGCCCTTCCTTTACTCTCTTCCCAAGTTCATGAAGTTTCAGTGTGCCTCATGGCTAAGGCATCCGAGTCAGGGCAGGATGAGGCCCTATAAGGCTTACCATAAATGGAAAATGCCCAAGTGGAAAACAGGCACCCTGCCGCAAACACCCAAGAGGGTCACAGTTTACCAAAATATAGCGTGACTGCAGAGTCACAGATTAAGAACAGAAGTTTGAGAAGAGGTAGGTATGAGGAGCTTGTTCCACTGGCTAGCTCCGTGATCTGTAGCCAGTGTCGTTAAGGTCGCTGTGCCCGCTCTGCTCATCTGTGACATAAGCGCAAGGATACCCATGTCACTAAGTCTTTATAAGGATTAATTGAGATAATGTTTGTCAAGGATCAGGAACAGACCTGGTAATGGTAGACACTTAGTGCCATATATAATTGATTCTAAAATGCACGCTCATTTTCACATTGTAACACTCTAAAATTGGAATGGATCTCATATCATGTCACAGTTTAACCAACCATGTTTTTTTTCTTCTTTTTTTTTTTTTAAGATTTTATTTATTTATTTGACAGACAGAGATCACAAGCAGGCAGAGAGGCAGGCAGAGAGAGAGGAGGAAGCAGGCCCCCTGCTGAGCAGAGAGCCCGATGCGGGGCTCGATCCCAGGACCCTGGGATCATGACCTGAGCCGAAGGCAGAGGCTTTAACCCACTGAGCCACCCAGGTGCCCCTTTTTCTTCTTTTTTAATGGACATAAAATAATGGTAGATCTTAGAATCAGTGACACATGAAGATCGATAAAATGCTATCCAGATGGTCCCCAACTTACAACAGTTCAACTTACAGTTCTTTTACTTCATAATGGTGTGAGAGCAATATACATTCAGAACTGTACTTCGAATTCTGAATTCTGATTTTTTGCCCAGCTGGAGACACGCAGGAGATACTCTCTGGTGATACTGCCCTGGGCGGTGGCAGCTCTGTCAGCCACTCATGCACAAGGGTAAACCACCCACACACTGACAAGTCACTCGGTTTCTCACTTTCCGTACAGCGTTCAGTGAATTATATGAGATCATCAATACTTAATTATAAAATGGGCTTGGGGCCCCTGGGTGGCTCAGTTGAGTGCCAGAGTCTTGGTTTCTTCTCAGGACATGAGCTCATGGGTCGTGGGATCGAGCCTTGTGTGGGGACTCCGCGCTCAGTGGGGAGTCTGCTTAGGATTCTCTCTCTCTGTCTCTCTCTGCCCCTCACCCCACTCTTGCATTCATGCTCTCTCTCTTGAATGAATAAATGAATAAATAGAGCTTTAAAATCATCATAAGTAAGTAAGTAAGTAAGTAAAATAGGCTTTCATTCCAAGCATGTTTACAGCAGGCCAGGTTAAGCTATGATGTTCCATAGGTTAAATGTATTAAGTGTGTTTTCAACTTAGGATATTTCCAACTTACATTGAGTTTATCAGGATGTAACGCTAACCCAAGTCAAGGAAGATGTGTAATATCTTTCTCTTACCACAGTATCCAGGACCATACTTTACTCCCTCCCAAACCCAACGAGCCCCACAGCAAAACTAAAAGCAGCGTTGTAATGGATGGTGCCTTATAACCATGTAGAACTATTGAGAACAATTTTTCCCCATTTCGTCTGACAATTCCACACCTAAGGCTGAGAAAAGACCACTGAGATTTTTGTGAAATAACAGGATCTTTAGAGAGGGCTCTTCATTTTTGCATTTTCCACAGACAGGCCTTGTTTTTCCAAAAAAAATTAATTGCTAACTCTAGATAACACAACTCTACGAGAGGAAATATGTTCTCCTTGTTTAAAAATGTTGCACAGAGACCATACTGGTTGGTTCTGTGAAATCATCAAACATTTCCAAACAGATTGAATTGTTTGGGTCCCCATCCTGAATTTAAAACTGATTCATATGAGGACAGCCATGAGTGAATGCACCCCACAAACACACCTACTCTCTCATTGGTCACTGGTCCCTTTCCTTCTGGGATGCCCTTTCTCCTCACCTCTCCATCTGCTGAATTCTTACCCAAGAGCAATAATGAAACAAGAAATCATAGAACCTTAGAGCTAGACTGAAGCATTCCCAGATATCCCCAACTCAAAACCAACTGTTTTTCTCCTGGGTTTCTATAACCCCTCGGCCTGATTTCCATTCTAGTACTTACCTGCCACAATTATAATTTCAGGATATCTGTACCTCTTTTCACTTCTCCTCCTTGGCTCTAAAAGTCCTTAAGGGCAGGGTCTTATCTTTTCCTCAATCTGTATCTCCATGGTACCTTACGAAGTATCTTAAATATATTCATTTTTCTTTTTTAGCTGAAATGGACTTATGTACAAGTGCTTTTCACCAAATACAATAGACTTTTGTCAGTGCTGTTGTAGTATAAATAACATTAGAGAATCCACATAATCACAAACGAGAATGTATCGTGATTAAGGAATTGGACCTTCCCTGAAACTTGGTTGGTCTTGCCCATAGACTATTCCCAGAAAACCCTAGATCCTCCATAAATATTGAATGAAGGAATATCTACTCTGCCTTCCATCTCACTATCATCCTATTTTTCCAGATATTCTTCCAAGTACTTATAACATTTTCCTTTGTCTACTCAAGCAAGAAACAGCCAACTTTCAGGGTGCGTAGGTGGCTCAGTCATTTGGGCGTCTGCCTTTAGCTCAGGTCATGATCCCAGGGTCCTGGGATTGAGTCCCACATCGGGCTCCCTGCTCAGCCGTGAGCCTGCTTCTCCCTCTGCCTCTGCCTGACGTTCTGCCTACTTCTGTGCCTTCTCTCTCTCTCTGACAAGTAAATAATTAAAATCTTGAAAAAAAAAAGCAGCCAACTTTCTTTAATCTCCACATCATGACCACTGTTGCTGTGACTGTCAGAGCCTGACACCTGTCCGCAGTCCTCCTTTTCTCCTCTCACCCCACCCCCTGGTTCTACAGCTTCAGGTTGTCACAGCTACTTACAAATTTTGCTAATGACCATGACCAAGCTACATATACATAGATGATAGGTGGATATATAGAAAAAGATATATTATACATATATATAGATATATATATCTTTTAAAATATTATAATAACTAGGAAAAAATTGAATTATGAATCCAAAACTACAATTTTAAAAAATTATCTGTGGGAAAGGGAGGAAATAGGCTAGAGACAGAGGCAAACGTTACACTACTCAAAATATATTTTATTTTGTATGTTGGAATTTGAGGCCAAATTTTATGTAATTATAAAACAAAAGTAAATTTAGGGGTACCTGGGTGTCTCAGTTGGTTAAGCATTCAACTCTTGATTTTAGCTCGGGTCCTGGGATAGAGCCCCACATCAGGCTTTGTGCCTAGCAGGGAGTCTGCTTGAGGTTCTGTCTCTCCCTCTGCCCCTCCTCCAATTCTCGCATGCATGTGTACTCTCTCTTTTTCTCTCTCTAAAATAAGTAAATCTTTTAAAAAATTTTAAATTTAAAAATTCCACAAAAAAGACAAAAATCAAAAAATTAAAATTAATTAAAAAGTATTTCAACTGATTTCACAGAAAATAATTTGATTGTACAATCCTTGTAGGATAAAATGACCTATACAAACAACTGTAAAATTGTTTTCAGTAAATATATTGTGAGTATAGTGTTGATATATTGATATAGTGTTATTGTGCTGGGTATGTTTTGTGGGACAAAACAAATGAGTAATTCTGCTGGTGTCATTGGGAAGTAATCAATTGTGGGATGGAAGAAAAGAGAAGAAGGTCGTATAAGATTGATGATGTTAAATAAGAATTCTGTACTCCTGAGTTTGAATTGGAAGTATCAATATGAATTCATCATGTATTTTATCTCTATTTTATTTTATTTTATTTCTTTTCAGTGTTCCAGCATTCATTGTTTATGCACCACACCTAGTAATTTATCTTAAAAAAGTGTTTTCCTAGCTCTGTCCCCTCAAAAAGCCTAGAAAGCAGATTGTAGTTCCAAAATAACATTTTATGTTAAAAACACAGAGCTTCTTGAAGAAATGGTTGATTCCAGGTCTGGGGGAGAAAATGTGCCAGATGAAGCTCAACTATTACGTTGTTCCACAAGCAAGGAAGCTATAGAAGAGTAATAGGGTCCTGTCTAAATGTCTCAGAGCCAACTTGAAGATGCTCCCACTGGCCAAAGATGGGACAATTGGAGCAACAGTAAGGATGAAAAGTTTGAATCCAGAAATCCATGAAACTGAAGAAGAAAAAAAAAAAAACTTCACTGGTCACGTTTAAAGGATGATGGCTAAATAATTCATGTTTTGAAAACCGACAAATACAGAGAAAGACTCAAGCTTAAGTTTTTTCTATTTTATGCCTATCATACCTCAGACCACAACAATCATCCTTTATAGAGAGAAGTTTCCCCTTATAGAAATAGCCCAGGTAATAAGTGAAGAATGATACAATTCAGATATAATCATTTCATAAACCCTCATGAAATAATGGGCCTGAGAAAAGATTAATGGCTGCTAACATCACACAAAAAAGAGACATTACTTCCAGATGGAAGTACCCACAGCTGCTTATGAAGTAGATGCAACCAAATAATCAGACATGAATCTCTTAAGCCTCAAGGTTTAAATACCAAGTTATAGGAATAGGAGGAACAGCAGAACATGCTAACACCTGGGCATGCAAGTAGCAAAATCCAGACCACGGATCATTCTGCAGGACAGAAAGATCCAATTTCTTCAAGAAATCAATTGCAAAGGAGAAAAGGGGAGGCAGGGCAATTAGCCACGAAAAGAGACTTCAGAGACATAACAGCTAATAAGCAGTGTGGGGACATTGGATGGAGATTCAAACAAATTCTAAAAAAAAAAAAAAATTGAAATAACTATCTTATAATGTTAAAAACTGTTGCTAAATTTTTAGGTAAAAGAATGGTACCTAATCTTTTAAAGACACATATTGAAAAATTTGCAGATAAAGTGATATAATGTCTGAGATTTGTTTCAAAAGAATCTAGGACTGAGGAGAGTGGGTGGAGGTACAGATAAAACTCAGTAGTGAAATTATTGAAGCTGAGTAATACGTACATAAGGAAAGGTTTATTATACTGTTCTCGCCAGTTTCGTGTCAGTTTGAAATGCTCCATAAAAAAAAATTTGTAACATACCACTGTAAAAAGTACTACAACTTATTTCACACTGAGGGTAAGTGACTCCTGTAGAATCTTCAAGAAGTACTAGAGATGGCATGCGTGCCTCTGAGTAAAGTCCTGTCTCTTCAAGGTGGTCAGATATTTCAAGATGAAGGACACCATAACCTGAAGGAAGTACCATTTAGGTTCACATAAACTCATTCCGCTCTACTTATTATCCAAAAATGCACCTTTGGATAGACTGGCTCCAAACACACCAAATTTTTATGCCTCATCACTTCCAGAAGACTATCAGTCATCTCTTATACCAGCTATGTCATTGGAACAGCTCAGAAACAACCGTGGGTCCCCTGGCACTACTAATGTTTTTCCTGGGCATCAGTAGCTTTGTCTGGGCCCCTTGATTTTATTTTATTTTATTTTAAAGATTTTATTTATTTATTTGACAGAGAGATCACAAGTAGGCAGAGAGACAGGCAGAGAGATGGGGGGAAGCAGGCTACCCCCTGAGCAGAGAGCCCGATGCGGGGCTCGATCCCAGGACCCCGAGACCATGACCTGAGCTAAAGGCAGAGGCTTAACCCACTGAGCCACCCAGGCGCCCCGGGGCCCCTTGATTTTAGACTTACTGGTGCTAGCATCAGCTACCCTCACATCAGTTCCCTCACATTTGGGGCCACAGACATTCCTTACATAATCTTCTCAAGAAGATAAACAATCTGGATCCTCTTCTTCAGTATTTTGCTCATCTCTTCAAGTCCGTAGGCACACAAAATTATTCTATTGGTCTGACCAAGTCCGCTTGGCCGGTACAGGCCCAAATTGGTAGCAGTGATGGGGACAGGGCGGAAGCAGGGGGATTGCCCCTGTGGCGGCGGCCAAGGGAGAAAGGAGGGGCTCTCCAGGTGGCCACCATGGAGACCCCGGGTGGGAGGCCGGCTTGCCCATCGGTCCCTGGAGCCTGGACTTGGCGTTTGCACAAATATTAACTCTGGCCAGAGGATGGGCAGGAAGTGCGGGAACCCAGGCAGTAAACTTCATCAGTAAATTATTACAAAATGAAAGTCTACACATTGACACTGTGAGAAAACATGTCAAGGAGTCCTTATAATCCTTTGAAGAGTTGAGAATCTCAGTTTTTAAAACTGCTTCAACATTGTAAAGCACGTATCCACAGACTGAGAAACAGAAAAGAAATGTAAAGACTCAGAAACAGAAAAGGAATTTAAGGATGTTCGACCGTAAAGCAGACTGTGTTCATCTTCCCACTTATTAATAAGGAATAATAATTTTAAAATCCCTTTTTCCTTGCAGCTGGAGATGTGCTGATAGAATGTGTGAACCAGAGTTTTGAATTCTACACAAATTGTGAAGCCACATTTGATTTCTTGTACAGCCTCCCCAAGTTACAGGAAATGTCACAGGAAACATTAAAATACCATTGCATAAATTTGCATGTAAAATTAAATTTTAACTTACACAAAACAGATTTGTATGAAGAATGAAGTATTTTTAGAAAAATTGTTCCAGGGACGCCTGGGTGGCTCAGTGGGTTAAGGCCTCTGCCTTCAGCTCAGGGCATGATCTCAGAGGCCTGCGATGGAGCCCCGCATAGGGCTCTCTGTTCAGCGGGGAGCCTGCTTCCCTTCCCCTCTCTCTGCCTGTCTCTCTGCCTACTTGTGATCTCTCTCTGTCAAATAAATAAATAAAATCTTAAAAAAAAAAAGAAATGTATCTGAAATGTTGTCACAGCCTATAAAATACACTTAACAGCTTCAATAATAATTGCCTCAGCAGAAAAATCCTTGTCAGAATTTTTTTTGAAGAACTTATTTATTTGTTTGAGAGAGAAAGTGAGAGAGAGAGAGAGCATCAGCAGAGGGGAGAGAGGAAGAGGGAGAAGCAGGCACCCAGCTGAGGAGAGAGCTCGACGTGGGGCTCGATCCCAGGACCCTGAGATCACAACCTGAGAGACACCCAGGCACCCCTCCTTGTCAGAATTTAAAATGATCAAAAATTATTTGCAATCTTTCATGTTTCAAGAGCAACTGTCTCAACTGTATGAACTAAAAATAAAATTGCCAAAAGTATATATTTTAGTGATCTAGTACATAAATTTGCAGGAAAGCAAGTCACAGAATAGTATTAATCAAAATATCACATTAATAAAGTATTATTTATTGTATTATATAAAATTATGACACCAAAAATATTTTTACACTTTTTAAGTTATATTGTTACTCATAAGTCACTATTAGCTCTGTTGTATTTTATAAGGAAAATATTTTTATCTCTTCTCTTGTTATAAGCAAAACATTTTTAAAGGAAAAGCTTTATTTCTAATTTATTTTTAAAGATTTTATCTATCCATCTGACAGAGAGAGAGTTTAAGCAAGGGGAGTGGGGGAGAAGCAGGCTCCGGCTGGCTGAGCAGGGAGCCCAATGTGGGACCCGATCCCAGGACCCCAGGATCATGAACTGAGCTGGAGACAGACACTCAACTGACTCAACCACCCAGGCGCCCCTTTATTCCTAATAGTTTAAATGGCATTTTTCTCCTGCTTTTTCAACAAGGGCCCTGCATTTTCATTTTGCGCTGGTCTCATCAAATTATGAAGCCTGCCCTATTCATTAAAAAACGGGTGTTTTTATATGTTTCATCTGCTTAGGGGAACAGCTAGATTTCTAAATGTAATCATGGCCTTTAAGGCCATTTCTAAGCACTGTTACATAGGAGAAGGGAAGGGTTATGATAAGATATGACCAATTCTTCAAGCCCAGTATGACAGAAGGTGCTGGTTGGTTGGGGTGGGGGATGATGGGGGGTAATCATTAAAGATCAACAATTCCATTATATCTAGCAAAACTGAGGCACTCGGGAGCACCTGATTGGCTCAGTTAAGTGTCTGCCTTTGGCTCAGGTCATGATCTCAGGGTCCTGGGATTGAGCCCCACATTGGGCTCTCTGTGCAGCAGGGAGCCTGCTTCTCCCTCCGCCTCTGCCACTCCCCCTGCTTGTGCTCTTTCTCCCTCTCCCTCCTTCTCTCTCTCTCTCTCTCTCTCTCTCTCAACCACTAATAAATAACAAATTAAAAAAATTAAGAAGAATAAAAACCTGAGGCACCAAACTGTGATTGTTTTGAGGTCATAAGTGATGTAGAATCAAACTTGGAACTAAATCTCAAATCTCTCCAGTCTGCCAGGTGCAATTTGTATCATGAAGGATTGTATCATGAAGGATTCAGGAAATCAGATTGTATCATGAAGGATTCAGGAAATCAGAGCGCACTCTAGGTATTTCAACAGAATAATATGAGTGGTGACCCCCAAGAAGGAGGATGTGTTCAAAGGGGCTGGGGAAAGGAAGGTTGGAGACACAATTACTGCTGGAGCCACCTCCAGAAGCAGAAACGGAAGAGACACTCCGCCTTCTCCCTTCCTCCCTCCCTGCTTTTCATCTTTCCCTGCACATTCCCATTAGCAGAACTGACCAGAAGTCAGCTTTCAGAAGAGCCTGGAAAACTCAGTCCGTAGGAGTCAGCCCCCTGCGATATTCAGCAGAGAAGGGCAAGGGCGAGAAGTGGATTTGAAAGCAAACCAGCAAATGACCGGCACTCCAAAGAAACCAGAACAGGAACTTCTTCAGGCCTGAAGGCTACCTGCAAATCTAACAGGTGTTGGTAGCCGGATGTCCTCGGCCAACGTCAACGATGACCATAATGCCCGTGAAGCCCTTAGCACAGAGCCCAGTAGACGGCAAGTGGAAAATCATCACCATCGTCATCATCATCACCATGACTGTCACTATTAGGACTATTACATGGGAAGAAGTGTTAAAAATGAGAAAACGGATCAGGAAAGTTTGTCAAATGGTAATGAGACCGGAATTCAGCATGTGAAATAGAAGGACAAAGCCGGGTTTCTTGATGACCATGGGGGGGGGGCGCACTGCTGACCCGACCCAGCCTCTCCACGCAGAGCCACCTGCTGACCTGATGAAAGGTCTCCGTGTGGGGAGAGCAAGGCGTGCAGGGTGGTGTAAGTGGTCTGACATCACCTGTCGCCCGTGGTTACTCAGGTGAGACAGCTGCTGATCAGTGGACACTCGCAGGTGTGTTTACTGGAGTGAGTCCACCCTGACTTGCTAACGTGCCTGAGGAGCTTTCTGAGGCAGGATCCTCCATCAATGGAACGGGGTTTAAGACGGGTTCTTCTGGCTACTTGTTGCCTTCACTAGAGCAAAAATCAGGAGGGTTTTTTTTTTCCCCCTGAGTTTACGGGAACCTCTTTATTTCCATTTTTTCCTTCTGGTTCTTTTCCAGGTAAAGCTACAGGAGAGGCCTTTAAGGACGGTGCATATCTTCACCACGGTCCATTTTCCTTGCAGGTGAGCTTTTATTGGGGGAGACTTTAAGTTTTCATGTCTGTTGGTATGATTTTGCTGGGTTTGTTTTTTGTTTGCTTGTTTCTGGGGGTTTTGTCCTTGAATTATTTGTTGAATCGTCTATCAGGACGGGGCTGCACAAAAGCGATTAAGACTCGGGAAAATATTACAACAACAGTGAGATAAGTAAGTGTAACTGGAAGGAACTAGAAGACGTTTTAGAACGCTGATCCCAAACTTCCCCCAATGTGGTGGTGAAAACAAGTCTCAGAGATTCTCTAAGTCTGTTTTTGATAGCTAGGTCGCCTTTTCTTTTAGCTTAGGTATAGATTATCCCAATTCACTTGTAATGTGTAGGTATAATACATAGTGTTAGCCGTGGTTCAGAATCCCCCCTGGTTAACAAATAATAATAATAATAATAATAATAAATTAAAATAAATCCAAGGCCATTCTACTATCTATAACTACTTGGTTTAAGGACTTGTAACTGATTTGTTTTACACCAGAGTTTAAGCTGTATTGTTTACAACGTCAGTCAAAGTAATGGAACAAATTTTTAATGAATGCCTCTTGTAATTTAACTCCTATGGGTAGGATCATTTTTCAGAAGGATTCTCCCCCCATCAAAGGTTTACACTTTTGGTTGCTGGAGGCAGGGGGGTAGGGAGAGGATGGCTGGGTTGTGGACATTGGGGAAGGTATGTGCTATGGTGAGTGCTGTGAAGTGTGTAAACCTGGCAATTCAAAGACCTGTACCCCTGGGGCTAATAATACATTGTATGTTAATAAAAAAATTAAAAAAATTTTTAAAAAGGTTTACACTTTTGTACTCTTTAAAAGGAGATCTAACCCATTTATTATGTTGGGGAATTGTATTAGTTATCTGTCCTTTGTAACAAATTATCTCCAACCGCGCAGGTTGAAAACAAGAATATTCAGTATCTCCCATTGTTTCTGAGGGGCAGGAATCTCGGAGTAGCTTGTACAGTGGTTTGGGGTCAGTATTTCTCTCGAGGTTGCAGTCAAGCTGTCAGCTGAGGCTGCAGGGCTCTGAAGTCTTGATTGGGGGTATAGCATCTGCTCCCAAGAAGGCTCACTCACACGGTTGTTGACTGGATGCTTCAGTTTCTCACTGGCTGTTGTCAGGCTGTCTCAGCTTCTCACCACTTGACCTCTCCATGGGGTTGCTCACAACATGGCAGCTAACTTCCCCTAGAGTTAACATTCCCCTAGAATGATATGAGGACAAGGCAGAAATCACAGTGTCTTTTATAACCTAACCTTGGAAGTGACATGGTGTCACTATTGCTATATATTCTGTTGGTCACACAGATCTACCCCAATAAAATGTGGGTGGGGTATTGTGTAAAAGAGTATCAATTCCAAGAGGCAAGAATTACTAGGGACCTTCTTGAAGACTGCTAGTTATTCAACAGAATAATTCACCTTGGTCCTAGATTGACATTGAAGAGCCTGATTCCTTTAGAGGAAAAGAGCAAACAGCCATATATGAGATAATTCAATTTGGGGGGACTGAGTATCATGTGACAAACCATTACTGTTTGCATTTTGTAAGAACCCCGGTGCCAGGATATTTTCCTTCATTAATGGAGGGTATGCAAATAGTATCATTCCTGGAAAAATTTTCGCCAGATCTTTCTTTCATGGATCCCATAATAGATCATTCCCAGTGTTTCTTTCAAGAATTTAAGGATCCAGATTTTTCTGTATCCATCACAGAATTCTTGACCTTCCCCCTGGACTTGTTATTTTGTTGTTGTTGTTTATATGAGGTCCCTGTGTAAGGACTTTAGTCAGTCTGTTTAGTGTGCATTTCATGAAAATATTTCAATAGTATTTCTAAAGTATATCTATTGTATCTATTGCATGATGTGCTTGCTTCTATAAGACTTCTTTTACTGTGAGTCTCTACTTTTAGTATAGCAATTATTTTAGATATCATGAAGGCCTCTCATAATTAATGTATTTATTGCTTATTTGTTGTTTACTTTTAAGGAGTACCTAAGTAAGATTTTAAAACCTCTTTTTTACAGCAAATTTTTAAAAGTAAACTATTTTAAAAGAATACCACGTAGTGGGGTGCCTGGGTGGCTCAGTCCATTAAGCATCTGCCTTTGGCTCAGGTCGTGATCCCAGAGTGCTGGGATCGAGTCCTGCATGGGGCTTCCTGCTCAGCGAGGAGTCTGCTTCTCCCTCTCCCTCTGCTGCTCCCCCTGCTTGTGTTCTCTCTCTCTGTGTCAAATAAGTAAATAAAACCTTTTAAAAAATAAAATAAATAAAAGAATACCAATATTGATTTATATACTTATTATTTTACTTTAGTAATTTGAAATGCCCGGGAAAGACCACAGTTCAGTCATTGGCGCAATTTGAACAATTGGTAAGGAATGGGATTTTATAAGAGAAAATGGTCTACATATTGTGAAGGAAGCCTGATCTTTTTCTTTGTGGTAAAAACATATAACATATAATTTACCATCTTAACCATTTTTAAATGGATAGTTCAGTAGTCTTAAATGTTTTCACGTTGTTGTGAAACAGATCTTTACAACTTTCTCATGTTGCAAGTCTGAAACTCTATCCCATTAAACAACAATTCCCCTCTTCCCTTTCTCCGTGGCTTCTAGTAACCACCATTCTACTTTCTGTTTCTAAGAATTTGACTACTTTAGATGTCATATAAGTGGAATCATACAGTATTTATCTTTTTGTGACTGGCTTATTTCATTTAGCATAATGTCCTCAAAGTTCATCCATGTTGTAGCACACGATAGGATTTACTTCCTCTTTGGGTCTGAGTAATATTTCTTTGTTTGTACATACTGCATTTTGCTTATTCATTCATCTGTCAGTGGACTCTTGGGTTGTTTCCACCTTTTGGCTCTTGTAAATAATGCTACTGTGAACATGGAAGCAAATATCTCTGCAAATACCCAGAAATGGGATTGCTGATCATGTGGTAGTTCTATTTTTAATTAATCTATTTTTCCTTTTCTGGGAATTCTCCATACTGTTTTCCTTAGCATTGTACCATTTTGCAATCCCAGCAGTATGGCACAAAGGTTTCAATTTCTCCACATTCCCACCAACACGTGTCTCTCTCTTTCATATATATCTATACATATATATGTAGATATATATGTATATAATTTATATATATCATATATATTTACTATCATATATTATCATAATGGATGTGAGGTGGTAGCACATTGTGGTTTTGATTTGCATTTCTCTGTGATGATTGTAATTAGTGATGCTAAACATCTTTTCATATGCTTGTTGGCCATTTGTGTATCATCTTTGGAGAAGTGTCTGTGTGAGTCCTTTGCCCATTTTTTAATCAGGATATTTTATTTTTTTGTTGTCAAGTTGGAATTCTTTATATATTTGGATATTAACTCCTTATCAGATATACAATTCGCAAGTATTTTCTCCCTGTTCTTTGGTGCATGGAAGTTTTTAAGTTTGATGTAGTTCATTTGTCTATTTTCTCTTTTGTTGCCTGTGCTTTTTCTTGTGTTGTATCCAAGAAACCATTGCCAAATCCAACATCATGAGGACTCTCCCTGTGTTTTCTTCTAAGACTTTTATAGTTTTAGGTCTTACAATAAAATTGTTAATCCATTTTGTGTTAATTTTTGTATATGGTTTTAGACTTCATTTTTTTGCGTGTGGATATTCAGTTTTCCCATCACAATTCGTTGAAGAGACTGTAGTTTCCCTATTGAGTGGTCGTGGCACCCTTGTTGAGCATCATTTGACCATATACATGAAGGCTTATTTCTGGGGTCTCCATTCTAGTCCATTGGTCTGTTTGCTGGTCTTCTTTTTTAGGCCCATCAACAAACAATATTGTCAGCACTTACTAGTAGAGCAACAAAGAATATTAAGTCAGCAGTTAGTACTGGAGGGTCCAAATATTCTATTCTAAGCATGAAATTAATTATCCTCTATTGGATAAGGGTAATAGAAGTGCCAAAATGAGATTATTCCACTGGTAGATGATAATAGGAAAAAAAAGAAAGCATCCATATTTTATAATTAATTGACTAGCATAAAAATGCTGAGAGTTTTTCATTAACAATAAGAGCTTACTATATATAATATGAGATATAAAGGTGATCACAGTATAAGGACTGAAGATTTTTTCCAAAGATTGATTGATTGATTTGTTTGTTTATTTATTTGAGAGCAAGAATGTGTACCAGTGTGGGGCGGGGGGTGTGGTAAGCAGGGGTAGGGAAAAAGCAGATGTCACACTGAACACAAGCCCTACACAGGGTTCAATCTCACCAACCAAACACCA
Source organism: Martes martes (assembly GCF_963455335.1). Classification (NCBI taxonomy): domain Eukaryota; kingdom Metazoa; phylum Chordata; class Mammalia; order Carnivora; family Mustelidae; genus Martes; species Martes martes. The sequence continues at coordinate 67,833,964 of NC_137892.1, read as the reverse complement.
TGACCTAAGCCAAAATCAAGAGTCAGACATTAACTGACTGAGCCACCCAGGCGCCCATATCTGAAGATGTTTTAACTTATTCGGTTGAGGTCCATAACTGTTGGAGGCAACTAAGTGAAAAGTTGGTTACTGAATTAAGGGACCAGCTTTAATAGGCAATAGGTCTTAACTGCCATGTAGGTGAGTTAAGACCTTTGGAGCATGGCTTTTCTCTATTTGTACAAAAAATGAAGAGTTTATATAATCCAGGAATACTTTGAAGAACTCTGTTCTAATTACTCTGCCTGCATTCATAGAATGTGTTGCCCTTTGGAATTCTGGATACTAGTTATTCCTTGAGTGATTTTTCAAACCATGCATAGTATAGCTATATTATTAGTCACATCAGCTATAATTTTATTGTGTGTGAGAAGTTTTCTGACTTTTAAAAAAATTGGCTTTTTGCAATACATTTTATATAGGCAGATCCATTTGCAAAGGAATCCCTAGCCATTACATTTGTAGGAATTGTTTCACAAAGATGAAAGGAACGTCCTGTTGATGATTTTGAAGTGTCAGTTACAGGTTGGGACCTGGGAAACAACTTGGGATTTTTAGAAATTTTCATATTTTAGTGCTTCCAGGAAACCAAGGGGGGAAAAAAGCTTGTTTTTGCTGACACCATCTGCAATGTACTGTATACCCTCAAATTTATCTTTTATTATCTTCTTTTACCATCTGGCACAACCAGTCATTTTTACTTGAAGATAAAATTTCTGTCTTCTTTCTTATTGAAAGTCTTTCTCAGTTTTTAAACAACTTTAAAATTTTGCTCTGATAGATCTGATGTTCTACAGGAAAGAGGTTAATGGTCAATGAGTGACCTCCATAGCAATGATAAAATCACATTAGTCCCTCTGAAAGTTTAGAAAGAGAAAAGGGAAGTGTTGGGGTTCTGCGTCACCCTTGGAGCAGCATCAGTGGATATATGTGGATAATTGTCCTTCGGTTTCTTAGCCAATATAGAATATTGATTCTTTCAACGATTGTTATCTTTACAGTATCTACAGGCATCTTTATCCATAGACTCCCAATTTTTAGAGGACAGACTTTTTAGTGAGTTTTTTTTTAACTAGAGAGCCAAACATTCTATTGAGTTTCAGCTTACTTACTTCCAAAGGTTCTGGAAAATAGCCACATGTTGAATAGTTTTTAGATTGGCAATTTTACATTTCAATTTCTTTTTTATTATCAAATTTTCTCTTTCAGACTTGATCCCATTTATAAGAGAAGACACATCTCTACTTTAGTCGTGGGTATACTCCAGCTTCTAGAATAATTCTTGTAGTCTATTTTTCTCATCTTTTGTTGTATTTATAATTTGAAACTTCTTACAATCTTTCCCTTAAAATAATCATCTCTGAAATTACCTTATCATAGTACATTTTTTATTTTTATTGCTCCCTTAAGTCAATTTTTTAAAAGTTCATTTAACTAAGTGACTTAAATGTTTAATTTCCTATCTTTCCACTTATTAATAATTTTTCCTGAGAGGCTAAGTGTTGGCGAAACAGATCTGCAGTAGAAGAAATGAAGTACACAACAAAATATGAAATTCTGTAACAAACTTCTGCCTATATTCTGAAAGTTTAGGAAAATCCTCAATTATGTTCCTTAACTTGGCTCGACAAGAATCCTAATTCAACCTTCTGGTCTAGAAATTTTACAATATAACTGTTATTTGCTGAAGAAAACCCTGAAAAAAGAATAGCTCATTGAGAAGACCAAGTAAAGCTGACTAAAACAAAAACAAAAACAAAACTGCTAAGTGAACAATTTTCCAAAGATTAAAAAGTCTTTAAGAGAAACTGTCTTTTGGGGCGCCTGGGTGGCTCAGTGGTTAAAGCCTCTGCCTTCGGCTCAGGTCATGATCTCAGGGTCCTGGGATCGAGCCCCACATCAGGCTCTCTGCTCAGCAGGAAGCCTGCTTCCTCCTCTCTCTCTGTCTACTTGTAATCTCTGTCAAATAAATAAAATCTTTAAAAAAAAAAGAGAGAGAGAAACTGTCTTTCAAGTTAGAGGTATTTTGTTTTGTTTTGTTGAGGCCTTAGCATATCAGTTAAAGAAACTAATTACTGATTATTTGAGACTTTGGCTCTTATTATTTTTAGAGTTCCTCTTAATGATATCAGTTGAGAGATTTGGACATCTGAGAAAAATGCAAAAGTTAGAATTGCAGCACTTTTTTTTTTTTTTTTTTTTTTTTTTTTACATAGAATGTATTCTTTGCTTCAGGGGTACAGGTCTGTGAATCATCAGACTTACACAGTTCACAACACTCACCATAGCACATACCCTCCCCAGTGTCCATAACCCAATCACCCTCTCCCTACCCCCCTCCCCCGGTAACCCTCAGTTTGTTTCCTAGGATTAAGAGTCTCTTATGGTTTGTCTCCCTCCCTGGTCCCATCTTGTTTCATTTTTTCCGTCCTTTCCCCCCATGACCTCCCATCCTGCCTCTCAAATTCCTCATATCAGAGAGATCATATGATAATTGTCTTTCTCTAATTGACTTATTTTGCTCAGCATAATACCCTCTAGTTCCATCCACGTCATTGCAAATGGCAAGATTTCATTTTTTGATGGCTGCATAGTATTCCATTAGGTATAGATACAGATATAGATATAGGTATAGGTAAAGATATATACAGCATATCTTTATCCATTCATCTGTTGATGGACATCTGGGCTCTTTCCACACCTTGGCTATTGTGGACATTGCTGCTATGAACATTCAGATGCATGTGCCCCTTTGGATCACCACATTTGTATCTTCAGGGTAAATACCCAGTAGTGCGATTGCTGGGTCATAGGGTAGCTCTATTTTCAACTTTCTGAGGAACCTCCATACTGTTTTTCAGAGTGGCTGCACCAGCTTGCATTCCCACCAAAAGTCTAGGAGGGTTCCCCCTTCTCCTCCTTCTCACCAACATCTGTCATTTCCTGACTTGTTAATTTTAGTCATTCTGACTGGAGTGAGGTGGTATCTCACTGTGATTTGATTTGTATTTCCCTGATGCCAAGTGATGTTGAGCACTCTGTTGGCCATTTGGATGTCTTCTTTGCAGAAATGTCTGTTCATGTCTTCTGCCCATTTCTTGATTGGATTATTTGTTCTCTGGGTGTTGAGAACTTCTTGAAGGAAATAGACTCCTTCCAGAAAGAGGATGAGACTTTGGCAAAGGTAAACCCATAACCCACAAGGAAGACTAACCTTTTGGACAGTGTTTTGGACAGGCAGAGACTAGAAAGGGGCTGTACAGTCAATAACCTTGACAACCCCTGATTCTTGAGTATGGATAAAACAAAGGGAGCTTCTTTCACAAATTGACCAAAAAAAAAAAAAAAGAGGATACTCTCATGAGGGTTTTGGGGGGACCCTAGACAATGTTTGACAAACCCTTTTTTTACACATTGATTGTTGATCTAACAGACCTCCAATCATGAGTCCTCAACACTGGCCTGTCTTGAGCTGGAAACTTACCAAGCTTATGTTTCAATCCATTCCCTTACACATTCAAAAGAAATAAAACAAGCCAAGACAAAACAAAAACACATGAAACAAGACTTTGTCCAGATAGCTGAGCAGCAGCAAAAACAAGGCATTCAGCAGGAGAAGATACAGGTTAATGGCAAAAACATTTCTCAAATGGCATACCTCCAAAACAAAGGTCCAATGATCTTACACAAAGATGTCCGTCTAATCATTTACCAAAAGGTGAACCTCTAAACCAAGAAGTCTAATTGCTGCGCACAAACATCTTGGCCTAAACAAAGACTTACCTTGGTTACAAATCCTGGGCTAACAAAATAATTTAGCAACATGAACTCAATGAAGCTAGTGGAGATTGGTTTGTTATTGAAACTGACTGACTTGAGAACATACCTGAAGACTAAAGCGAATTTGGGCACAAAATGCCCAGGAGTGCCCCAGGAATGCTGGAATCCAGGGTTCCCTGGAATGCCGCCAAATGAGGGTCTTCAAAACAATCTTGGTGGAAACTCCAAAAACATCCAATGAGACCTTTACTCAACACTCAAATAGAAAGGTAAAACTAACTTATTGCTTATTATGGTAAGAGATGTCGGTCAGACACAGTCTGTTCAAGCAGAACAAATTGCCAGTCTTACATAAGGT